>NC_139991.1:6518664-6698031 GCF_964263955.1 Coregonus lavaretus | reverse complement strand
TGATTGTGGTGCTGTCAAGTTGATTTGCATGAAAAAGGGTGGGCTAATTGCAACATTTAGCTGCAGTGTGGTGATAATACAGAACAGGATTACTAAAGGACACAGAGGGGCTTTTATTAACGCCAAGGATTTCCTGGGGTTTGGGAGAGACGCACCACCACCTTCTGTTTCTGTATGAGCCATTCACAGCCACCACTCACCCACTGTCTGGCAGTCGTGGCATATCCATCACAACACACACACACACTGCCTGAATCACCGTTCAGCACCCGCTGCTCACCAGTCAAACAGCCACACCATATTATGTGTCATTACATTGACCAGCTCTGCAGAGATGGATCAAGTAAAGTTAACTGCACTGGAGGGCTAAGGGTGCAGAAAAGTGTTGCATGGGGGGAGGAGGTGTTGGTGTGTTGGGGTTACTGGAGCTGCCGAAGGCAAGCCTTCTCTTTCTTCCCTTTAATAATAAATGATTATGAGATAATCCAATTCAGTGGCGAGCTTTGGAAGGAGGGCATAAAGAATAAGCAGTGGAGTTCTGTATTAAAGGTCTTTGTTTTGCTTCAGTGATCACAAAGGGGCCGCTGGTGTATGATTTAACATGCCTGGTGAAAATGGTCTCTATTATGTACCATTAACAAATCAACCAGGCCCCACCCAGGGTGGATCTGGGGCTCTCAACCAGTTTTCGGTGGCCTTTGTCTTTCCCCACTACGCATTGATTTATAGACCCTGCTCATAATCACATTGGGGTGGAGGAACACGATTGAGTGTGTGCTTGTGTGCGTGCGTGCTGTTGTGTCTGTGCTTGTGAGGGGACGGGGCTAGGACGTGGATCAATGCTTGGTAAAGCCTGTGGATCTGGTCATTTACAATTTGTTATCTCTCTTCTTAACTCTTTATCTTTCCCCAGACTTCATTCCTGTTTATTTCTCTCATTCTGTCTCATCTCTCCATCCCCTCAAGTTCAATTAGTTACCTCTCATTCTCCATCACCCACTTTGGTACCCACTATTACTCTCTCGTAAACCTCCACCCTTCATCCCTCTTCCTCCCCTCACTCCCCCATCTTTCTATCCTGTCTCCCCCTCAGTCTCTCCCTGCCTCCCCCATCCTCCTGGTCCTGCTGCTGGTGTCTGTGATATGCATGGTCTCTTTGTGATGGCAGGAATCTGCCTCTAATGAAGCCAGCATGACCAGAGAGCAGCAGCAGCCAACCAGGAGGATGTCTGGCCTTTCACTTGCTGAACAGAGGGATTGGCTAATATCCCTGTCCACCACAATAAAAAAGAAAAGGAAAAATAGACATTCCTTTTTAATGAACCTCTGAGCCGGGACGCAAAGAATGCAAATCCATAAAGTAGGGAGAAATAGAAATGGAGTAATAGCGGTGTTTATCTTGGCCAGGTCGCAGTTGTAAATGAGAACCTGTTCTCAACTGGCTTACCTGGTTAAATAAAGGTGAAATAAAAATTAAAAAAGTGGTAAAAGGCACATTTCCTCTTTTTGTTGTCGCTGTGTTCGGCATAATGCTCCAGATTTGTACTGCGAAAACGGTTAATGCTTTTGGCCGATGGGATGAGGAAAGAGGTCTTCAAGGTCCTCTATAGCGTCTTTTGTGCCAATCATTTCAAGAAATAGGCCATTAACCCTTTCTAGGAACTTCAACTAAGACTGGGCATGAGAGAGGAACAACAGGTGGAATTACAGTCCAACTCCCCCTGCAAGGTGAGTGTTAGTAGCTAAGTTACTAATGCTTTACCCAGCTATGCTACTGTTTTCATGAGTGCGTATGAACACTATTCACTGCAGTAGTAAGGATATTACTGGCAGGCACACACACACACACTCGCACCCACACAGGTGTCAGGTAGGCTACACTGCTGTAAAAAGCAGTGTTTCCCAGTAAAGATGGCCATATATTTCACTGTGGTGTGAAAGTGTTATTCTAGGGTCGGATTCACAAGCTCAACACCGCTTGCCCGTAGACTGCCACAGATGTAGGGATTGTGTGTGTTATTTTATTTTTGGTGTTTGGCTTTATATTGAGGAATTTTATATGCGTGTGATTTTTTTTCATTACAATGGCGAGTTTTAAAAGATTTGGGTTGGATGGAGGACAGCTCGGAGCAGTACATGTTAGTTTTATTTGCACTGTGGCCTTGTATCAATGATTCGAGCAGTGCTCAACCGGGCCTCATGCGTATAGTGCTTAAACAGCTACAGATGCAGGTCTGTGCTCTTCAGAGAGCCTTTGTTTAAGTTGGCTACCTCATTTGAGCAGTTCCTTTAACATCAGCTACGGGATTTGCCAAAAAGACCTTAAAAAATGTATATTTCGATCCAATTAAGTCTGTCATTGCCCTTTAGCAGTAAACTGTGGAGGCAACACGTTTTTTCCTCAGCCAGCAGAGGTCATATTGCTATGTGTCTCCCAGCCTAAGTCTATTCTTATGAGCGGCCCTCTTGCCTTTTTCTCATCTCATTCTCATTCTGAGGCCGGGCTCATTTGGAGGGGTGGGGAGTTCTGGGCCGACAGGGTTCTCCTGACAGAACTGTAAATTCTGTGCAACACATAACTTGGAGTGATTCCCTGTGTCGGTCTGAGCGGCTGAGTATTTCAGCAGGACTCCATTATTATTAGATCTTTTTAGATCAGGGCTGCAGTAGATCCATTAGGCCAGGGTTAGGCTCACCTCTGGGATGGACTCTGGCTGTCCAGCATGCAGCGCTGCACTGGGCCTCTGGCAGCTGTTGGGTGTCAATGACAGCGAGAATATGGCCAAGTATAATCAGCATTTTCTTCGACTGAAACAGCCATGATGGGATGATGTAGTCTAGGTGTGCCTATGAGCCAGGGGGTTGGTCAGGGGGGTGAGGTAGATTCTATTTGGCATGGGCAGCTGGATACCAGAGAGAGAGATAATAGACATCATAGAGATAGAATCCATGGTAGACACCACTGTATGGCAGGGGGTTGTGGTGGTTGTAAAAGCTGTGGTGGAGGTGATTAGGGGAGTCAGTAGTAGACAGTGGGAGTAGTAGTGGTGGCTGTAGAAGCTGTGATGATGAGGATGTATAGGAGGGAGACAGTAGTAGTGGTGGATGAGATGGTACAGTGCAGTAGCAGCAGCAGCATGGGGACTACAGGCAGCCTGCTGCTGTAATGAGAGAGTGAGCTGTCAGAGACACGCGTGTAATGGCTCCCCTGCCAGCCGCCCGGTTCAGGCCCTATGGGATTCAGCACAGACACTGTTTCTCTCTCTCTCTTTTTCTCTCTCTCTTTTTCTCTCTCTCATTTTCTCTCTCTCTTTTTCTCTCTCTCTTTTTCTCTCTCTCTTTCTCTCTCTCTCTCTCTCTCTCTCTCTCTCTCTCTCTCTCTCTCTCTCTCTCTCTCTCTCTCTCTCTCTCTCTCTCTCTCTCTCTTAGGCCTGATCAGAGACCATGTCAGGCCTCTCATATCCTCACAGCTGCTGTCTTCTTAGCTCTCTCACACACACACACACACACACACACACACACACACACACACACACACACACACACACACACACACACACACTCTATTTCTCTCTCTCTCTCTCTCTCTCTCTCTCTCTCTCTCTCTCTCTCTCTCTCTCTCTCTCTGTCACCTTCTCACTGGGCACACAGACTGAGGATGGACATTCAGGTAGTACATCTCCCAGGCTCTCCTTTCTTCCTCCCCTTCAGTCAGCCTGTATGTACTGTACAGCTCCTCTCAGGGGAGTCTATTCCCATAGTCACGCTGTGATGTCACTGTGTCTATATCTATATCCCTCTCTGACAACCACTCTGCTGCTGTAGGACGTCCACGGTCAGCTGACTACTACTGTACTCCACGTCCTGCTAGTCCTTCTCAAATAGTGGGGCGCGCCCCCCTGGGGGGGCTCGGAGCGATGCCAGGGGGGGCGCGTGTGACCCCGGGGAACATGCTTTTTTTTGCCGCAGGGAGTAGGTTTTTTTTGCACCGAACAAGAGCACACAGCACAGAGCAGGAGATATGAAGTGCAGATAACAAACCCTTAAGAGACACCATGGAAACATATCTAACAGGGATGAAAAGAAAGGCGGAGAGAGACGGAGATAATGAGACAAAGTCTCCCGAAAGCTAAGACGAGGAAATATGACGAAGCGTATGTAGCGCTTGGCTTCACTGTGACTACGGTGGGAGACGAGGAAAGACCGGTATGTTTACTGTGTCTAAAAATGTTGGCAGCGGACAGCATGAAGCCAAATAAATTAAGGCGTCACTTAAAGACATTACACCCCAATCACGCTGATAAGCCTCTTGAGTTTTTTCAGCGAAAACGTGCCGAATATTTCCAACAATCGTCCCGCTTTGTGAATGCTACTTCAGTAAACCAGCGTCATATAAGGTGGCGTACCAAATTGCTCAGTGCAGAAAACCCCACTCCATAGCAGAGGAGCTGATACTGCCTGCAGCATTAGACATGGTCTCTGTCATGCTGGATGACGCAAGTGCTGCAAAAATAAAAACTATCCCTCTGTCCAATGACACTGTCGCCAATGACACTGTCGCCAGACGTATAGATGACATTGATAACGATCTTAAAGAACAGCTGGTAAACTCAAAGACAAACTTTTTGCCTTACAGTTCGATGAAGCAACTGACAGCAACAAAGACTGTTTATCGTTTATGTACGTTTTGACATGACAACTCCCTGTGTGAGGATCTACTTTTTTGTAAATATGTCAGAGACAGAGCCACAGCTGAAGAGCTATTCAAAATGCTGGACTACTTCCTGACTGAGAATGGGCTAAAGTGGGAGAACTGCATTGGTGTTTGCAGTGATGGTGCACAGACCATGGCAGGGATGAGAAAAGGACTTTGGGCACTCATCAAGAAGGCCTCACCTAATGCTGAGTGGACACACTGTGTTATACACAGAGAAGCACTGGCATCAAGGCACCTTTCCTCTGAATTAAGTGAGGTTATGACTGACATTGCAGTATCATGCTTCAAACCCCGCTTCGAAAAGCTGTGCACTGCAAAACGTGCTCATTGTAGCCATTAATCCTGACTTCCTCATTTTGATAAAAAATAAAATCAGCACAAATTGTTTTATTAATTTTTGTTTTATAGGTCAAAGTGTTTCATATATTGTGCTCCTGAGTTAATGTTGCTGATCAATTTGAATGTATTATTATTTATTGATTATATTTTTTAAAAAAATTCAGTATCAAATGGTCAAAAAATGTTTACAGTTTAAATAAGGGTTGCATTTTTTTTAAATTTCAGATAAATGTATGTACTTTAAGTATTTTCTGTTACAATGTTAATAAAGTTATTCTTTGTTGTAAGTTGATCTATATTTCTTTCTTTTTTATTTTCTTTAATGTTAATAAGGATACAATGTTATGCAGAGGTGTACATATAACAATTTTATAGACAAATTATACTATTTACAGTCGCGGCGGAGAGTTGGGGGGCGCGAAATGTTTACTTCTTCCTAGGGGGGGCGTAACAGAAAATAATTGAGAAGCACTGTGCTAGTCCAAGGTCATTTTCACTAGGCCTCCCTCCCACTCACTCATTAAGACCAGATGGGGAGCTGAGCTGAGATGTAGCTAAGGCATAGTCTACTGTATGAGTTAGAACATCCACTATGAAGACTAGACTAGCTAGTACAGTATGAGGGGCCTTGAGAGAGAAGGCCTCTGTTTATATTGAGGATGCAACATGAATCTCAGGATCATTTCTCATACTGTTCTTGTAGAGGAATGGAGTCTGATCAGAACTCCCCTCAACTTCATCTATAAATGCCCCCCTATGCATCTCTGCGGTTATGACAGTCATTCGGTCGCTCAGCCATTTAGGCTGCTGCTAATAATATCCTCTACCGGACTTTAAAGGCTTATTATCATATTGTGCCGGATGATTGACAGTTGACCTTCACGCTAGTTTATATTAAGCCAGTGAGACGGTGCGGGTCACCTCGATCACCTCAGCGACAGCGTATTAATACTAATCTGATAGAATTACCAGGAACCAATTAATGTGCAGGACTGGGCGCATTAATACAGCACCGCTTCCACAAGGTGAAGCGGTGCTGCTGTGGAAATGCTTAGGTGAGGTTACAGTGGCCCTGTTTGGCCGAACGCACACTCATTAGTCAGAGAGAAAATGAGGGAGAAGAGAAGGGGTTAGCGTGGTTAGTAAACCAGGAGTTACATTTAGCCGTGTGTATTAACACTACAGGTATGGTGGAGGATGGTTGTTGAGGGCTCTCTGGGTTCTGCTGGAGAGCATCTGAGTGTATCAGTCTATCTGAGGTGCAGACACTCTCACTCAATAACATCAAGCATGCTTACCTGCTGCCTAATGCTCATGCTAATTTGCTTATTTTAATATCCAGCGATTCTCTTTCAGCCCCTGTGAATGGTAGCAGCGAATAACAGACGACGACACAGTGACTCTGTCCCCATGATTCCCACAACGTATTCTGGGATATCCAGGTCTAGGAGCCTAGAGGCTGGGGGGGGACTCCCCTGGATGTAAGGCTGACTAACGATGTAACAATATACCCTGCTAAGGCCCACTGACCTCCTATTTCAGGACCCCAGCATCCTCTACAGCCATTATTAACGGTGTTGAACAAGGCTAGCCTGAAGAAAAGTGTGAGATTCCTGAAATAACCGAGTGTTGAGCCAAGGACAGAGCCTGACACCTGAGAAGGCCTGTCTGGTTATGTACAGTCATCAGTCACTGGGAGGATATAGTCACATTGTCACCTCTTTAATGGTAGCACAGAGACATGCAGCTGTACGTTTAGAGGCCTTGAGGCTGTAAACCTCTGGGACTGGGCTACACATGGAGACGAGCCCCAAGGTGCTAGTCACCTGAAATGTGGTTTAGGTGTCAGCGTGTCAACCCTATTCACAATGGAACATTAGTGCACTGGATGGATTTAAGCACATGATAGCTAGGCTATTTAGGGACTATGCCTGCCTACCCATGTCTCATATATAATGGTTATTTAATTCATTAATAAATTGTTTATTAGGCTATATTAAATCTGGTAGAGGAGGAGGAAACTACTCTTGATCATAGGTGAGGTCAGCTGATAGTTGTATTTGAAGTGACCAGTCAGCAGTATATCTCTCTGGTCACTTTGGCAACATCCCAGGTGAACACAGGTTATCCGCTAAGTAAGTTATTTCCGAATGATAGAATCTTTGGTACAGCATATGCCTACCACTGAAACCAGGCTTTAGTGTCTCTGTCCCCCTCCCTCCCCCTGCACTGTGCCATGCCTGGCCTCTCTGTGCTGCAGCAGGTGACTAATGACCAAGGGGCTCTGGGATAGGGGGACTGGCTGCTCTGCTCTGGCGGTACAGAGGAAAGTGGCTGTACTTTTTCAGCAAGATGACCTTCTCTCTCAAGGTCAAGTGGTGTTGGAGGGTAGAATGACCAAGAGCTTCCGAAACCCTGCCTGCCAGCCACTGGCACTACCACATCATTCTGCACCCACCGTGGTGACTACACTAGCTTCTTGTGCCAGGCAGCAATAGGGCTTGTGGCCAGTTTACCCAACCATTCCTAAATTCCGTGACGGAACACGCAGAGCCCAGCCAGCTGATAACCCAAGTAGTGTCTGTCTTTACCAACAACTTGTTTTTTTAAACATGTTTTGGGATCATTGTGCCGCCCCCCTGTGTAAGAAGGCTTTTACGTCTTTCTGTCAATCTTTCTCATGGGTTATTGCTCCATATTTCATGGGGTCCCATGAGCCTGCTTGATTTGTTTTGTTTGATGCCGTTTGCCAGGGAAACCAGTCTCATGAAATCTGGACCGTACCACCTCACTGGGGGCCAGTATGAAAAATGTATGCACTCACTAATTGTAAGTCGCTCTGGATAAGAGCGTCTGCTAAATGACTAAAATGTCAATTTGATCACTAAAAAATTCTGACGCAGGTGGGTTTCCAGTGTGACTCTCAAATGATGAAATGGAAGGACTAGTAAGGGTGTTTGCAGGAGGAGGGGTAGTAGGAGGAGCGTATGGTTGGGCGGGGTCAGGTCGTAACATGCCAGTCAATCTCACACTGCGGTAGAACTCACCACCACTTGAGTTTTCTTTTCTTTTCAGATGGAACACCATGGATATGTGTGGTAATTAAACATTTGGAGAGGAAATGAGGGCTGTGTTTGTTCAGAGAAAGATACAATTCCCAGACTGTAACCAGAGCACGGCTGCTCTATACAACCCACCAATATTACCTCCTCACCGCACCGGGGTAGCATAATAAAGAGGCCCCTTATGCATATTAATATGAGCACTCTGCATAATGCCTACACCATGTGACACGCTCAGTAGCACACCGTCATCCTGTCGGTTCGGCTTTACCTTGCCCACGTTTCACCACTATTATTTATGTCCACATTCCTCCATACAGGGATCCCCCTACTCCTTACCCATCAGCCCCACCCTCACCCATCTTAACTCCTCCGCCCCGGCTGCCAGCCTCGTTCCCACACACTCCACCCCTCACACACGCTCATGACTCCTTAAAACATACGGCGGAGGTGTGTGCGATGCCAAACGAGGTCCTCATTACCTCCCCTCCCTCTTGGCTGGCTGGCTGGTGGAAAGCTTTTGGAAGAACTACAGCGACATCTGCATGTGCTGCGGCTACAGAGCGCCAGGCTGATACCCGCTATGCTGTGCCGGGCTTCTCCTGCCAGCCTGCTCCCCACCGTACCGACCCTCCGCCCACACCACCCCTCCGGCTCTCATTACTCAAATTACTAAACACGGCTAATTGTGCGGCGCGTGAAGCTTGCTTCATTTGAATATTCCTGCATATGGCCTGAGGGGATTTGCCTCGCGAGGGGACGGACCTAGCCAAGAAGTTTGGAAATTTGGGCATCCGCAATTATCCGAGCCAGGCGGGCGCTGCTCTCTCTGCACGGGGCTTCTTTTTACCTGGAGTTACGCCGTTTTGTTTTTCTTTTTAATTAAACGACACAGTGAAGATTATGTACTCCTTTATTTGGGTTTTAAAGGCCTCAACATTCTTAGTAACTTTAACTGGATTTATGATGAAATAAATTCATAATGTATATCTTTTTTATTGACTATCATATTGAAAATTGACAGGAGAGAGTGTGAAATGAAAAATAAATAAAAATAAACATCTTTAGGGAAGTCCCGCGATTGCTTTTATGTTGAACTGAAACAGACGGTGGGAGGAGACAGAAACGGTCCACAATCTGTACGCCTTAATTAATAGTGTGGGGTGTATTTGCATGCGTGTGTGGTGTGTGTCTTGGGAGCCAACAATGCACCCCTTGTGTCCCATCACAAAAGGACAGTGCACCAGACAGAGAGGGGGCGCGGGAGGAGGGGACATTCTGGAATCAGAAACAATGATTTCATACAGGCAATCAGAGTCCAAGCAAGCGTATGAATTTGCGCATAAATTACACCAAATTAATTTGGTGGGGGTGGGGGTCAACATGTGTGGGCAGTTGGGGTTGTTTTGTCTTTTCCCAGGGACATCATGGTGAAGGGTTGCGACAGAATACCCCCAGTGATTCCCACGCTTATCCCTGTGCCCTGAGTCACCAGGTTTCAGCTCCCCAGCCCTTTGGTCCCTGGTCCTACACCCCGTCCCGCTGGCGCTGCCCGCCCGCTGCCAACAGCAGCTTGCCGCCTTCCCAAATAGAGAATGTTAAACCATTACAGCAGGTCAAATATAATTAAGAGCAAAATGCCCGCTTCGTCCTCAACATGATTTTGTTGTATTAATCATATCCAGAGATCACAGAAAACATATTTGAGATTTGTTCTCCGCTAAATCATCTGCGAAAAAAAAGGGGGAAAAATCCATTCTGTGAAAAGGTGTTGTAATTAGAGGGATTACATTTTTTTCAAATGGTCCTGTAATAATTGACTATAACCAAAGATATCCACATACTTTACATACACACACACATACTGTATGTATGACGAGTCCTTGCTGCGCAGATTGGAAGACACTCAATTAATCCGAGTTGGAAAGGTTGAGCGCGCCCACTTTTTTAATTAACGTTGAATTAAAACGAATTGGCAGGTTGCCGGAAAGCAGGCGCACGGCTTTGAAGATTGCCATCGCATAATGAGTCGCTCTTTCCTTTTTTTACACTTTGGGCTCCTCCATTTCCACTCCCTCGCTCTCCGCTGCCAGTTGCTAGTGTGCCTTAGCGATTTAATGATATGCAAATGAAATATGCATAAAATCATTCTGCTGAAGGATGATTAAGCACAGAGGACATTAGCCAGTGCCCGCCACAGTGTCTGTTGTCTCCTCTCCATTCCGCTTCGCCCGGCGCCAACGACAGACACCACTGGAACAAAGCACAATACTAATTATAGGACACCACTAATCATTTGAATAACAACAATAATATCCAATTGAGAGAAATTAAATTCCAGGCAGGGTATTTTCTCACTCCTGTTTTGTAAGATCCACATCCAGAGAAGTGAAGGCAGAAGTCCCCAGAGCTGTGGACTGGAGCTGTAGAGAGCAGAGAGGAGAGGAGAGGAGGCAGAGACCAGGTTTTCCAGGATAGCACTTGAAGAGACTAGCATTGCCAAGCATTGCAGGAGCTTTTCTCTGCTTGTTTGCGAGTAGTGTTGCCTTATTTGAATGCTGGCTTATTAAAGAAGGAAGGAAAATATCCCCCCTTTCCCAATCTCTCTCTCTCTCTCTCTCTCAATTTCCACCCTTTCTCCCTCCTGCTCTCTGCTGAGAGCTCTCTTTTTTTGGTAATCCATTTGTGTAATGAAGACGTGGCGCAATTAACATCCCCCATGGAATTAAATAAAAGGCCGATCATCCAAACCTCATTAGCTCCGAAAGATTATAATATCCACACGCGTTCCGCCGTGAAGGGTACGGGAAAAAACACAACAGAATTACGAATTAAACCGTTAATTGTGTGTGTTTCGATCGCGGTTTAAGTGACTGTGGCGTAGATGCCCAAAAAGATGCCACCATTCATACCAGCCTATCCTTACTGATGGCAGCCTGGCTCTGACATCTTGGTGGTTTATGCCAAGGCAGTGTAGGAAGCACAAAGATTTTATAATCCCTCCCTTTGGATGGCTTCTTCAATTATTCATATTCCACAACCGTGCCCTGTTGTCCAACAAAAATCCAAGAAGAGGGAAAAAAAAGTTTGGGATATCCATTTGGGATGTCCAATGGCTGATGTTGATTTCTTCCTTGCTAATTGTTGTAATTATTCCGGTGCAATTAGTGAACTTAACGAAATCCTCCAATCTGTCTGTTCGCAGCGGCGCCCATCCATGGCTCTGTGCCCGATGCCAGTGGACCTCGCTGGAACCACGGCAACGTTCCTCCGAACCCCGTAAGTACCAAGACCCGCGAGCCGAACCGGTTGGTACTCCATCTGCATCTGTTCCTCATAGTTTACCCCTTCCACTTTACGGCAATAAAAACTCTGGAAGGGTGGAGTTTAGTAGTTTCTTTGGTTGGTTGGCAAGGAGGGGGCAAACAAAAAAAAAGCGTGGTTGGGTGGCTGAGAGGGTGCCGAAAGTGTTCCCATGGCCCCCCTTCCCCCGCCTGGCGGAGTTGAAGGCAGGCCGGCTGGGGCGGGTATCTCCTCCCCACCCCAACATTGTGTGTCTGCGGCCGGGGCTGCTGCTCCTGTCGCCCTGCCTCCTGTGCCCCTGCCCCCTCCACTGAGTTCTAGCATGTCTGTTGTTTGTGTGGCATCCCCCTCGCCTCAGTCTGGCTCCCATACTGGTGGATGCTGTATAGAGCCTACAGCCTGAGCCATTCATCTCCCTGGTGATTGCTGTGAATGTAGATAAATCGCACACACACACGCCTGCCTGCCTGCCTCTCTGGCATAGCTTTGCTTGCTGCTGAAGTAGATTTTCATGCTTTCTGTTTTTGCCTCTTCTTTTTTCAAGAAGTTGTTCCTGTCACGCATAAATCCCACACACACCTGGAGGAAACCATGATGCACGATTAGTTTTTCTTTGGCGAAAAACAAAAAGTACAATTTAAACGAACGCAGACAAAAAAGTAAATGAATTCCTGTCTGTCCGCTGATTATAATTTGTGTTGGCGGTTCATTAGTATGCGTCCTCATGTTTGCAGTTTTTTTCTTTTTGTGTGTGTGTCTTTGTAAACAGCTGCTGTTGAGACCTTGGCACAGTCCCTCAGGTCCTTTCTTCCTTCCTCCTCTCTTGTGGCAGGCGATTGGCAGGTTGGCAGCGTCTGCGGCAGGAAGGCAGGCAGCAGTGGCCATGGTAGACATTCTTCACCGCAGTGGCTGCCAGCCGGCTTGATGAGAGCTGGAGGAAAATGGTGTGGTAGAGGGGGGAAAGGGGGTTGGCACAAAAACAGGCACCCGCTTCACACCCTCCCCACAGAACAGCTTGCTGCTTTTGTTTAGTCTTGTTTTCCTCCGCTTTGTTTTGTTGGTAATCTTTCCCGTTCCTTTCATTTCGTCCGTCGCGCTAATTAACAGAGCAAACTTTTGTTGTTCTAATTAGTCATTTGAAGCGCTTGATGGTCTTTGTTTGCACTTGGCTTTCTTTATCTTTGCCAACCGACCCGTGACTGGCGCCCGATCGTGTTGATTTGCTCTTGATCGTTGTGTACCATCTCTCGCCCCCATCCATTTTTCCGCGACAGATGCCACCGCGTTCCCGCTGGTACACCTCTCGAAGATCGTGGGTACCGAATCACCGCCACCGCTCATCGGGCATCCTCAGAAGCGGTGACTTTCCCGCAAATCCGTAAACGCCACCGTCCAGATAGACATGGTGCCTTTTCATCGCCTGTGTTTTCCTAGGGTGCACCGCAACTGCCGATGAGCAGGTTGGCATGGCGTCCGCTGCCTGGCTGGCTGGCTGGTTGCCTGGCACAGGGGGTTGTGCTTGAGAAGGGAGCGCAAGAGAGAGAGAGAGGGAGGCGCTTCTTTTTGTCCCACCCCCCAGTCGTCTCTAGGACAACACCACAAGCTGCAAGTTTCTCTGTGTTGGTTGTTCTAGAATTTCCAATTCCCCCACCAGTCCCTTGTGGCAGAGCCCATTTCCTTAATCTCCCCTGCTCCCTGGCTCCTCCGCCAGCCCCCTGGCATCCTGCGCTGTGGGCCACCTATTGTCTTTTGTTTTTTGTTTTCAAGCCGATACCTCCTCCCTCCACTCCGTGCCACCATGCTATGCCAAGCGCTCCATCCCAACTCCCAAGTCGTCCCCTGAAATTCCTCCAGGTGCGCTGCTCTTCTCTTCCCGTCGTCTGAAGGCTCCTTTCTTCTGTAATCTGAGGCAGCAGATGTTCTCCTCTTCTCCTCTGCGGTGGCGTTGACTTGACGTTGAGCCTTGGCTCCAGAACCCCATCCGCATCCGCACTCTAACTTCTACTATTTGTAAAACACCCACCCTCCCCCAAAAATGCCCCACCCCTGGCGTGGCACTAGCTGCCAAATCAGGCGGGGGTCCTTCTGTCTCCCTGTCTACATCAAGCCGCCTACCCCCGAGAGCGAACGCATGTCCGCCCTGGCGCTACCACTGAATGGATGGCACTGTGCCAGCTTCTCTCTGCCATCATCTGCATTCGCTGCTTGTTTCTCTCGCTCGCCCACCCCCTCTCTTCTGTCTCTCCCTCTCTTACCCTCCCCTCCTTCTTCTCTCTTGGCTCCCCCCCCCCAAACCCCTCTTTTGTTCTATAGGCTTGACATTAATTAACATATGGGTTAATTGACTCTAAAGCTGATGAATTGCTCTTAACAACTCCCATAGACTGCCTAGCTGTTTGTCGCGCCCCGCGCCCGCACCCCCTTCTGCCTGGCACCGCCTGTGCCTCTACCTTGCCCTAGCTAGCCTCCACGTTGGCTGGCGCTAGTAAAGGAGTAGAGAGATAGCAGCCAGCAGCTCTGGTGTAGTGTAGTGTTATAGACCTGAGTGAGCAGTGCCCCTACCCCACTGTACACATCTCAGGCTGCTTATTGGACTATAGCTGATCGCAGTTGACGTTTTGCTGTCTGATCCCACCGCAGGATGTTGCAATGGCATTTTGTTATAAATAATCAAAGTCCTCCTGCAACCACCTCCCACCCCTTTTTCTATCTACCCTTCTCCTCCCTTTTTCACCCTCCCTCTCTCTCTCCACCCTCTCCCTCCCTCTCTCTCTTTCTGTCTCTAAACTAAACACACTTTCACACCAGCAGACACCAACTCTCCTCTCCTATCTTACCTTTTCACTCTTTTCTATGACCATTTGTTTAGTTTTTCCCCCATTTTTAACGAACTTCGAGGATTAAATGGATAACGAATCAAAGTTGTAATAAATTGGCATGTTTTTGGACGTTTTTCTAATAGCGCTCCTTATGTACCGTGCGGTAATTATCTTTTCTCTCTTGTCATTAGCGGTTTCGGGGAACCTCGCTGAGAATTAGCCTGAATTACCTACGTCTGTCATATTTGATTACGTAATTATCTTGGCCACACCGCTTTCTGTCTTAAATTTTTTCTGGTCGTTCCGAACGGAGCTGATGAGGTTAAAAACGAGAGACAGAGCGGGTTTTAATTATTAAATAGTATGCCCCCCTCCCTCTTACAGGGGTCTGCCAAGTGCCGTTAATTAGCCAGGCTGCTGCTCGCATTAATAGTCAAGGTAGAACAGACTCATTAAGACACAGCAACACACACACACACACACACACACACACACACACACAGCCAGGTTACCAGGTGCCTCAGCATATATGCTAGCTCCTGTAGTCTATAATTTCCCTCTCTCTCCCTGCCTGTGTTTAGATTTGATATGGGTCTGGTCGTAAACTGTTTAATTGCTGATGTTCTTAGTGTTGACTCTTTTCCCTGCGATCTCCCTGTTCTGTCTTTTGGTGGGTTGGCGAGATCCCTCGCAGCAGCTCCGTCTGGCGCTGGCGTTTTTGGGAGGCTGCGATGGGATGGTGAGACGGGGCGCTGGCACACCGCTCCATGGGGATGAAACACGCTATTCTCTCCTCTTTCACACCCTTTTTTATTTATTTTCATTATTAAATCAAAAGGAGCATGAGGCAACAAGAGGAATCCATTATGCAAATGAACTTATATTTGCATAATGTCTTACGCCAGGAATATGCAAATTAAGCTTATAATTTATGAGCGCCTGCGTCTGTCTCAGTGTCCCCATAACTTACAAAGAGGATATTTTGGTTCTACACCCTCTCTTCTCCCCTCCTCTCCAAGCTGGCACAGACACACACAGTCTCACACACACCATACCCATACAAAACAAGCACACACTCTATTCTCACAAAGGGGTTGGTGGCTGTGTGTACCATGGCTGGGTGGGAAACAACTTGTCTGGCAGACTGATGGGGGATAAGGAGGCAGGCTAAGGAAGGGGAGGGTTGGTGTGATGGAAAACATGGTGAGAGGGGCACATAAACCCCCTTTACAAAGGAACAGTAGCAGAAGCACATTTTCTAAAACAACTGCGAAACAAAATAAATTAACGGACACTAATGCGGGGCTGGGTGAAGGGGAGTCCACGTGCTTTCTGACTTTTGTTTTGTCTTTGCGAGAGAATATGGTCCTGCCTCTTCTGGCTTTTCTTTGATGCCCACTTTTGGGGTTGAGATTTCTGCCCATCACAGGAGCTGGTAGCTTATCCTCCTCTGGAGGGTTTCCTCAGGAGTCAGTCTGATGAAGGCAGCGCAGCGCCGGCCGGGATGGAGAGGAGAGGAGATGAGAGAGAGGCTGCATCTGAAGGCATGTGTGTGGAGGCATGTGTGTGGGCTCCCCTCCACACAGCCTCCAGTACCCGGGGATGCAACATCTCAACCCAGCCCAGCCAAGTCCTACTCACCTCAGCGCTGCTACAACCCGGACGAGAACTAGGAGAAAACCTGGAAGCATCCATGTTGTCTGATCCGAACCACGACAGTGTTCTTTTTTCCTCACCCCGGCTTATTGTAATCACCGGCCTGTTTTGCATACTTGATCTGTGGCTAATGTCTGAAGTAACAATACCACATTGTTGAAGAGACAGAAAGCCACAGACGACATGCGTTGGAGTAAAACACGCCCACTTTTGCACTACAGTGTATTGTGAAGTTGGGCGGAGAGAGACAAACTTTGGACGGTTTCGCTGTTTTTTTTAAAGACATTCCTCCTCAGGGTGTCTAGACCTCTTTTTTAATCCTTTATCTTTTTTTGTCCTCGTCCTCTTGCTGGTGACTTGGTGGCTTTTCCTGTCTTTGTATGCGTCCCACACACGGATGGATGGCAGCTGGGGAGGCTGTGTGTGTGTACCAGGACAGGACCAGTGTGCCCGCCTCCCACTGAGCCCAGGGGGCATCTGCTCCCTGCTCCTCTCTGCTTTCCTGGTAGCAGCTAAGCACTGTAACGTTCAGAGATGGTGCGGGCACCGCAATGTGTGTGTGTGTCTTGTATACAGCTCAATCACACACTCACACAGGGTGTATCACCTTTACTCCAGGCAGTGCAGGATTCTCTATTGCAGTGATCAGGACTCCGTATGGGAAGGACAGAAGACTCTTGCATGGGAATATTGGCTTTGCTACTCTGTATCCGTGCTGTGTGTGCCCATGGCTCGGACTTGGACTGTCGCTCGCTAGGCTTTACTGTACTTACAGCCTTCGGATCCTGCTACAGTCACTGTTAATTAGAGCGCCGTGATCATTATCCGTATTCATTTAATTCATCGCTGCTCTCAATTATTGCTTCTGATTCACATTTGTTTGCTTTGTGTATATTGGCGCAGTGTAATTGGAAAGATTTTCTGTGTGTATGTATGTGTTTTTTTTTGCAATCGCAATTATATCAGGAATTAGCGTTTAACTGCTGACTTAATTATGCCGCACAGACCTTTCATTATTCACATGCATGATAATGAGCTTCTCAATGAAATGTTGAATATTCACACCAACGCACATGTTCTGAATATCAGCTGCAGGTCATCAAGAGCAATGTATAACAAATGGCATTCGCAGTGTTTTTTTTCTCCATTACATTTCTCAAGTGTTCATGTAGTTAAATCGCAAAGTGTAATTGAGACTATAATTGACAATACATACTCAGAGTAGCAGTCATTGGCTAAATTAGCAATGTCAAATTTAACTAGGTCTGTATTTTTTTTATGCATTTCCCCCTAATTTTCTCTAATGAGACCAGTAATTGTTAGTTCACAGTTTAGTTGCCCTATTTAAAAAAAATAATGTACTGTAGCCTATGTGACAGAGTCACATTGCACATTATTTTATTTGGCACTTTACTTTCACCTGGCTCCTGTCTTGTTTTTATTTGTGTGTTAAACTGAAGTGAGGAGCTATTCTGGCATAAGTGGGAGATTTAAAGCCCTGAAAATACCTCCACACTTCTTGTGCTCTCATCAAACAGCAATAGAATTTCATCTCATTCTCTGAAAAAGCCAAAGAAAAGCAATTTAAAGTCTGATTTAACTTTGGTTTGAAGTTCTATTGGAGGTCTGTACAGGAGAGCTGAGCGGCCTGCCATTGCCACTTGTATATATCCACAGTCTGAAATTAAAATCTCAGGGCATTTGGGAAAGCAAAGAAAACTGCATTTAAAGGGAAATGGGAGAGAGACAGAAACGCATTGGGCTTTCAAAAGGATACTATGTATAGAAAGGCAGTTTTAATAGGAAATAGGCCTACCTTAGTTTTAGATTCAAACTGTGTGTTTGGAGGTCTTGATCACCAAGTTTCTCAACTACTGTATTTTACGAGCACACTTGATACGAATAACAATGCACGAACAGACCAAAGAGACACAAAAGAATGTAGGATTGCAGTTTGCTTAGGTTTTCTACTTGCTAGTATATTTATTTAAAATGTATGTAGCTGTCCTTGAGCTGTTCTTGTCTGTTAATGTTCTGTATTATGTCATGTTTTTGTGTGGACCCTGGGAAGAGTAGCTGCTGCTTTTGCAATAGCTAAAGGGGATCCTAATAAAATCCTAAACCCTAGTAACTGCATAACACAAACAGAATATGTTTACTTTGGCTAGTTGAATAGACACTTCCTCATGAAACCCTGAAATAGTTTTGGGCTGTAATTCTATCCAAACAATGTAGTAGATAATATCACAGTATCCTAACCAGCAGTATTGTGATGCAGCATATCAGATTTTTCTATCACAATTTATACAGCATTTAGACTCCCACAGTTCCAAAAAGGAGTAGGCCTAATTAACTGTGAATAGTTCAGTGGTGTTCATCATGTTTTCAAGTTTAAATGCTGTTATTGCACTACTTACGTGCACAATGTTGTATCAAAGAGGTGTGTTAGAACAAAATAAATGACCAAAGCATTATTTACCACTATGGCCTGTGTTTTCCTTGTAATGTGGGTGTGTCTTTGAGAACATCGTCAACATGTACTGTCCATTGCCATGCACTGCAAATACATTTACGTCATTTAGCAGACGCTCTTATCCAGAGCGACTTACAGTTAGTGAGTGCATACATTATTTTAATTTTTTTATTTTATTTTTCATACTGGGAAACAAACCCACAACCCTGGCGTTGCAAACGCCATGCTCTATCAACTGAGCTACATCCCTGCCAGCCGTTCCCTCCCCTACCCTGGACGACGCTGGGCCAATTGTGCGCCGCCCCATGGGTCTCCCGGTCGCGGCCGGCTACGACAGAGCCTGGATTCGAACCAGGATCTCTAGTGGCACAGCTAGCACTGCGATGCAGTGCCTTAGACCACTGCGCCACTCGGGAGCCTGGCTCATACAGAGACTCATACAGTACATTGCCTCTTCCGGTGACTCATTTAAGAAGGAAGACATTATATGGTTATGTGTCGTTCTCAAGTGTCAGTCTCAATACATCTTTCATAGTGTTGACTATGCAGGAGGTTTGAGTTAGTGTTTAGTTAACGGGGCTCAGTGTCTGCACTACTGCAGTAGCGGCTGTTTAAATGAACATGCTAATGAACATATGAATATAGCTCCTCGTAAGATGAGTAGAGCCATTGAGCACTTCAGATGGGCTCAATAGAGTGTTATGCCATCAGTTCATTTGTTGAGTTAATTACATTTCTCTTCAGTATAGATTCCATGCTATTCGATCCCCTCAGTCAATCAGCATTTTATCTCTGAGCTTCAGTTTCTTCCCTCCCTGGCAGAAATGGCCTCTAGTTATGAGAATAGAACAATAATGAGTGTCTTGGCTACAAGTGGGTGTTCAGGCTGCAGTGTGTATGGGAAGGGGATGCTATTTGTTAAAGTGTCTGATGAATGTTTGAATTACAAATACATGAGTTTCAAGAGCTTAATACTGTATAAGTGCATGACATAGACTGATCAGGTGAATCCAGGTGAAAGCTATGATCCCTTATTGATGTCACTTGTTAAATCCACTTCAATCAGTGTAGATGAAGGGGAGAAGACAGGTTAAAGAAGGATTTTAATCCTTGAGACAATTGAGACATGAATTGTGTGCCATTCAGAGGGTGAATGGGCAAGACAAAATATTTAAGTGCCTTTGAATGGGGTATGGTAGTAGGTGCCAGGCGTACCGGTTTGTGTAAAGAACTGCAACGCTGCTGGGTTTTTCACGCTCAACAGTTTCCTGTGTGTATCAAGAATGATCCACCACCCAATGAACATCCAGCCAACTTGACACAACTGTGGGAAGCATTGGAGTCAACATGGGCCAGCATCCCTGTGGAATGCTTTCGACACCTTGTAGAGTCCATGCCCCAATGAATTGAGGCTGTTCTGAGGGCAAAAGGGGGTGCAACTCAATATTAGGAAGGTGTTCCTAATGTTTGGCATACCCAGTGTATATTCCATTGTGTAAGAGCTCAGGTCTTCAGCAGACATAAACAGAATTTCCTCTTCTCCCTGTCACATTCTCAATCTCCTTTCTGCTCTTCCTATGACAGTCTTGTTTCTGAACTTCTCCTTCAATGTTGTTTCCTTGAGAATAAGCCATAATAAATTGCCTCTGTGATTGTGAATAAGCAGAGAACTTCTGGAACCTTTTGTAGGGTGGAATTAGCCTTCCATTTGAGCAATCACCATTTTGTATTTATCTTGGATAACAGAAGTAACAGTGATTCAATTTTAAACATCTGTACTCACATACCTGGTACAATGTAATTACATAGGCTATTCCCTTATAGTTATTCCATAATAGATATGTAATGTCAAGTGTTGCATGGTGAGTGTTCAACAAGGATAAACCTGTCTCAAAAAATGGGGAAAAGAGACTGGCACTGGGTGATTGAAGGGAAAATGGAGACGCTGGGGGAAGAGACACTCCAGTGTGGCTCTCTTTTAATGGAGGCGTATGAATGGGAAGTGCAGCTAGATTGCGGCCCTATTGAAAAGCCCCTTCACGTTCATTGCGCCCTTTGACCCTGAGGTACGTATCAGATGGCGAGCGTTTATTTCAACACAACATGTTCTCTCATAAAAGTGGCAATCTTGCTCTAGCGGTGTGAAGGTTTTAGCGCACTGAGTAACAGCACCTGAAATCACACAGACGTAAATGGGCCCATCCATGAATGATGGAGGCAGTCCATGTAAAAGCACATGGCACAAAGACAGCCAGGCTGCACTCTCTCTCTCTCTAATGATATAATTTCCCTTCCTCCATTCCCGGTAAACAACCACCACTCTCATTTGCTGTATAGAACTATTTGATGGGGAATAAAATAGCCTTTGCTGGTGTATCATGGTGGGATCATCCGGATCCATTCCATGTCCATGGGTACATTGTGTTTCAGTGGTCCTAGCCTACCTTGCCAGGTTTATAGAGTTAATATAAATGCCTGGCTAGGAACCAGCCAGACTACCATTAACCTGAGCATCACTGTGTGTGGAGGCCTGCGGAACAGCAGTCGTGTGTTCCAGTATTCCGCCATGGGCTTCGCAGGGATGTTTTAGTCTGGCCTTGCTGAGCCCTGATAAAGCCCACACTTGTCACACATGATTGATTTGTTTACGTATTTGAGGCCAGCCCACTCATCATGTGTCTCATCCCTGACTTGGTGCACTGATGTGTTCTCGCTCTCTCTCCTTCCCCACCACTCTCCCTCTTTTCCCTCTCTCTCTTCTGCACCAAAAACTTTCTTAGTTGACTTTATATTTATATACATGTGTATATATAAACCCTCACTGTAAAACGACAATACCCGGTCATCATTCTTCCAGCCACCTGGATGCTTGATGTAGGAGGTTGATATGCTTATAGGATCCGAGGCCTTGGCGAGTTCCATTTCTCATTTGAAGCAGCCAGTCAGACACTCTTAATCATTGTACTTGATAAGGGCACTGTAGCACTGCTCGGCTTGGCTAGCCCGGGTGAAGGACTCCTGCAGGTCTCTGGTTAGCATGGTGAACAAAAGCCCTGAGTGAATATCCCACCCCACCTCATTCAGCTCGGTAGTAGGGCCTGCTGCTGTGAATGGATGAGGTGATGGCTGTACTATGCATCCCTTCCTCTTAGCCAGGTAACTAGTAGAGTTCCATCTGGTTTTTCCAGGTGTAAGGACATTTGAAACTTCAGGGTAATTTACAGGCAAGGGAAAACTGTATTTGTATTGAGTTTTCTATTGGCCTTTATTACCCCATGTTATCATGCTTGATATTTTTTATAATCTCAAGGTCTTTTTTTCTCTAAAACTATCTAATATATTTTTCAACGTCTATTTGAATCTCGTCAGCTGTCAGGGCCAGAATTCAGGTAGAACACGGAATTGAACACATGTTTCTATTTCTAAACCATTTCTAGAATAAGTCCACACGGCAAAGCTATGTTTTCAACGAAATTCACGCAAGTGGGCCGGGAAGGAGCATGGTACGGAAGCAATCTTTCCCCACTGAAAGCAGTGCAGCCAAGCCTGATTTCAAGCAATAATGACACGCATAGTTGCATTTTTTATTTTATTATAACTGGATTACAGCTCCCGCCCAAATGTCGTGAATAATATACACTGAGTGTACAAATCTTTCCAGGACATAAACTGACCAGGTGAATCCAGTTGAAAGCCATGATCCCTTATTGATATCACTTGTTAAATCCACTTCAATCAGTGTAGATGAAGGGGAGGATACAGGTTAAAGAAGGATTCTTAAGCCTTGAGACAATTGAGACGTGTTCCATTCAGAGGTGAATGGGCAAGACAAAAGATTGAAGTGTCTTTGAACGGGGTATGGTAGTAGTGTCACGGTTTCGGCCGAGGCAGCTCCTCCTCCTTGTTCGGGCGGGTTTCGCCGGTCGTCGTCTCCGGAGTACTAGCTGCCACCGCTCCATGTTTTCCTGTTTGATTAGTTTTGTCTGTTAGCCACACCTGTCTTGTGTTATGTCTCATTAAGCACCCTATTTAGTTTCCTTGTTGTTAGTGTAGTGTTGTGTGTAATTGTTTTGTGTCAGGTGTTTGTGCGTTACCCGTGTTTCGGTACGCCAGTGCTATTTAGCTTCCTCCTCGGTTGAGGAGAGTGTTGCGCCCTGTGTTGTGCGCTCGTGTTTTGACGCCTGTGTGCGTCTTTTGGCCTCTGGCTGTTTTTGGATTTATTTTGCACTCTCCAGTAAAGTCTTGTTGGACTGTCTATCTGCTTCTGCGCCTGATTCCACACCACACCATTTCTAACATCGTGACAGAATTACACAATCAAAACAAAGAACGAAACGTGAAGTCCTTTGATACACAAACCAAAAGGAACAAGAAACCACAAAACACAAAGTGCAAGACAAACAGTTAAATATGGCTCCCAATCAGAGACACCCAGCTGACACTCGTTGCCTCTGATTGGGAGTCACTCAGACCAACATAGAAAATTAAACATAGACTTACACACCCTGGCTCAACATAACATAGTCCCCAGAGCCAGGGCGTGACAGTACCCCCCCCCAAAAGCGCGGACTCCGGCCGCGCCAAATAACCACAACAGGGGAGGGACCGGGTGGGCACTCCGCCTCGGCGGCGGATCCGGCTCCGGACATGACCCAGGCACGGGTTGTGCTGGACTGACGACGCACACCCCTGGCTTGATGCGTGGAGGAGGAACGGGCCGGACCGGGCTGACGAAGCGCACCCCTGACTTGGTGCGGGGAGCAGGAATGAGCCGGACCGGGCTGACGACGCGCACCACTGACCCGGTGCGGGGAGCTTGGACGGGCCGGACCGGGCTGGCGACGCGCACCACAGACACTTGCCCAGGGGTAAATTACAGCCCCTGCCCGTTCCACGACGACCCTGGTCTCACCTATCGGTGGATTTTGTTACCGATCTTCCCTCCTCACAGGGGAATACCACCATCCTGGTCGTTGTGGATCGGTTCTCTAAGGCCTGTCGTCTCCTTCCCATGCCGGGTCTTCCTACTGCCCTACAGACCGCTGAGGCTCTATTCACTCACGTCTTCCGGCATTACGGGGTACCCGAGGATATAGTGTCCGATCGAGGCCCCCAGTTTACCTCCAGAGTCTGGAGAGCATTTATGGAACGTTTGGGGGTCTCGGTGAGCCTTACCTTGGGTTACCACCCGGAAAGCAATGGGCAGGTCGAAAGGGTCAACCAGGATGTGGGTAGGTTTCTGAGGTCATATTGTCAGGGCCGGCCGGAGGAGTGGGCGAGATATGTGCCCTGGGCCGAGATGGCACAGAACTCTCTCCGCCACTCCTCCACTAGACTAACCCCTTTTCAGTGTGTATTAGGGTACCAGCCGGTTCTGGCACCGTGGCATGAGAGCCAGATCGAGGCCCCCGCTGTGGATGAGTGGGTACGGCGCTCGGAGGAGACGTGGAACGCTGCTCACGTCCATCTGCAGCGTGCCATACGTCGACAAAAGACGAGCGCCGACCTACACCGCAGTGAGGGGCCAGTGTACGCACCTGGAGATCGAGTCTGGCTCTCAACCAGAAACCTACCCCTCCGCCTGCCCTGCCGGAAGCTGGGTCGGCGGTTTGTGGGGCCTTTTAAAGTCCTGAGGAGATTGAATGAGGTGTGTTACAGGTTAGAACTACCTATTGATTACAAGAATATTAACCCCTCATTCCATGTGTCTCTCCTCAGGCCGGTGGTAGCTGGTCCACTCCAGGACTTCGAGATTGAGGAGACTCCTCCGCCCCCGTTGGAGATCGAGGGGGCTCCGGCGTACACTGTTCGGACCATCCTGGATTCGAGACGCCGGATGGGGGGTCTCCAATATCTCGTGGAGTGGGAGGGGTACGGTCCGGAGGAGCGGTGCTGGGTGCCGAGGAGGGACATTCTGGATCCGTCCCTGATGACCGAATTCCATCGTGGTCATCCTACGCGCCCTGCTCCGCGTCCTCCTGGGCGTCCCCGAGGCGGCGCGCGGCTGGAGCCGCGCGTCAAGGGGGGGGTACTGTCACGGTTTCGGCCGAGGCAGCTCCTCCTCCTTGTTCGGGCGGGTTTCGCCGGTCGTCGTCTCCGGAGTACTAGCTGCCACCGCTCCATGTTTTCCTGTTTGATTAGTTTTGTCTGTTAGCCACACCTGTCTTGTGTTATGTCTCATTAAGCACCCTATTTAGTTTCCTTGTTGTTAGTGTAGTGTTGTGTGTAATTGTTTTGTGTCAGGTGTTTGTGCGTTACCCGTGTTTCGGTACGCCAGTGCTATTTAGCTTCCTCCTCGGTTGAGGAGAGTGTTGCGCCCTGTGTTGTGCGCTCGTGTTTTGACGCCTGTGTGCGTCTTTTGGCCTCTGGCTGTTTTTGGATTTATTTTGCACTCTCCAGTAAAGTCTTGTTGGACTGTCTATCTGCTTCTGCGCCTGATTCCACACCACACCATTTCTAACATCGTGACAAGTAGGTGCCAGGCGTACCGGTTTGTGTAAAGAACTGCAACGCTGCTGGGTTTTTCACGCTCAACAGTTTCCTGTGTGTATCAACAATGGTCCACCACCCAAAGGACATCCAGCCAACTTGACACCACTGTGGGAAACATTGGAGTCAACATGGGCCAGCATCCCTGTGGAACGCTTTCGACACCTTGTAGAGTCCATGACCCGACCAATTGAGGCTGTTCTGAGGGCAAAAGGGGGTGCAACTCAATATTAGGGAAATGTTTTGTAAACTCAGTGTATATAGTGCCTTCAGAAAGTATTCACACCCCTTTACGTTTTCCACATTTTATTTTGTTACAGCCTGAATTTAAAATGTATTACATTAAGATTTTGTGTCACTGATCTACACACAATACCCCATAATGTCAAAGTGGAATTTTGTTTTATAGAACATTTTAGAAATGTATAAAAAAAAAAGTATTCAACCCCTTTTTTATGGTAAGCCTAAATAAGTTCAGGAGTAAAAATTTGCAAATCGCATAATAAGTTGCAAAAGTTGCAAGCTCATTTCGTGTTCAATAATAGTGGTTAACATTTTGAATGACTACTCCATCTCTGTACCCCACACATACAATTATCTGTAAGGTCCCTCAATCGAATAGTGAATTTCAAGCACAGATTCAACCACAAAGACCAGGGAGGTTTTTCAATGCCTCGCAAAGAAGGGCACCTATTGGTAGATGTGTAAAAAACAAAACAAATAAGACGCTGAATATCCCTTTGAGCATGGTGAAGTTATTAATCACACTTTGGATGGTGTATCAATACACCCAGTCACTACAAAGATACAGGCGTCCTTCTTAACTCAGTTGCCCGGAGAGGAAGGAAACTGCTCAGGGATTTTACCATGAGTCCTATGGTGATTTTAAAACGGTTAAATGTTTAATGGTTGTGATATGAGAAAACTGATGGATCAACAACATTATAGTTACTCCACAATACTAACCGAGTGAAAAGAAGGAAGCCTATACAGAATAAAAATATTCCAAAACATGCATCCTGTTTGCAACAAGACACTTAAGTAATACTGCAAAAAAAGCGTTATGTTTGGGGCAATGATGACCACTCTTCATATTTTCAAGCATGGTGGTGGCTGCATGATGTTATGGGTATGCTTGTAAAATCGTTAAGGACTAGGGAGTTTTTTAGGATAGCCAAATCTACACAGAAGTTGCTTACCAAGACGACATTGAATGTTCCTGAGTGGCCTAGTTACAGTTTTGACTTAAATCGGCTTGAAAATATATGGCAAGATTTGAAAATGGCTGTCTAGCAATGATCAACAATCAACTTGACAGAGCTTGAATAATTTTTAAAAGAATAATGGGCAAATATTGTACAATCCTGGGGCCTCATTTATCAATATTGCGTAGAAACTATTGTAAAATGCTAGTTACGACGGAATTTAGAATGTTCGTACGCATATACGATTTCTCAAACAATCCTACGAGCATCATATGCACACCGATAAAAACCAATTGTTCTCAGCCTCAGTGCTTGTGCACGACCTTGGATATTTGCATCTCGAAGCACCCCTAATTAACCATACATGGTCAAAATCAATCCTTTAAAGCCTGTGGGGAATATACAACGCCATACCATGAAATACAACGGTGCCACAAAAAAAAGCTACGAAAAAAGTACTTTTCCGAAGTTGACACTGAGCGAGAGGTTGGCTCGCTCAAGTGTGGCTTGACCAGTAAAAATGTAAAACATAGCTACAAAGACAGGACCATTAGGACAATTCAAGTTGCTTTAGCAATGGCAAATATACTTCAAATGAGTAGGCAACACTCACCAATAAGCCATCCATTCTCAACAGCTCCCCATAGGCGTAGGCTATAGGCCAACATTGCTGTTCTGCAGAATGAACGAGTCGTACGTTCCACCTGGCCACCTGGCCATTCAGCAGCGTCTTTTGCGCACCACATAACCTATCACCTGCACATTAAGAGTGGAAACCTTTTCTGTTCACATAGATGAACTTGTTTTGGGATGGTGCTTTTATGGCGATGTGGGTGCCGTCTATTGCTCCGTTCGTATTTGGGAACCCATTGATGGCAAAGAAACCCCTCTTGACTTCAACCTGTTGTGCAATGGTGTATGGAAATTGTGTTACAGTTAGTTTTGCTGATGATTGCATCCAAAACATTGGCTCATCAACGGATCTGAGATGCCGATTGGCAATCTCCCGCTGAAAGAACCCGAGGGTGGATAGCACTTGGATGTGCACCGGAATGGCATGTGTTTGCCTTTCTAAAGTAGATCTTAAATCTTCCCAAAGATCCTATATGATCAGTTTTGGGAAAACATATCTGGTGAGCCAATCTGTACTTTCTGTACAAAAAACTCCCACCTGTCTCTAAAAATGCACTCTCTTTGAAATGCAGCATGTGCCAAATCTTCCAACAGAGTTAGGTCAGCCATCTCTCATTCGATTTCCCATTCTTCTCAGTCTTTTATAGTATTTCAACAATTGTTTCAATTTCTAATTTAACAAATGACTACTTTATATGGAATATTATTATAAAAAATGCACTGATGTGGTCAAATTATATGATAGGCCTATAGCCTGTCAAGATAGGTTGCATTAATTCACAATTGAAATACAATGAAATAGAAAAATTATTACATTTTTACTATCACAATGTTTAAAAAAATCTACATGCAGTATATTTTCCCCATTCACTAGGCTACGCTTGACAAGTAGTCATGGCTGTGCGTACATTTACACACACTCTCAAGCAAACGTTCATATTGATAAATCTGACACTTTGCGTGGAAAAGATCCCACGCATGGTTTACGTACAGAGTTGTGCCTACAAATGATATATTGAATCCATTTTGAATTCAGGCTGTAACACGACAAAATGTGGAATAAGTGAAGGGGTATGAATACTTTCTGAAGGCACTGTATTCATGTCATATTCACCAATCAACTCCATTACATTCAAAAGTTACTTCAACTTCAACCAGTGAATGCTAGCTATTCTACCTGTCTGTTGGAATGAGTGCTAGCATGCTAAAAGCACACCCTACACACGAAAATTTATATATATATATATATATTTTCTTTTTAGTCATTTAGCAGACAGTCTTATCCAGAGCAACTTACAGTTAGTGAGTTCATTCATTTTTCATACTGCCCCCCCCCCCCCGTGGGAATCGAACCCACAACCCTGGCGTTGCAAGCGCCATGCTCTACCAACTGAGCTACACGGGGTATGCAGTAGGTTGATAACGATATCACTAAAGTATGTTGTATCAGACATTTCAAACAACATTCCCAACTAATGAGAAAACAGTCATGGTATTTATAGTCCCGTGTAGCTCAGTTGGTAGAGCATGGCGCTTGCAACGCCAGGGTTGTGGGTTCGATTCCCATGGGGGACCAGTACGAAAATGTATGCACTCACTAACTGTAAGTCGCTCTGGATAAGAGCGTCTGCTAAATGACTAAAATGTATTTAACAAGGCAACCTTGGGGCTAATTTGAATGGGCGCCAACGGCAGATTTTGAGGGATTTTTACATCCGTACCCCAGTACAACCCACGTGGCCGCAGTGAACGTCACTCCGTGAGGGACTATAAGATCCTCAAAGATTTTGACAATAAATGCTTGTTGATAATCCGATTTTGTCTGCGCTGTGTAGGTTTATTGCTAGCATATGATATGCTAACTGAGGGTGAAATTGATTGTAGCTACACTCCTGATTCTGATTTCATAAACAACTTTTTACAGATTTACTTTGTTTTCAACTCATTTTCAACTTGTATTTGTATTGACAGTGGAGAAAAGGCAGACCGTTACAAGGATGTGCAGACACACCTGCCTACCCAGGATGCTATACTTCAGCATCTCAAAGAGGCCTGTCTATCTCAGCAGGAAGCCCAGGTTAAAGTAAGTATCCTGCACCTCCACTTGGCTCCATTCACTGTTTGAAACAACATCAGAGGAACTGGCCATTACTGCAAGGAGAGGTAGACTACTGACTCCAGGGCCCCATGTAGCTCAGTTGGTAGAGCATGGCACTTGCAACGCCAGGGTTGTGGGTTTGTTTCCCACGGGGGGCCAGTATGAAAAATGTATGCACTCAATAACTGTAAGTCGCTCTGGATAAGAGCGTCTGCTAAATGACTAAAATGTAAAATGTACTAGTCTTGTATTATGGAGACAGAGTTAATGCCCACTATTCATGCAGTCAGATTGACCAAAGAAAGGCCAATTATATTACCCACCAAATTTTACATAGATGTACCCTATCTCTCATTCTCTGTGTGTGTGTGTTTGTGTGTGTGTTCTACTTGACTGCACTGGACCCCTCTTGGAGCAGAGTACGCATCCCAGACCCCCCACACTCTCACGCTTGATGAACCAGAGACAAAAAGTGCCAGGGGGTGAACACGTCCACTGGCTGCATTTTGCATGCACCACCTACCTGAGTGGTTGGATACCCACACACACATACATACACACACATCTCTAATGAGTGTGGGTCTGAAACACACACCACCCCTGGGGGAGCCCGGCACTCTGTTATGTTAACTATTGCATGCAATCCCCACTAAAGTAGTGCAAGCAGAAAGTTGAATTATTCACACGGGGGGGATGGGGGGGTAATTAAGAGTGTGTTGTACTTCCTCCATAATTCATTGACGTTAAAGGCCTGGTGTGTTTTTGTGTGGTAAACAGAGTTGGCACATGATGTGGCGAGAGATGAGGCAACATGACGGTTGTGCCCAGAATGGCCATGTTCTCTCATTTAGCCTGCGGGCAGCTGGGGTGACGGAGGGTGGTGGGGGAGGAGGGGATGGTGGTTAGGGTTAGTCTGCTTCACCTGGTCTGGTAACTTACCCCTCCCCCACCTTTGTCCTAACTCCTACCCCCATGGCCATGTCATAAGAGGACCTATGCCATAACTAGGTCACCACCTGAATCTAAAATGGATTAAATTGAGATTTTTTCACACTGGACTACACACAATACCCCATAATGTCAAAGTGGAATTATGTTTTTCGAAAATGTTTAACATTTATAAAAAAGGAAAAGCTGAAATGTCTTGAGTCAATAAGTTGCCAACCCCTTTGTTATGGCAAGCATAAATAAGTTCAGGAGTAAAAATGTGCTTAACAAGTCACATAATAAGTTGCATGGACTCTGTGTGCAATAATAGTGTTTAACATGATTTTTGAATGTCTACCTCACCTCTGTACCCCACATATACAATTATCTGGAAGGTCCCAATGCCTCGCAAAGAAGGGCACCTATTGGTAGATGGGTAAAAATAGTGAAGTTATTAATTGCACTTTGGATGGTTTATCAATACACCCAGTCACTACAAAGATACAGGCGTCCTTCCTAACTCAGTTGCCGGAGAGGAAGGAAACCACTCAGGGATTTCACCATGAGGCCAATGGTGACTTTAAAATAGTTACAGAGTTTAATGGCTACAACAACATTGTAGTTACTCCACAATACTAACCTAATTGAGTGAAAAGGAAGCCTGTACAGAATACAAATATTTAAAAACATGCATCCTTTTTGCAAAAAGGCACTAAAGTAATACTGCAAAAAATTTGGCAAAGCAATTCACTTTTTGTCCTGAATACATATTGTTATGTTTGGGGCACTGAGTACCACTCTTCAAATTGTCAGGCATGGTGGTGGCTGCATCATGTTATGGGTATGCTTGTAATCATTAAAGACGGGTGTATTTCATGGTAAAAAAGAAATGGAATGAAGCTAAGCACAGCAAAATCCTAGAGGAAAACCTGGTTCAGTCTGCTTTCCACCAGACACTGGGAGATTAATTCACCTTTCAGCAGGAAAATAACCTAAAACGGCCAAATCTACAGTCGTGGTCAAAAGTTTTGAGAATTACCCAAATATTAATTTTCACAAAGTCTGCTGCCTCAGTTTTTATGATGGCAATTTGCATATACTCCAGAATGTTATGAAGAGTGATCAGATGAATTGCAATTAATTGCAAAGTCCCTCTTTGCCATGAATATGAACTTAATCCCCAAAAAACATTTCCACTGCATTTCAGCCCTGCCACAAAAGGATGTCAGTGATTCTCTCGTTAACACAGGTGAGAGTGTTGACGAGGACAAGGCTGGAGATCACTCTGTCATGCTGATTGAGTTAGAATAACAGACTGGAAGCTTTAAAAGGTGGGTGGTGCTTGAAATTATTGTTCTTCCTCTGTTAACCATGGTTACCTGCAAGGAAACACATGCCGTCATCATTGCTTTGCACAAAAAGGGCTTCACAGGCAAGGATATTGCTGCTAGTAAGATTGCACCTAAATCAACCATTTATCGGATCATCAAGAACTTCAAGGAGAGAGGTTCAATTGTTGTGAAGAAGGTTTCAGGGCGCCCAAGAAAGTCCAGGACCGTCTCCTAAAGTTGATTCAGCTGCGGGATCGGGGCACCAGCAGTGCAGAGCTTGCTCAGGAATGGCAGCAGGCAGGTGTGAGTGCATCTGCACGCACAGTGAGGCGAAGACTTTTGGAGGATGGCCTGGTGTCAAGAAGGGCAGCAAGGAAGCCACTTCTCTCCAGGAAAAACATCAGGGACAGACTGATATTCTGCAAAAGGTACAGGGATTGGACTGCTGAGGACTGGGGTAAAGTCATTTTCTCTGATGAATCCCCTTTCCGATTGTTTGGGGCATCCAGAAAAAAGCTTGTCCGGAGAAGACAAGGTGAGCGCTACCATCAGTCCTGTGTCATGCCAACAGTAAAGCATCCTGAGACCATTCATGTGTGGGGTTGCTTCTCAGCCAAGGGAGTGGGCTCACTCACAATTTTGCCTAAGAACACAGCCATGAATAATGAATGGTACCAACACATCCTCCTAGAACAACTTCTCCCAACCATCCAAGAACAGTTTGGTGACTAACAATGCCTTTTCCAGCATGATGGAGCACCTTGCCATAAGGCAAAAGTGATAACTAAGTGGCTCGGGGAACAAAACATCGACATTTTGGGTCCATGGCCAGGAAACTCCCCAGACCTTAATCCCATTGAGAACTTGTGGTCAATCCTCAAGAGGCAGGTGGACAAACAAAAACCCACAAATTCTGACAAACTCCAAGCATTGATTATGCAAGAATGGGCTGCCATCAGTCAGGATGTGGCCCAGAAGTTAATTGACAGCATGCCAGGGCTGGTTGCAGAGGTCTTGAAAAAGAAGGGTCAACACTGCAAATATTGACTCTTTGCATAAACTTAATGTAATTTTCAATAAAAGCCTTTGACACTTAAGGAATGCTTGTAATTATACTTCAGTATACCATAGTAACATCTGACAAAAATATCTAAAAACACTGAAGCAGCAAACTTTGTGAAGACCAATACTTGTGTCATTCTCAAAACTTTTGACCACGACTGTACAATGTAGTGGCTTACCAAGAAGACTGTGAATGTTCCTGAGTGGCCGAGTTACAGTTTTGACTTAAATCTACTTAAATCTTGAATCTACTTAAATCTACTTGAAAATCTACGGCAAGACCTGAAAATGGTTGTCTACCAATGATCAATAACCAATTTGACAGAGCTTGAAGAATTTTGAAAAGAATAATGGGCAAATGTTGCACAATCCAGGTGTGGAAAGCTCTTAGAGACTTACCCAGAAAGACTCACAGTTGTAATCGCTGTCAAAGGTGTTTCTACAAAGTATTGACTCGGGGGTGAATGCTTATGAAAATGAGATATTTCTGTATTTCATTTTCAATACATTTGGAAACATTTCTAAAAGCATGTTTTCACTTTGTCATTATGGGGTATTGTGTGTAGATGGGTGAGGATTATGTTTTAATAAATTCAGGCTGTAACACAACAGAATATGGAATAAGTCAAGGGGTATGAATACTTTCTGAAGGCACTGTATTATGTTGAGTACATTCTCTGAACATAATGTCAATATAATGTTCTGAGAAGGTTACAAGCCAACCATGCATTATTGTACAACGTATCGAATAGACTTCAGTTAGATGATACATGAGCCTGCTTTATTCGAATAGACAAGGCAGAGAAATATTCATATAAATGATCCTCATCTTCATATTGCATAACTTCTAGTGATTAGATGATGGTGTTTGTTATAGAATGTGCAAAGGGTCCTGGTAATTTGGATAAAAGTCTTAATTGGCGTGTGATAGATTGACTGGGCTCAGAGTTTAGACGGAAGGCTGCAGATGATGGTAAGGCTTTAGAAAAGGGTATTGATTGTGCATACTTAAAAACTCTCCCACCCAAAATAAGAAGAGGGCTTAAAAGTGCAAGGCAAATTAGTCACGATTTGTCAATAATTTACACTAAGATGTATGCTGAGGGATTCACTGCTTCAACTCCAGACTGCTCTGTTGGATGGAAAAGAACAGAAAAGGCTGAATTCAGAGGAATCTTTATAGATCTGTCTTTTTACTACAACCCCCTGCGTTCAGAGACAAATGGAATTAGCTCAACTAATTGAACTTTTTAAATGACTCTGGATCTGAGCACTATGTCATCAGTCTCTAAGTGGTTATTGGACCAGAATGAGGTAAGGGAACTTCTGTGTTGTGGGATTCTTCAACCGTACATCACACATACCAACACGTACACATACCAGCACATGCATGCAAAGTGCATGTAATATGCTCTGCTGTTGTTAGAACTAGTGAGAAACTGCCCTTTTGGAGAAAGCTCAGAGAACTATCAGTAACAGTAAATTAATGCTCACACACATTCGTACATTTCTCTGTGTAACTGCTGATGTCTACTGCAGAGCAGAGCGCTGCAGTACGTGGGCGCTCTCAGCGCTCTGATTCCATCTGTCAGGTTCCTGAACCGCTGGCCCACTCCAGCCCACCAGGCCGACCCTTCCCCCACACAGCCCACTGCTCTATACAACACAAGAAGTCATCCCAGAGCTGTTTCAAAGGTCAGCAGGACTACACTACAGCCAGCCTTGACATTTGATTGGCAGAGGTAAAAATCTCAGAGTGGTTGAGATGGGCCGTGTCCTCGTGCACTGCTTCAAAGAGCAATGTGAATGGGAGATACGCAGGGTTGCTTCCCCCGGGCGAACTCCCATTCACTGGGTCTTCTTTTAACAGGGCTTCACTGGAGCTACATAGACCTTTTGGGTTATTATTAGAGTCTGTCACTACAGACTACCATTCATTGTCTCTGACAGCATCCTGTTTTGATATGCAGATATATGCTGGCCGGTCAAATTGCTAGTTATGTTTATGTGGAGGTGGACAACCTTGAGAGGTTTGTGTGTACGTGCGTTTGTGTGTATAGTTGTTAAATTATTCATCTGGTGTGGGTGTGTATTCTGCTGTGACCTCAGCCAGGACAGGAGGGCACCATGGTGGGTCATCTGGGCCCTGCAGCCTGCCAGTCCCCTCCCCTACTTCCCCCCTCCGCCTCTCCAGCCCACTCCCTCTGGTCACCGCCTTGTGTGCAGCGTGCTCTGGCGGCTAAAGGCGCTCGTTAAAGGCCATAACTTATCTCACGTTTGAAGCTAATGGGAGGAATACTGGCCGCAGTGAAAAATAAATGACATTTCCCCCCCCTCTCTCTCCCTGCCCTCCTAACCTGCAGCGTAATATAGCAGCGGTGAGGGTATGCATTACAGATCTGAGGCCTTAGAATTTATCTTTGCTGCACTACGCTGACTGATGCATTTGAAAATAATGTACTGGAGCCGGAGCATAACAGGGACCCTGTAACTAATGGACAGCTCTCGCCCCGTGGCCGACACTGTATATCATTCAGCTGTACTACCTCATCAAGCCCCGGCCCTACACACAGTCCTCGGCAGGCAGGCAGGCAGGACCTGCAATATATCCCCTCCCTCTCCATCCTTCCTTCTTACTCTCTTTTTAATTCCCATTCTCTCTCATGATGCCCTCTTACTAATTAATACGTAGCCTACCTTCATAATGTTATGTCGTTGCTCTCAGTGAACGAGGAACCGTATAAAACATTTATATATGTATATTTAAAAAAACTTGTACCCCTTTTTTGTGATATCCAATTGGTAGTTGAGGTGAAGGTCGAGAGCCATGCGTCCTCCGAAACACGACCCTGCCAAACCGCACGGCTTCTTGTGACACTGCTCCCTTAACCCGGAAGCCAGCTGCACCAATGTGTTGGAGGAAACGCCGTCCAGCTGGCGACCGAAGTCAGCTTGCAGGCACCGGTGCGCCACAAGGAGTCACTAGTGTGCGATGGGACAAGGAATTCCCTGCCGGCCAAACCCTCCCCTAACCCGGGCCGACGCTGGACCAATTGTGCGCCGCCTCATGGCCGGCTGTGACAGCCTGAGATTGAACCTGGGTCTGTAGTGACGCCTCAAGCACTGCGATGCAGTGCCTTAGACCGCTGCGCCACTCAGGAGCCATAACTGTTCAGATTGATGAACCAAAGTCCACTCCTCTGAAGGCCATCATTGTGTTTCCTTTGTAATAACTGAGACCTTTTGAGGCCTAGTTACTGAGTCATTTTCATTTGACCAATCAGATATCAGAGCATAAGATATACTGTATCTGCGGCATAAAGCAAGTTTCACATTTTTGTGACATGCACTACTTCAGTGAAATGTCTTTCTTGTTCTTTCCAAACAATGCAATAATCAATATCAGTAGTACTATAAAAATATATATATAAAAAGGTCAAGTAGAACAAAAACACACGAGAAATATAAATAAGAATAAAGTAATTAAGCTATATACAGGGTCAGCTCCAGGGTCAGTGCCAATACCATATTTGCAATGTGCAGGGATACTGGAATGGTAGGGTTAGATATGTATAGGGGTAAGGTGTCTAGGCATCAGGATACAGTGCATTCGGAAAGTATTCAGACCCCTTCCCTTTTCCCACATTTTGTTACATTACAGCCTTATTCTAAAATGGATAACAGGTTTTTATACATTTTTGCAAATTTATATAAAAAATATATACAAAAATACCGTATTTACATAAGTATTCAGACCCTTTGCTATGAGACTCAAAATTGAGCTCAGGTGCATCCTGTTTCCATTGATCATCCTTGAGATGTTTGTACAACTTGATTGGAGTCCATCTGTGGTAAATTCAATTGATTGGACATGATTTGGAAAGGCACACACCTGTCTATAGAAGGTCCCACAGTTGACAGTGCATGTCAGAGCAAAAACCAAGCCATGAGGTCGAAGGAATTGTCCGTAGAGCTCCGAGACAGGATTGTGTCGAGGCACAGATCTGGGGAAGGGTACCAACAAATGTCTGCAGCATTAAAGGTTCCCAAGAACACAGTGGCCTCCATCATTCTTAAATGGAAGAAGTTTGGAACCACCAAGACTCTTCCTAGAACTGGCCGCCTGGACAAACTGAGCAATCGGGGGAGAAGGGCCTTGGTCAAGGAGGTGACCAAGAACCCTATGGTCACTCTGACAGAGCGCCAGAGTTCGTCTGTGGAGATGGGAGAATCTTCCAGAAGGACAACCATCTCTGCAGCACTCCACCAATTAGGCCTTTATGGTAAAGTGACCAGACGGAAGCCACTCCTCAGTAAAAGGCACATGACAGCCCTTTTGGAGTTTGCCAAAAGGCACCTAAAGGACTCTCAGACCATGAGAAGCATGTCTGAGAGTCTGATAAAACCAAGATTGAACTCTTTGACCTGAATGCCAAGCGTCACGTCTGGAGGAAACCTGGCACCATCCCTACGGTGAAGCATGGTGGTGGCAGCATCCTGCTGTGGGGATGTTTTTCAGCAGCAGGGACTGGGAGACTAGTCAGGATCGAGGGAAAGATGAACAGAGCAATGTACAGAGAGATCCTTGATGAAAACCTGCTCCAGAGCACTCAGGACCTCAGACTGGGGCAAGGTTCACCTTCCAACAGGACAACGACCCTAAGCACACAGCCAAGACAAGGCAGGAGTGGCTTCGGGACAAGTCTCTGAATGTCCTTGAGTGACCCAGCCAGAGCCCGGACGAATACAGGTGTGCCAAGCTTGTAGCTTCATACCCAAGAAGACTCGAGGCTGTAATCGCTGCCTAAGGTGCTTCAACAAAGTACTGAGTAAAGGGTCTGAATAAATGTAAATGTGATATTTCAGTTTTTATATATTTATATACATTTATATAAACCTGTTTTTGCTTCGTCATTATGGGGTATTGTGTGTAGATTGATAAGGGGAAAAAATTATTTAATCCATTTTAGAGTAAGGCTGTAACGTAACAAAATGTGGAAAAAGTGAAGGGGTCTGAATACTTTTAGAATGCACTGTAACTGCTTGATCATTTTGCTTTTAGGCGTCCTATTTCCTCGCACTCGTTTCACATCCCTTTTCACAGCCCATTTTTATTTAATGGTGTTTATGTTTAATAGCTGGATCAGACAGTATCCACTCACTGCCCTTTTCCAGCCAAATCAAGGTAAAGAAAGAGGGAAAAGCCAAATGAATTCCATCCAGCGAGAGGTCAGAGAGACAGACAGAGAGTGCATAGCAACGCCTTTTCCCCAGTAGGCAGTGGGAGATACGATGCTAATAAGATCATAAGAGAAGAGGAGAGGCTGGACCCCCGGGACGACCATAAAGAGTTTCAGTAAATTTTTTTGAAAGAAACGCCCTGAAAAAATAATGATGTCTGCTTTGAAATGCATTAATAATCGGATGCGGACTGTTTTGTTCTAGGAAATGAAATAGGATTTAAATTCTGTAGTCTTGGGGAGGGCAGGCGTGGGCGAGAGGGGGGTGGTGGTGGCGAGTCGGGGGCCTTAGAGAGAGTTAAAGGAAAGGCGGAGTGTGGAATGAGAAATGTGTTGGTGTGAGCAAGGTTGAGGAGGCCTCTTCCTCCCTGCTCTCCTTCCGTCTGCTTTCCGTCCAGGTGCACAGGGCAGGGGGAAGAGAAGACAGGAAGAGGCTCTCATTATTTCTGATTTCCATTTTCTCTTAATGGAATGCTCTGGATAGTAGTGGGTGTTTGAACTCTCTGCGTGTCTTCCAATGTTCCTCCCTCCGTGACAACGCCTGTTCTCTAACAAAGATGCCTCTCTGACTCACTCTCAGGAATAGAGGAATATGAGGAATATTTGAACAGTTGTGGCCTATCTTAGAGCATGATGAAAAAGACTTGAAAGCTTTGTCTTTCTATCCCCTTCAATCCTAATTGGAAATTCATAGAATACCTAATGAAATGAAACCTGAAGGAAGTGTGCCGTTTCCCCCCCTTTCTTATATAATACATCAGAACATTTTGGTGTTGTGCTGAGTTTATAATGCAGTAGAATCCTTAAGTCGATGAAATCTCTATTATTAAAGTGTAATATAATTATAATACTTTGTAATTGGAAAATGCATTGCGGTGTATAATGAAAGACTGTGTGGTTGCCAAGTGCAGTCTCAAGCAGATTGTCTGCCCCTGTGGATGTATGAAGGTCAGACGTCAGCATTCCCACTGCCTAATCTGTCTGTATATACATATAGGCAATGCCTCTGGGCTATTTCCATTCTGAAGACCTGGCCCACTGTCTACCACAGGGGAAATACCCGTTTGTCATCACAAATAAATAATTCACTTAAATTCATTTTAGTAACTCGGCTGTAATGTTGGTAGGGTATTACTAATGAGATTATCCTTATTGGATTGTTTATTTGGTTTCGGTCCTAATCAATGCATTCTTATTCACTTTCATTACATTTTGGCACATCTTCAAGTATTATGATCCAGATATCTATAGGACTTTATTTGGAGACAGACGGTCGAGGTCCCTATAGTGGGTTCGTTGGATTGACTGAGTGGTTGATGTAAATAATATATTATCTCATTCATCCTCCAGTAGTTGTGAGGATCCAGGGAGAGAGCTCCAGGGCTTGGCCATGTGTTGATGTCACTGAAGCAGGCAGGCAGGACGCCCGGACAGAGTGTGATTTCATTGTGACTGAGCATGTGCGGCTGGCATCATCACTCTGTATTCAACTGTATCTTAGTCCATGCCGCTCTGTCATTGCTCGTCCATATAAATTATGTATATATTCTTAATTCCATTCCTTACTTAGATTTGTGTGTATTGGAATATGTTGTGAAATTGTTAGATATTACTTGTTAGATATTACTGCACTGTCGGAGCTAGAAACACAAGCATTTCGCTACACCAGCAATAACATCTGCTAAACACGTGTATGTGACAAATAACATTTGATTTGATTTGGCTGGTGGTTTCAGTGTTGTGACAGGCCATGCTGAGGCTGAAGCAGGCAGGTGGCCAGCCCAGGGGAAGCGGTCGATCAGGTCGGTCAGACCTATTTTCTGACTGACTTCCTCTGTGAGGGGGGAATGGGCCGTGTGAGGTGGCACTGGCCAGGACAGAGAAGGGGACCCTGGGGAGGGAGTATAGGTACTGTAGGCAGAGCAGCAGGTCAGAACTGAGCCACTGACCAGTCAGTCCACCTAGAGGGAGATGGAGCCTCTAGTAGGCCCATCATCACTCTGTGTTTGACTGTCTGGACACAGGCCTGGTTCTGTTTCAACCCCACACTGAAACCTCTTCAGCAGCAGCCCAATGGTTGAACTTCAGTTAGTTTGGCTCTAAAGCACTCTTCACTGGGCTGGCAACCTGGCACTCTCACTAAGCAAACAGTAGATGGGCTCTGCTCTACTCTGCTCTGCTCTGCCTGGATAGGCCTCTCTCATGGCTGTGTGATCCAGCCAGCCAGGCCCACCTAAAGCTCTGTAATGGCTGTGTGTGAAAAGGGTTTGCTGGGAATGGTTTTAAACGGTGGAGAGCTCTGAAGAGGCCGACGGTCGGACAGATATCACCTAACAGCCTGCCGTTAAAAGGTTGACCGCGCCGCGCTGGAATGGAGGTGTCCTATAGTCGGCCCAATTTCAGCTAATCCACCACGCCTGATTGTTTGCTGAAGTGCAGATTTGTGGTGCACATTCATTAGCCCTCCACTGGATGTTTCATAGGATGATTTCCTTTATTTTGGTATTTTTCAACTGTTTTTTTAAATTTATTTTTTACATGGGCTATCATTTATAATTTCCCCAAGCTACAGAATCTCATCTACACTGGCTTAATTTAGACCGTCCTCCCAACATCAGAGTGCATATCCTATTTTTGGGGGAGCTTACAAATAACATGGCGCATCTCAATGTGAAAGCATTATCCAAATTGCAATTGGTAAATGTTGCGCTAGATTTATTTTCATGTTCCCCATCTGCAACAGCCTCAGTACCCAGACACAGTCTCTGTCCCCCCCCGGCCTGTGCTTTGATGTGGGTTATCAGTGAGCCCCATCGCCTCCGTCCCCCTGCCACCCTCCCAACCGCTCCGTGTCAGCACCTTTTGATGTAGCCTATGTACACTTCCAAATATAATTTTTAATAAGGAGTCATTATCATTTAGATTTCTTGCTGAATGAGAAGAGTGACCTCTGGCATTTATCTGGGGGTGGTAATGGTGATGATGTGTGTATGGTGCTGTGGTGGTGGCAGGCAGATATGGCTCATTGACGTTAAGCCAAAATGCTTACTATGTGCATTCTGGGAAGATTGGGTGGAAGCCACTTATATGGGTAGCTGTATGTGGTGGCAGTCATTCACATCTGTCTGGAAATCAGAATGTCATCTCTAGCAGTTCCCTGAGCAAGTCAGTTTGGGTCTAAGCAATCTAGTCTGGATACTAGTAGTTAAATAAATCAGTAGTTATTTTGAACTTAGTGTAGATGTAGCTTGTTGGAGATGCGTACGTATGTGTGTAGTGGTGGGGGGACTTATTATGAAGCTCACCTGCCCTGAATAAAGGCATTACAGAGCAGGTTGGGGGACTGGCCTTGGCTGTGTTGGGCTGTGTGAGGCAGGAAGGGTAGCAGCTGTGCTCTCACACACTAGGCTCCTCTAATTTGGCAGAGCCCACCATGGACTCCCTCCACCTCGTTGAAGGCGAGAGTCTCAAGACTTAATATCATCCTATTTTTATCAGGCAGTTAGCGAGCGGAGAGAAGTCCCAGGGCCCTGACAGGACAAAGAGCCTCTCCACATGCCTCCCTCTTTAAAATCTTTCTGTGGACCAGGTCGCAATTAGCATGCTAATGAAGGGATCTGAAACCTCTAAAGATCAAGACAATAGGAGTCCTTTCTGGGCGCCTGAAGATAACAAATAACCTTTAACGGAAATTACCAGATGAAATGTACATCGTTTATCGTGTGAAATACTCATTTTTAAGATTAATCTACGAAACGCTGGCGTTAATCTTTTTCTTTATGCTTTTGAGCCCCATGTCTGCCTCTAGCTTATTTTGGTTAATTACATTGAGGACACTTCATGCTTCTCTCTTTTAAAAACGCATTGCGGTTATCTGCATATTCTCCCTGCCCTACTTGATGTTGTTGCATGCTGGCTAAGCTGTGAGAGGCTCATTTAGGAGCGCTGGTGCTGCAGCTTTGTCACAGCTGTGAGAGATCAAAGAGACCCCTAATGCTCAGATTCAGGAAGAAGAATACCAAAATCACACTGGTTTCCTGGACAGGCCTGGTGTCGGTAGCATTTGGTCAAACTCAAGATAATGAGGAGTGTATTAGAGCCCCTTTAAAACCACACAGCTTTTCACACAGGTACATTATGCAGTGGGAACATGCTGGACTGGGCTGTCCCTGAGGTGTGTAGGAGTAGAGGGTTAGTATTAGTACAGGTGGTAATATAATAATATATGCCATTTAGCAGACCCTTTTATCCAAAGCGACTTAAAGTCATGCATGCATACAATTTACGTATGGGTGGTCCCGGGATTCAAAACCACAATTATGGTGTTGCAAGCGCCATGCTCTACCAACTGAGCTACAGAGGTGGTAGATGCAACAACAAGGCCTTGATGCAACGGTCCGATGTGAACAAATAAAGGGGTTGAAAGGCATCCCCTGGCAGAGGGCAGGTAGAGGAGTGGGTGTCAGAGGGGGTTGGGAAAGGCAACACTGCTGAGTTCAAAGCACCTGTGTGAAGAAGACACTGGAAGGGCTGTCCTCTACAGAGAACCCCTGATTCACTGTTCAGTCAGATCAGTTAAGCAGAAGCTTCCTGGAAACGCACGTGTGTGCATGTGCACACACACACACACACATCAGCCAGGCCCAGACGATACCCTGCAGCGTCAGCAGCACCCCAGCTCTCTGCATGCACTGCCCCAGGCCTCAGATCCAGACAGACAGACAAGACAGACAGACCCAGCCTCTCTACTCCTCTCATCTACCACTCTCCTCTCCTCCTCCCATCTCTCCTCTCTCCTCCCCCTTATCTCCTCTCCTCCTTCTCCCCATCTCTTCTCCTCTTCCTCCTCCTCCTCCCATCTCCTCTCCTCCTCCCCATCTCCTCTCCAAATCCTCCTCCTCCTCCTCCTCCCCCTCCCCCTCCCCATCTCCTCTCCAAATCCTCATCCTCCTCCCTATCTCCTCTCCTCTCCTCCTCCCAATCTCCTTTCCTCTTCCTCCCCATCTCCTCTCCTCCTCCTCCCCATCTCCTCCTCCTCCCCATCTCATCTCCTCCTCCTCCCCCTCCCCATCTCCTCTCCTCCTCCTCCCCCTTCCCATCTCCTCTCCTCCTCCCCATCTCTCCTCCTCCCCATCTCCTCTATCGCTTTCTGTCTCTCACTACTAGCTTAGTGTTTTTTCCTCTTTATTCCTCCCCATCTCCTCTCCAAATCCTCATCCTCCTCCCTATCTCCTCTCCTCTCCTCCTCTCCTCCTCCCAATCTCCTTTCCTCTTCCTCCCCATCTCCTCTCCTCCTCCTCCCCATCTCCTCCTCCTCCCCATCTCATCTCCTCCTCCTCCCCCTCCCCATCTCCTCTCCTCCTCCTCCCCCTTCCCATCTCCTCTCCTCCTCCCCATCTCTCCTCCTCCCCATCTCCTCTATCGCTTTCTGTCTCTCACTACTAGCTTAGTGTTTTTTCCTCTTTATTCCTCCCCATCTCCTCTCCAAATCCTCCTCCTCCTCCTCCTCTGCCTCCTCCTCCTCCCCCTCCCCATCTCCTCTCCAAATCCTCCTCCTCCTCCTCCTCCCAATCTCCTTTCCTCTTCCTCCCCATCTTCTCTCCTCCTCCTCCCCATCTCCTCCTCCTACCCCTCCCCATCTCCTCTCCTCCTCCTCCCCCTCCCCATCTCCTCTCCTCCTCACCATCTCTCCTCCTCCCCATCTCCTCTATCGCTTCCTGTCTCTCACTACTAGCTTAGTGTTTTCCTCTTTATTCTCTCTGTCAATCCATGGCAGTTTAATGGATTTCTAATATCTATGCATGGACATGGTTGTGTGTATGACTCTGTGTTTATAAGAAATAACCTTTCACCTTTTGTAACCTTGTTCATATCAATCAGGGTACATAATGTGGTTAATATACAAAATGTACATGCGTGCGTGAGAGAGGGGTTTGTACACCCATATTTTCCATGGAACTGAATTCTTCAAATATCTTCCCAGTTTAGCCCTGGCAGGTAAGACCTCACATAGATGTCGGATGAGGTAAAGTAGCCCCTGTAATATTGCTAGGAGGAGGGAATACGTGTGGATTATCTGTCAAAGCATCAGCCCAGTGAGCTGTGTGGCCAGTTCATTAAACTGCTGACAGTACCATTAATATTAGTGTGCCTTTAAAACCCCAGCACCAAATCAGAACCACCCAGGGAGATGTGAGGTGGTTCAGCTTTTAGAGGGGAGTGATCTGAATTGTAATGGGCTGTAGGCGGATAGGTGTTGGAGGTCTATAAAAAAGTCTCTTTTAAAACCTATTTTCGGAAATGGGAATTATATGGTACTGCTAGCATTATAGAAAGCAAACCTTAGAAAACTGGTGAGATGGACATGTCATGAGATACTGGAATGAATGTATGTTTATTATCATGCCAAGCATTAGGCCAAACGTTCCCTGATGCATAACTTCTTGCCTAATTATGATATTGAAGAATAAAACTCCTGGAATTTCCATCATATTTAGACACTGTGTGCATTTGGTAGTTGCCACATAATATTTTTTCTGTGATACAAATGTTCAGTAAACTTCTCTTGCAGTAACCGGCACCAAAAGATAGCCGATTCTTGCGTTTGCTTTTCATATTTGATGCGAGAACTTACCAGCATACTTTTAGGACATGGAGATTACCAAAATTGTATGCTGCATGTATACAGAACAAAATGCATTTTTCTGTGGAAAACAGGACGCAAATGTGTTGCTTTGATGTTAGCGATAAAAAATACACAAAATAAAAGGATGAATACTTTGGATGTACACAGAATGGTGTGACAGTTCTAGAGCGCCCTCACCGTTGCTGTCCAGCAGTGCCTGGGTCAGTGCATTTACCATATATCCTCCCACCACTCTGTCTACCAGAGTAGCTTTTATTCTCCTCAGAAGAGGGAGAGATGCCTCTTGTTCTCTTCAAGACAGCTTTTTAATACTATTCCTCTCCGACAACATTTGTAGAGAGCACATGCTTTGATGAAATAAGGGACAAACACTATACACATCATGTTATTCATCTGTAGTAGTATAGCATTGAAATGGACTCTACAACATATCATTTATCTGATATAATCATGTACTTGCTTTTAGACTGGCTCTAAAAAACTGCCTGTTGATTTCAAAATATTTATTACAACTAGTATCTTGGTGAATTTACATGAGATTAAATAAGTCATGACATCCACTTGCTAAGCAACTGAGGAGCATATCATTGCGACATCCAAGGAAAATGAAATCTTAATGATATTTGCTGACACTTACCATGCTGTATCCTTTGGCCGGTTATAAAGAAAAGGACATGCATTTTATCCGTGTAACATTGTTTGATTACGAATCTGGCTGTTGGGTTAATTGAGTTTATGAAATTAGAAGTTTTCTTCTTGAATTGGAATGTTTCCTGTCTTACATCTTGAAGTTCTCTCAACACTGTCAGTTTTATTGTATAGTAAGCATGGAGTATAACAGGATTTGATGCATGTTTTGTGTTGAGGCAGCTATTGCACTGTGATGTACAGTTTCATCTTCCAAGGCCTATTGTATTGTGACACATTTGCTTCTGGGTGACTGACCTTGCTTTCTTCTAAACTGTGAGGCTAATTTGGCTATGGAAAATGGATTCAAAACTAACCTAGCAACAAGCACCAGTGGAGCTAAGCTTTTCTGGGAAATTGATATGTACTGTATCTTCTGTCACAAAAATGTAATCTTGTACCTGAAATTGGTACATCTTCTTTGAGCCCTCTCTTGATAGGTCGACATGTGAGTGCAACCTGTATTTTATTTGGTGTTTTACTGTAATAGACGACTTTGATATTCAGTTGCTTCTGGGGACGTTCAATAGGCTTTGTGCTTTAGTTTAGTGCTGCAGACTTCCAATAATATGAAAATGCATCCCTGTTTCTTTCCTTCCTTCCTTGAAATAATCACTAATAATAATAAAATAATAGTGGAATCCTTGCTTTCACCCAACCTACTGTGTGAAATTGATACCTCAAGGAAGGATTACCTCAAGGATTACCTCAAGGAAGTAAGGCTGGATGGATGGAAGGAAATAAGTTGAAAGGAAGGAGGTAAACATATATCAAATCAGGCCTGTGTTTATCTTGTATCAGGTGGAGGAGCGTGAAGCCCAGGTCCAGGAGCTGCAGGACACCATCACAGAGCTGCACCAGGAGATGACCAGGAAGGACCAGGACAAGCTGACACAGCTGCAGGAGCTCCACCAGCTGGAGAGCAGGGTGAAGCAGCTTACTGACCAGGTAGGACTGGGGAACTATTACAAGCCAGACAGGTCTAGTTCAGGACTGGCCAGTTCTGTTGGGCAGCACTGGCCCACTCCTGGTCAAGGTCAAATAGAACTAGGAAAAAAAAATGTTTACCTAATTTAACCACTTTTAATCACATTTTAAACACACTATTGACAGAGTATTAAATTGCTTCATCAGCATAATAATACCATCATTGGTCTAATCTACAGTGTATGATACAGTTGTACTTGTAACCCATTGGTCTTGATGGCAGGTCAGGAGCTCTGAGGAGACCATAGTCCAGCTGAGACAGGAGGTGGCTGTTAGAGTGGGCATCAGCATCAGCAGCGCTACCCTGTCTGGGGACGTGAGTACAGCAGGGAAAGTGGGTACATACATGTACTGTTATATGTTCCACAGCTCATGATCTAATACCTGACCTACATTTTATATAGGCTGTAAGGTCTAACAATGCATCAGTGAACATATAATGAACTTGGGTCCACTCTGGGCTTTTCCGGTCTTAAATATTCATCCAAATGTCCCTTTTTCTGCGCAAACAAATGGATGAGTAGGTGATAGAAAATAATAGAAATGTAAGCTAGTCCCATTATATGGTGTTCATTTTCTCTGTTCTAAGACTCATTAACATTTAATCGGTCATCCTGTTGTTATTAACATTCCTATACAAGCCTACGCATTCACACATAAATCACATTAGACCCTCATTTCCAGATGAATGCGTACGCACATGGTGACTTAGTATCTGTATGGTCTATCTGTATGGTGTCATGGGTTGGAGATCATGATTGCCCTGTAGAGCTGGAGATCTTTGAGAGCAGTGCTTGTTGAGAGGGGCTCTAATGATGGCACGTGGCCTGGGATCTGATGGGCCCAATGTGGGAGCCAGGGCCAGCCTGAATTGCAGCTCTGTCCCCCTCTCTTGACGTCTCCACACATCTGTCAGGCAGCCAAGAGACCATGATGGGAGTCAATTAACTCTAATGAATTGTAATATTGTGCAATTTTAATCAGGCAGTAATTCTGTATAATAACCTTATAATTTCTGGACGTGATTGGATTGCACTTACGTCTGCAGCAGCAGGAGAAGGCAGAGAGTTTAAGTAGGGAACTATGCAGGTCCCTAGAAAGAGTTCCTTTTGTTTGCGTTTAATATGGAAATTGTGCGAAAATAATGAGACAACTTCTCCTCATTGCTTATTGAATTTGGGAGGTCAGGCACAATGAGTCTGTGTAATTATGGAGATAGCCTCAGATATGGTAGGTAGATTGGCCTATTAGTCCTGTCTGTGATGAATTTATTTCTCTCTGGTGGAGTTTGACCTTCAAATCATCCAAATGTTATTTAGAACCTTCCTGATTAGTTGAATTGGCTTGTTGATTAGTCAAGCTTCCCTGGTGGGCTCACAGAGCACTGACTGGTATCCTGTTTGGCTACGTGGGGGTGGAGGAGGAAACAGCCTCATAGCCAGATGGTAGAGAATAGAGGGAACCATAGAAAACATATTTAAATGAGATAAATGTTCCTGTCATGTATTTGGTGTTTTAGTGAAACAGCATCGTCTTTGTGTAAGAGTGGATGTCTTTGGCGCTGAAACAGAATATTCCACTGAAGGAATCTATGGGATTCCTGACCCTGTCCTCCATCTCTGCGGCCTTTTCCTCTCTTCTCCTCCTCTCCCTTTTCCTTCTCCTCTCTTTCCCTCTCGTCTCTTTCCCTCTCGTCTCCCTCTCCCTCAATGTGGAGGAAATGCATTGGAAAGGAGAGCCAAAGTCACACAACATTAGTTTGGTAGTGGCTGCCGCTGCAGAAAGCCATTACTCTTCCTTGACAGTATCATAGAGAGCAGTGGAGCTGGGTCGCGCCTAGCTTCTCGCTCTCCCTCGCCATGCGCCACTCGCAGGAAATTGCCTCATACTTCAGCGGGCAGGAAGGTGACACGTCGGCGACACCCACACATGTGTCACTTTCAGGGCCCAGGGCCTGGGTGGGAACGGGCTCTGGTGCCACAGACAAGCGCTGCCTGGGGAGCTGTAGAGGAGAGCTGCCCAGGGGAGGCTGGCTGAGCTGGGGTCTGCAAACGGAGGGAACCACGCTAGATTTAGAGGTGGGACGGAGAGGGGTAGAACTAGTGCTACCAATAAATGGGGTCTTAACCTCCCTAGCTTTCTTTGACCACTAGAGTTTGACCTGATTTAACCCATCTACTGCACAAAAAGGAAATGGAAATGGAGATTTGTGACGTTTCAGTAGATGGGAAATTTGCAGTGCCCGCTGTCCGCTGTCTCTTATTTGATGAATTTTGATAGGTAGGTGCCGGCACTGGGGGGATGGACGGAGGGATGCAGCAGGACCCAGGGAAAGTGCTAGGTGGTGGGCTTCTCTGTGGCTGGTTTCAGCCTGCAGTCTGGAGCCTAAGGGCTGTTCTGTCCGCTGTCACCTGTATGGGGAGCAGTAATGAAAGGAGAGGTTAAGGAGGAGAGTGAAGTGGTCTCGCTCAACAATACATCCTATGTAGTGGGGGATGCTATGGGACCCCACTCCTAGCACACAGTAGGGGGCGTTGAAAAGGGACAGGCGTACGCACACTCACACATACACACACGCTCACACACACACACCATACCTGTTAAGAGCTGTTGTGCCTCGTCTATGAAAATTTGGGCTAATGTTTTGTGGAGAGCATTCCCTGAAAAAGGTGAGGATTCTCATTGCTCACTCAATACATTAGGTTCTTTGTGTCATACATTGACAAAAATGTTGTTTATGAGTTGATTTGACTATTCTTTGAAAATGTAGACATCATTTTAACAAAACTAAAGCCTTTATCAGTTCTGAAGCTACAGGCACTGATGCAGGTGTGGTTTACGTACCAGCTGCTGGGTTGGCCATTATTTTCAGATGAGACATGTACATTTTGTTGTTTGAGAGGGAATAGAAAGCTTTATGCTGTTCCATCTCCTCCAAAACACCACACCCCGTCCCTGTGCAGACCTCTCCAGAGGACCAATGTTTATTGCCATTCTAAAGCAGGCTTTGTTGTGATTGTGTGTGCTCTCCGTCCCCTTCTCCTTGTTTCCACTCTTCTTTCATTTTGTGCAGGGCTGGGGGGATTGCTCTGTGCTGCGGCTCTGTGATTAGAGAGAGGGAGAGGCAGAGTGCTTCTCAGCAGGACTCGGTTTTATATTCATCAAAAGAGCTGCCTTTGATTTGCTCCCTCTGACGTGTGACATCGGCGAGGGCTGCAGCACCACACAGCCGCCGAGGAAATCGTGCACTTATCACCCCTCCCTCTCCTCCCCTGTTCTCCTCACCCTCCTTTACCAGCAGTATACCCCCCCCACCCCCGCAGCCCAACCTTCGGGCCGACTGGCCGTCTTATTAATTTCTCTATTATTATTAATATTGCCTCTATTCACTCAAAAGGCAGACTTTCTCCAAGGTCACTGGAAGATTTGCTGAGCTGAGAAGTGCCCCCCACCCCTCCCCATCTCTCCCTCTCCTCAGAGTAGTTACCCAGAGTAGAGCCTGTGGACTGACGGACCAGCAGAGAGAGAGAGGGGGGGAGAGAGAAAGAGAGAGAGCTCTAGGACTGGATGATGGGTGGTGATGAGAAGCTCATCCAGGCCCTGTCTGTCTGAATAGGACGATGTCCATTTCCATGGGAGGGAAAACAGGCTGTTGTTGATTATAGAACAGTATTGAATACGTTTTTTTCCCTGTCGATTACAGTATATGAATGTGACCGTTCAGTCACTGCTGCCTACATAGAATTACAATTCCATTACAGTTGCCTTCTTTGTCTTGCTGACGTCCAGTGGCCACCCTGTTGTACAGACTCCCTCATTATCCAGGGTGGGAATGATATAACATCTGGGTTGGAGAAAAGGCCAGGTAATGTCCTGGGATGGTGGAGGCTCAGGCTAACCTAGATAAAGTCCTGTCCTGTAGCCTGGAGGAGCATCTCTCACACTGTCTCTATGACCTTCAGCTCTGTGTCAGTAGTAGCTCAGACGAGGCCTCTAGTTGCCTATGTGTTTACACAGGAGCCCACCCTATTACCACTCTCAACTAGCAGATCAGTCAATTCTGCACAGTTTCTGATGGCTCAGACTAAAATCACATACACACTAACACTGCCCCCCTCTGCACCACGCCTGGGCCCTAGCAGGACACACACACACCTGTGTTTGAACAGGGCCCCTCTGTGCCGCAGAGACCAGCCTGGTTATTAACAGTGTAAATTATTAAAGCAATTTCCAACTCTGCAAACAGTGGCAGGGAGAGGCCATCAGACGCAGGAACGTGTGTGTGGACGTGTGTGAGTGTGAGATCCATGGGGAGGGAGGGATGGACAGACTGAGGCCATTTGCTTGCCGTTTTATCCCTGCAGTGGCCCAGCTAACAAGGTCACACACACACCCAAGGTTAGCTCGGAGGGGAACATGCTTGGGTAATATTCCACCTTCTCCTTGGTTCCACAAGCCTCTTATGCACACCACACACACGTGCACGCATACTTGCGAACACACTCCCCTCCCACTAACTGGAAATCAAAAGGGGTCCAATTTACATTATGAATGTACGGCAGCAGAATGAAATGGAAACTGAAGCAGTGTTCTCGGGCGCTCACTGATCGCTCCTTGCCATTAGACGATCCCCCATACTTCATGGCTCATGTCACATTTGATAGTGACTCCACCATGTTAGAGTTCATATAATGTTCTATATGCACAGGGATAGATGCACTCCACAGTCTCGGGGTCCTCTGGAGAGCGGGAAACATGAGTAAATGTTCAGCTGCATGTTGTGGCTGACATCACATTTTAAATTGTCACATGCTTCGTAAACAACAAGTGAAATGCTTACTTACGGGCCCTCCCCAACAATGTAGAATACAATAAAACATTATTAGAATAATAGAAAAATAAAAATAACACAAGGAATAAATACACAATGAGCAATGATAGCTTGGCTATCTATATACATGGGGTACCAGTTCCGAGTCGATGTGCCGGGGTACGAGGAAATGTAGGTAGATATGTACACATAGGTAGGGGTAAAGTGACTAGGCAACAGGATAGATAATAGACAGTAGCAGAAGCGTATGTGATGAGTGTGTAAGTGTGAAAGTGTGTGTGTGCCGACAGTGTGAGTGTGTGTGTGTGTATGTGTTGGAGTGTGAGTGTGTGCATAGAGTCAAAAAGCGTTAGTGCAAGATGGGTCAATGCAGATAGTCCAGGTATTTATTTGCTGAACTATTTAGCTGTCTTATGGCTTGGGGTTGGAAGCTGTTCAGGAGCATTCTGGTCCCAGACTTAGCGTTCCGGTACTGTTTGCCGTGCGGAGCAGAGAGAACAGTCTTATGACTTGAGTGTCTGGAGTCTTTGACAATTTTTAAGGCCTTCCTCTGACACCGCCTTGTATAGAGTGCCTGGATGGCAGGGAGTTCGGCCCCAGTGATGTACTGGGCTGTGCGGTCAAATGCCAAGCAGTTGCCATACAAAGCGGGGATGCAGCCAGTCAAGATGCTCTCAATTGTGCAGCTGTAGAACTTTCTGAGGCTCTGTGGGCCCATGCCAAATCTTTTCAGCTTCCCGAGGGGAAAGACGAGTTGTCGTGCCCTCTTCACGACTGTGTTGGTGTGTTTGGACCATCATAGATCCTTAGCAATGTGGACACCGAGGAATTTGAAGCTTTCGACCCGCTCCAGTACAGCCCCATCGTTTCCTGTAGTTCACGATAAGCTCCTTTGTCTTTCCCACATTGAGGGAGAGGTTGTTGTCCTGGCACCACACTGCCAGGTCTCTGACCTCTTCCCTATAGGCTGTCTCATTGTCGTTGGTGATCAGACCCACCATCGTTGTGTTATCAGCAAACTTGGTTACATTATTTTAGCTCTTCCTCTCCTGTGTTGTGTTTGAGTCAAGCCTCACCCCCGAAAACAAAGCCTAGGTCCTTTAGTATTAGCTCTCACAGCTTGTTGCTCAGAGGACCGATGCGGAACAGACAGACAAAGTAGAAGGACTGTAAAGTAATACAATTGAAGATACAGTGTAGGCTTATGATGCCACACGCATGTAGAGCATTCCATGTTTAGATAACTACTAGGAGTGAATGTTTGTTTCAGGCTGCACAGTGCACAACTCCAGGGCAAAGTTAGTTGGATGACAGTTTGAATGGAGTTTGATAGGAGTCTCCTGTCTGGGTCACATCAGGCTGTTCAAGGTGACTGCTCCAGACCCTACTCTCTGTCTACATGCATGATGATGCATTTGATCAGAACCCATCTCCCTAATGGTCTCTCAGTGAGCTGCCAGCATTCTACAGAGCACTCAAGAAGCCCTTGTCCCTGTCATTTCAGATGTTCACCTGCCCCACTAAGCATAGGTAGCCATTCACCCCTCGTTCGCCCGCTGCTCTTGACAGAAAGAAAGAGGGAGATGAGAGCGGTGTAGAGAGAGAGAAAGAGGGAGAGAAAGGGATTATTAAACCCTGCAACGCTGCACTTTGTGTCAGAGAGGGTACGTCTTCCTTCTGCTGCACTGTAATCTCTGAAGCCGTGCCATGGTGTGTCAGTGTTAAGTTGATACCGAGCTTTGGGCTACTGTGGACCTCTACTTCTGAAGCTCTACTATAGGGCCTAAACCCCATAATCCAGCTCAAAGGGAGACACTTGGGTTAGTTATGTGTATATGTGCTGGAGATTGACTGGCTCTTTTCTGAGAGGTGTTTTCTCTTCTCTGTTGTTTCCCCATGTTCCTGTGGCTGTCTCTTTGGCCCTGCAGGACCCCCACAAGGCTCTGGGTGATTCCAGCGTTTATCCTCCTGCCCCTCCATGTCTCTCACAGGGAGAAAGCAGGAAGCAGGGATAGCAGCAGCACATCCTCAGGGCTCCACTGTCTACTGCCCCAGAGGCCCTGTGGCTGTCTGCACATTTCTATGGAAACACTGACTGGTTATTTCTGTAGCTGGTCTGACAGCAACCATCCTTTCTGGCTCTCTGTACATTATGTAGCTTTGTGTAATATATAAAGAGACATATATAGTGCAGTCACACACCTGTAACTGAATGGAACACAGGACAAAAGAGACATAAGATAGTTAGATGGGTTGTTTTTAGTGATGGCAAATGAAGGACGGATATTTTATTTGCAAATGTAGGGACTCAGAGTCCTTATCTATCTGTTAGCCCAGCCATTTTGTCTCCACATTTTCCCTTCCTCCATCTCCTGCTGCACCACCTGTGTCTGTGTGTCTTGTCTTCACTATAAGACAGAGCCATTTATCAGTGTAACTACAGCAAAGCAAATCACGTTGAGAGAAAGATGTTAGTAGCGCATTTTGTTTGTTTTCTTTTAAGGGCATATTGTGTTTTATTTATAGTGGTTTTCTGTATTATTAAGAGAGGGGTTTGTTGTGAATCACTGTCATGTCATTGGTTTATCTTTGTGAGTATGCGTCGATGTTGTCTGCTCTCCCTCCCTGGCCCTGTGAAGTCAGACTTTTTGATAGGGCTCTTGACACAGCAAGTACTTGGCAGCAGACTCCCTTTGTTCTCGCAGGGAAAGGTGCCGAAGGCATTCGAAAGCAATAAACAGGAAAAGCTATCAAATTCAATATATCTCAGCAGATGAAGAAACAGACATGTATTTGTGCACTTGGCATGCAGCGAGATCCCTCCTGGCTCCTGGATATGATACAAAAAAAAGTAAACATGCAATATTAGCGTTAAAGTAGGGGAGCATTATCTGGCAGACACCACACCAGGCCTAATCTTATCAGTGACACCAACACATATCAGGTAGAATCTTTTAGTTTAGCAGAATTGAACAGATCACGATAAGTCCCTGGGAAGGAAGAAGTTACCTACAGGGAAACACCTGTCTGTGCCTTAGAGTGGCTTTGGGGGAGCCAGCCAACTGCAGGCAATTATTTGCTGGTGGTCAGCATTTGGGCTATCTGCTGGGATTAGCTGAGGGACTGCTGACCTGGGAGCTGGTCGAGCGGGATGTGGCCACACCTGACTGGGCACTCTGGGCTGAGCTGAGATAGGCTTGGTTAAAGTCGACTGGCATGGGATGGGATGGGCTGAGCTACATTTGTCTGGGTTGCTTGGGCTGGATCTCATTGAGCTCAGGAGCCTGCATGTGCCTGCTACGTTCCACATCACCAACAGAGTCTCAGGCTAGGTGTAGCTTTTGAGGTGAGCCTCTTTATAATGGAGATAAACACACTGGTAATAGTAAGAGATGATGAGCACTATTTAACTGGGCAGTATTTTACATTATCTTTTGGATCGCGAGTAGCTGTGATTGTATGGGGCGGAAATGTGTTCATGTGTGACTACAAACTAATGTATTTTTGTGTGTGTGTTGAGTGTGTGTGATTATTTACAGATTTGGGTAAATGTGTGTGAGTGTTCTGAGTGTGTGGTGTGTGTGTGTATGTGGTGTGGTGAGTGTGTGTCTGGCTGCGTGCATCTGGGGGTCTGGCTGGGGACGTGATTGTGTTTTGATGAGGTCTCAGTGGTGCGCCCCGCTCTGGTCTTGTTGAGATGCTTGGTGCCTTGCATTCCCATCGCTTTCCCAATTTGACAGCTGATGGGATCTCAGATGGAATGTGTGCCAGTGTGAATTGCCTGTGATATACATAACAACCTAATTTATCTTCTCCATCCCTCTCTTTTCAGCAGTTCCTCCCTCCTTCCTACCCCTTCCTCTCTCTCTCTCTCTCTCTCTCTCTCTCTCTCTCTCTCTCTCTCTCTCTCTCTCTCTCTCTCTCTCTCTCTCTCTCTCTCTCTCTCTCTCTCTCTCTCTCTCTCTCTCTCTCTCTCTCTCTCTCTCTCTCTCTCTCTCTCTCTCTCTCTGTCTCTGTCTCTCTGTCTCTCTGTCTCTGTCTCTGTCTCTGTCTCTGTCTCTGTCTCTGTCTCTCTCTGTCTCTGTCTCTGTCTCTCAGTTCAGGTGCCCTCCCGGTTCTTTAGCAGGGTTCACAGGCAGTGCCAACTCCAGCCATTTCCTGAAGGCAGTTTGTCATATGTTTCAGTCTCTATAACCACCCACCACACTGTCCCTGGACCAGCTCCTATGTACCCGTGTGGAGAATAGTGGGTTAGCCAGTGTGAGAAGCCAGTAAGAACACACACTCTTACACACAGTTCATCATTGCTCTAAAATGGCTACTGTGTCCAGTGCTAAGCACCAATACACACCACTAATCCCTCTATTTTCTGGTGCCTGCTTCAGAGAGAGAGAAGAGGGGAGGTAGAGAGAGAGCAGGAAAAGATAGTAGAGAGAAGGGATAGAGGGAGCAGGTGAGTGAGACAAGCCATTGAATCAGACATGGCTCTGTGGTGCAGCATTATTATATTGGGATTCTTTGTAGACGATCTCCTTTCTCCTGTGGTCAGTGTGGGCAGTTTGATTTACTATCAGAGATTGTTTCATACTGATGGAGGGTGTTGGAAGAAACAATTGTTGTATTTTCTTTGAGGAACAAACAGCTGACTGAAGACGGGACGAAACCGAACTAAAAAAACGTGATATTTTTGAAATAATCGAACCAAAACCGAACCGACCTCAAAGAGCACTAATCGCTCAGCACTATCAGACAGATGAGTGCAGACGGCGAAGTTGAATCAACAGATCACAGCACATATTTTAGCACATATTTTACTTCCTGCTTTGCTCCTATGGGTACACTCACAATGGCCGCCAGTCCACCCATTATGCCATCATTGACTTGAATGGGGATGCCCGTTCTATTCATTCTATTTCTATGGCAGCACATGCAGTCAGGAGCGGAGTAGAGGAGAAAATATGCGTCTCAAATGTGCTATTCAAACGTTAAATACGTTGACCGCGGTCATTTAGCTGGCGAATTACCGTCATCCAAAGTTCCATGAACATCACAGCCCTAGTGTGAGTGCATGAGTATATGTGTGTACCGTAGACTACAGAACTATGCATGGGGAGTAATGGATATAAATGACCTCATAGAGATTGCTCCCTAATCTGATTCCTCCTGAAGCTGTGGGCTTGCCATGATTTGTTTGGCTGGCCTGGACTCTGTATGCACATCATGCAGAGTGGGTTTGATTTGCAGTGCTCCAGAATGATCCCACTCGGCATTACAGAGAGAGAGACCGAGATATTTGTATACTAGAGAGTGCAGAAAGAGTGCCGGGGAGGCTGGTAAAGAAGCACCCTTCAGTCCAGTGGGTGGGGCTGATCCATCTCCCGCTGACTTGTGCACTTTGAGGGACATTTCTCATAACGTGCCACTTGCTCATCCTTATCACCAGCAGCCCGCTGGAAACTTTCCAAAACTCTGTCCGATGCTCCACGGTGGTGACACACGGCCCAGCACTCGGCACGCCACCTCCACGGCATGCCGCTCCTCGCCACGCCAACCCCCCTGATGCATCAGCCATCATTCACCGCCGTGCCCATTTCCATCCATTTATCTGACTGCGTCAACATGGGCACAGTGTGGGAGCTCCCCATATAGCATCACTGTATATTCATCAGTGTCTGTTTTCCAGAGAGTAACTGTTATGCTATTATTATTGCATTGGAAATGCACTCTGTGGTAAGAATTCCCTCAGTCCAGGATGATTTTAATCTGGTAAACAATATAAGCATATGATTTGGTACAAATGAAGGGGGAAAAACCTGAATTGCAAGATAATGGATCAAATGCTTTTTCTGTGATTACATTGTGAGTGTAGCCTATCCTTATCTAAAAGCTTCAAGAACGAAACAAAAGGAAAATGGTGTGATTGTATGCTCTTTTAAGCGGTCCTTTATTTCATAAAGTAATCACAAAAATAGGATTCAAGTCAATTACACATATTATCTCCCAGTTGAAATTACAGTCCCTTTGCAGGCCATATCTCCAGTCACATTACATAATGTCAATTACATAATGAATGTCACGTATTTTCTCTACCTTATTGACTGGCTTCCAGGCACCTGCTAAACTGCCTGACAACATTCACATTAATACCACATTTTCTGTATAAAAATTCCTAAATATATTTATCAGCTTAAAATATGTACATGGTATTTAAACAATCGTATTATAGGAAGGTTCTCTAATCATTGTGAACTGTTGATTGTTCATGCACTGCCAATGCAAATGCGTTGAGGAGAGTGTGGACTTTAGTATTATGTATGTTTGCATAAACTGCTTTTCCCTGAGCAAACCAATGCTGTTATATTATTCATCAGCCAGACACTGTACCAAATATCCCTGCAGCAAAATGGAGGTGCGGCAGCAGCAGGCAGGCAGGCAGGCAGGCAGGAGACACTTAGTCACATGGACAGAGCAGGAGCAATATCAGCTCCTCCAATTCAGCTGGGAATTGACTCTGGGTGACAATGGAATTCATTTCCAAAGGCTTGTGTGTGTGTGTGTGTGTGTGTGTGTGTGTGTGTGTCAGTGTGTGTGTCTGGTGACAGGGCTGTGGTAATGAGGCTCGGCAGCAGCCCGCTTTAGGATTAAAGGCACAACTCCCTTCCTCTAAAGGCAGTAAAGCAATGCCGGGACGCAGTGAAATGTTTACAGCGCTGTGGTTGGCTCCTGCAGCCGGGCCGGCCGTGGAGGATATTACTGCGGCTCGCCGCTAATCACTCATCCCTGACCATCAATCAGGACTCCACAACAACGCTCCTAAAGCACCGCATCACAAGGACACTTTTTATGCCTTCCCACTACGCTTAGAATGATTAGCCCTATTTAAGTATTTTTCCATTATTCATTATTTGCATCAGGAACCCATAAACACGCCGGGTTCTGATTCAGGCTGTAGCTTTTGACACTGTTGAAGGTTGGCTGAGGTGAGAAGTTTGACTGGAGCTCTGGGAGTCAGAGGAAGATTCCAGAGGGGTTTAGGAGGGACAGTGGGGTCATAGGGAGGGACAGTGGGGTCATAGGGAGGGACAGTGGGGTCATAGGGAGGGACAGTGGGGTCATAGGGAGGGACAGTGGGGTCATAGGGAGGGACAGTGGGGTCATAGGGAGGGACAGTGGGGTCATAGGGAGGGACAGTGGGGTCATAGGGAGGGACAGTGGGGTCATAGGGAGGGACAGTGAGGTCATAGGGAGGGAGCCAGGAGGTGTGAAACCTGAATAATAAAACAGACTTAACAGAGTTACACAGTCACAGCCCTGCATACATCACCTCAATGACAAAATAGGATTTATTCACCATTCAAGTGGGAAGATTATCTTTGGCACAAGCTATCAACTTGACTTTTTTTGCAAGAATGCAAGTATGGCTGTTGGAGTGTAAAGTGACTTTTTGGCTTTTTTAAATCCTTTTTATCAGGGCTTGGTTATGCTTGTGGTTGGTGACTCTCCATGTTATTACGAACCAGTAGTGAGTGCCAGTTTATCCTAAGCCAGTGCAGCTGGTGGGGCCTGATTTGAACTCCATTCTGATTCTGTTGGGGATTGCCGTCACACACAATCATCACATTGGATTAAAAGTTGTTGTGATTTTAAGTACTCAACTCCCTTGCCAAAATCAATAAAGCAAGTCAATAGCTGGACCCACCGCTGCGTTCCTGCTTCCCACCACCAAAGCTGTGCTAGGCTGCTATGGAAGCCTGCCTTTCCTGCCTCTACAGTCACACACCCTACCAAAGACAGGTTCTCAAAACCCACTAAGGCCTCATCTCATTTGGACTTTTCATTATCTCTCCTTAGTTGAGTCTATATCAGATCGTTGAGATACGCTGTAGTGTCCGCCATATTTGGGCAAACTTCTCATCATTGATAAGAGCTAGATATTGTATGCCTTGGCCAATGTCTTGTCGTTTTTGTTCACTGTAGTTTGACGTATGTAGGCTATTCTGTGTTCTGTTAAATCCCTTACTGACCGTTGTCTCTCACAATAGCCTAAGAACTCTCTGCTTCCACAGGAGACAATACCACTCTATTATGACTTTCTATCTCAAAAATAGATTATTCTTGGCAAGGCCTTCGTGGCTAGGTCTTTGTGGCTAGGGGGCCTTCATGGCTAGGCCTTCGTGGCTAGGCCTTCGTGGCTAGGCCTTCGTGGCTAGGCGGCCTTCATGGCTAGGCCTTCGTGGCTAGGCGGCCTTCATGGCTAGGCCTTCGTGGCTAGGCGGCCTTCGTGGCTAGGCCTTCATGGCTAGGGGGCCTTCATGGCTAGGCCTTCGTGGCTAGGCCTTCGTGGCTAGGTCTTCGTGGCTAGGCCTTCGTGGCTAGGCGGCCTTCATGGCTAGGCCTTCGTGGCTAGGCGGCCTTCGTGGCTAGGCCTTCATGGCTAGGGGGCCTTCATGGCTAGGCCTTCGTGGCTAGGCCTTCGTGGCTAGGTCTTCGTGGCTAGGCCTTCGTGGCTAGGCGGCCTTCGTGGCTAGGCCTTCGTGGCTAGGCGGCCTTCGTGGCTAGGCCTTCATGGCTAGGGGGCCTTCGTGGCTAGGCGGCCTTCATGGCTAGGCCTTCGTGGCTAGGCCTTCGTGGCTAGGCCTTCGTGGCTAGGCGGTCTTCGTGGCTAGGCCTTCATGGCTAGGGGGCCTTCGTGGCTAGGCCTTCGTGGCTAGGCCTTCTTGGCTAGGCCTTCGTGGCTAGGCCTTCTTGGCTATACCTTCGTGGCTAGGCCTTCTTGGCTAGGCCTTCGTGGCTAGGCCTTCTTGGCTAGGCCTTCGTGGCTAGGCCTTCTTGGCTAGGCCTTCGTGGCTAGGCCTTCGTGGCTAGGCCTTCATGTTTAGGTCTTCATGGCTTACTTTTTATATCAAGAAGAGATTCTGGTAATTGTAACAATACAGTTATTGTCCTGTACTGATACAATACAATACAATAGTGTAGGTGTGAGTTTAACAATACCAAAACTCTTGATGTTAATTGGTTTATGTTTTTGAAACCTCTGGGTCAGGCCGTAATTGTGAACGAGAACAAGTTATTGACTCTTTCGGATTAAATACCTCACCTCAAGCTCTGCCTCTTCCAGGCCCAGTCTTAAAAAGTGTCGCAGATTTCATTTCCCCTTCTTTACAACATTTATTTTATCCTGCCACGCCAGACGATGTGCAGGAGATCAATCTAAGCAGAGATGAGGGCTTTGTACCTATCAGTACTATATGTTTTATTTCCTCATGAAAATAACTTTTACTGGGTGTTTGTGAGTCATTTCTGTTCTACCACTATTTGAGCAACTTTTTAATTGCAATCCAAGGAGAGTCGTGATTGTTTCAGCTGGAGATATGTCTATTTTTAGATGATCCAATCTCCACCAACACTAGCAAGGCACTCTTTTTGTTTGTGTGTACGAGTGTGCGCGCGCGTGTGTGTGTGTGTGTGTGTGTGTGCGTGCATGGCTCTGTGTGTGTGTGTCTGTGTGTGTGTGTGTGTGTGTGCGTGCGTGCATGTGTGTGTCCGTGTAGCTGTGTCTGTTTTGGTGTGTGGCTGTGTGTGGGCGGTAGGTGATATAACACAGTTTACAACTAGGTGTAGGGAGCATTCAGTGAACAAACAGCATGATTAGATTCTGGGAAAACACATTTATTAGTGAGTGCTCACTTCAGCGTGCTGGGGACGTGGGTGGTGGAGCTGCAGAGGACACAATCACGTGTGGTTGACCATGATTTCATTGTGTTGTTGTTGTTGGTTTCTTAGCTTTTTAAATAGCTTTTACATTTTTAAGGGAAGATGGTAGTCTCAAATCCTCCTAACAGTGGACTCTCGAAGTGAAGGCCTACTTGACTTACGCTTCTGGCATACCCTCTGGCCTTGCTTGCGCACACACACACACACACACACACACACACACACACACAGACACACACAGACAGACAGACAGACAGACAGACAGACAGACAGACAGAGTGGAGATGAGGATGAGGGGAAAAGAAATAAGCTGCAGCACTGCATAAGACAGGTGTCAGCGTGTCCTCTTCGCCGGCCATAAAAGTTAATTAAAGAAAATGAATTTTTATTATGCTCTGCTGCTGGAACACGGCGGCTGCTTAATAATAGCCTCTCCTGGAGCTGCTGTCAAGAGGAGCACCAAAGCAGAATAATGCCACAGTGTGGATGTGTGTACTTGTGTGTGCGTCCGTGTGTGCATCTGCGCATGTGCCAGAGGGATTCGTTCTGTGTTGGTAGGAATGTTTTGTTACATTACAGTGATTATATTCTATTGTGCATAGTCCTTCTATTCATACAAAGACCATTCAATATTTCATTGTTTTATTTGTGAAGAGGTTGCTCCCCACCTAATGACATCTGAGGACTTGGATTTCTGAAGACTTGGATTTCACCTACCTTAGTCTTGTGATCCCACCATGGCTCGATAAAGACCTGACTCTAGAAAGCCATGTCCCCATGTGGCAAGAGAATACCTCAGAATACTGCAGTGCACTGGGTGTCTACACAGAGTCAGGCTATGTGTAATATCTCAGGGTTTATATAGTAGCCTTTATTTTTATACCACTCCTGCCACTGCTTTAATGATATTTGTTTTGCTCTGCTCCAAGAGTATTTTGGGAATCTCAGTGGGGAGTTTGGGTTTTAGGAGGATTGGGTGATTTCGATCAATGTGGCACATTTTTCTTTTCGCATACAGCGATGCCCTCTTTTTTTGGCACATTTGAAAGAAAAACGTGGGCATATCAAACACTCTCACACAAGTACACACACCTAAGAATGCACTCACACACACACAAACAAGAAAACAAACACATGCACACTAACAAACACACTCTGTACATTAGAATGTACAGTACCTAGCAACTCTACCTCTGTTCCAGCTTTAGCATTATATCCATACAGTATAATACATGTAGGGGATGCTATTTAAGAGCCTACATACAATACAGTTTGGAGTGGTGGATTTGATCTCTAGGTTTATGTCTAAGTTCATCTTTAATTACCAGAACGACTCAGCAGTAAATGAAGTGCCAGAGGATGAGCTGAGAAAAGGATGGAGGGGGGCGGAGGAGGAGGGAAAGGGAGAGGGAGGAGGATAGACGGGGGCGGAGGAGGAGGGAAAGGGAGAGGGAGGAGGATAGACGGGGGCGGAGGAGGAGGGAAAGGGAGAGGGAGGAGGATAGACGGGGGCGGAGGAGGAGGGAAAGGGAGAGGGAGGAGGATAGACGGGGCGGAGGAGGAGGGAAAGGGAGAGGGAGGAGGATAGACGGGGGCGGAGGAGGAGGGAAAGGGAGAGGGAGGAGGATAGACGGGGGCGGAGGAGGAGGGAAAGGGAGAGGGAGGAGTATAGACGGGGGCGGAGGAGGAGGGAAAGGGAGAGGGAGGAGGATAGACGGGGGCGGAGGAGGAGGGAAAGGGAGAGGGAGGAGGATAGACGGGGTGGAGGAGGAGGGAAAGGGAGAGGGAGGAGGATAGACGGGGGCGGAGGAGGAGGGAAAGGGAGAGGGAGGAGGATAGACGGGGCGGAGGAGGAGGGAAAGGGAGAGGGAGGAGGATAGACGGGGGCGGAGGAGGAGGGAAAGGGAGAGGGAGGAGGATAGACGGGGGCGGAGGAGGAGAGCAGTGCGGCAGTAAAGGATGCATTAAGCAATTAAAGTTAGAGAGCAAAAGAATGAAGTGATGCGATGATTTTTGCAGTAATTGCCTTGGCTATGACTGGTGATCACAGGGGAGCAGGGCAGAGAGGGGGGAGGAACGGCAACAATATGCTGTACATCAGTATCTTCTACTGACAGTCCTTCATACACACTCACAATCAAGGGCATACTATACACGTGATACACACACGTATGCATTTCACACACATAAACACACGCACGTACAACATACACACACATAGTATAGTATGCTTGGCTTTACTTCCACATTTGTGTTGATTAATTATATGTGCATTCATACTCTCGCTGTCTCTCTCTCTGTCTCTCTCTCTCTCTCTCTCTCTCTCTCTCTCTTTCACCACCACAGAAACGTATACAGACACCACCATCTGCACACATATGCGTGTATTATTATGTATGCATCAATATTTGATGAAGAACACATGAGTTAGCACCCTGCAGTATTTGTGATCTTAAATGGTGGGATTATGTTAACAGTGCTCACACAAGCTCATCTATGATTTATCTGGTGCCAGAACCCAAGCCGGCACTGTTTCACTCTTTAAAGCATTTGTCTGGCCTGTCTGTGGGAGATAAGACAGTGGAAATACTTGGGATGAGACGGAGGAGAGGAAAGCAGGGGGAGAGAGAGCGAGGAATGGACAGAGACAGTGCCGAAGGAAGGAGAGGTGTAACCTTTTGTTTGTGACTGGGGTGAGTGTGGGGTGTGTGCCGAGCCCTCCCTCCCTCTCTCTCTCTTTCTCCATTTCTCTATCCTTCTGGCTCCTGCTAGATGCTCCCTGCAGGCCCTGATTAATGCTAATGTATGCAGCCTCCGCTAGCACAAAGCAGGGCTGGGAGGGGCCCTCTCCCCTGATTACCAGCAGAGAGAGAGATGGGGGAGGTGGGGGAGGGGGTGACGTGGACAGACACCTCATTTAATTTAATACATTGGAGCATGCGGTGGCGGGGAGCGCCAGAGAAGGAGGGAGATAATCAAGAGCCCGGGCCCTTATAAATGTGCGCTGAGATGACACAGAAGAGATTGGATTTGGAAACGAGGAGCAAAGAAGAGCAAAGCCGAGCGGAACGCGATTGATTGATTCCATTCAAGTGATCACACCCGCTGATAAGGAATGAGTTATTTGTATTTTTTTTAAGTAGGAAAGAAAATCTGATGAGTTTCTTCAAATTGAATACTGTGATTGCGAATTAAGTGTTTTCATAGCTCGGCCTATCCCTTATTCAGCGATGTTCCCTCTTTTTACAGTCACACATAACTAAATATGCATTATAAATTCCTGTGTCATAGAGCAGAATCTGCTTTAAAAAAAAAACTACAAACAGCAGCAATATGACTGCCAACACGTACAAACATTCCAAACTCAATTCCGTAAATAAAAAACTTGTTTCTGTAGGTATTTTCGGCCCCGACTTCACAGAGATAGATAATATCTGTGTCTCCCAGTGGCTCCAGTTCAGTAATGCAGCTCTGTGAAGTAAAGTGATACCTGGAAACCCCCCTGGTTCCCTGAAGACCTGCTCTGGCCATCCCTGAGCTGGTTCTGGTGCACCTCACGAGGCTCTACTCTCTCTCTCTGCTGAAGGTTGAAATGCCGTCCGCGCTGTGACGAATGGCAGGAAGTCGGGAGGCGGCCATGACAGGCAGATTATGAGATCCCTCTGTCTACATGACTTAGCCTCTTAATCGTTAAACATGATTAAAGCAAACAAACGCAGCGTTATTAGATTAGTCAAAAGGACATGGAGTCTTTGGCACTGATTATCTTTTCCTTTTTAATGAAATGCTGCTCGGAATTAACATTGCTTTGGCTAATTTGATTTAGCACTGCCCCGAGAAAAGCCAGACAGCTCTGATTCAACTGCAGACGGTTTGAGATCCTTGTCAGGAGCTTAAGACCAAACAGCGATGCAAGACCGACATTTCCGGCATTTTAGAAAGTTCAAGAGGCTGATTGAGTTACAGGCTCTGTGTTCTAAATGACAGAAGGCTTCGGATGAGCTAGTCAGAGACAGTAGAGATGGGATAGAGAAACTAGAGGGGGGGTAGAGGAAGTAGATATGGGGGACAGGAAGTTGAGATGGGATATGGGGGACAGGAAGTAGAGATGGGATAGAGAAACTAGAGATGGGATAGATTTAGTTGAAATTAGAGAGTTAGTAGACATGAGTTAGTGTACCTGAGACAGGAAGGATAAAGAAACTGAAACAGCAGGGAATCAGCTCAGCAAATGCAATGTATGTCATTTGGATGTGTGTGTTTATGTTGTTGTGTATATGCGTGTGTGTGCATAATGCTAATCAGCAGTCCAGCAGAAGAGGAGCTCTGAGGTCCTGCTGGTGTGTAATTGGCAGCGGGTGCTGCATTGTTGTTCAGAATAATCCTGTCAGCATAATCCTCCTTTGTGGGGTTCATTAATTGCACTTAACATTGCAGGCAATCTAGCTGATTCAGGGCCTGCTTTTGAGCCAGCCTCAGCCCCTCTCCCCCACATAAAGCCTCTGTCACTTCAAAGGCTAAAGGGACTGGCCTAAGCGTGTTTTCAGATTTTCTATTTAAATTTACTGCGCTTTTTATCTGTGAGTTTTACAGCAGTATGGCTACATTGTGTCTGAGGTAAAATGAATTGAACAGGCAGGCAGCCTCTCAGTCGGAGCAGCTGCTGCAGACATTTGTGTCTGAGGGATGTAGTGTTTTAATGGCCTGGGTATACACACATGTGGCAGATCATTTTCTATTCCACTCCGCTCACAATAGAGGAAGTAAAAACACTTTTTACAGAAACCCATTCCTGTCTCTTGCATTCTATTTGGATAAAGCGTGTTGCTACTTGGGTTCCTGCTCCTCCAGTATATTCCTCTGTATTGTGGAGAGCGAACCACTCAGGCAGCCAAGCCTAGCCCAGCGTGGGATAGAAACACTGTTCTCTCACGCAGCCCTGCTTCTGAATTACCCTCCTGCACACGACAGCCTTTTTCTTTTCCTGAATGAAACTTTAAGAAATCCATTTATGGCGGCCTCCGCAGCCTCGGCTGTCAGACACACGGCCGCTTAAAACCAGAGGTCAGCCCCAGACTTGTTTAATAGCTACTCAGAGCACCTAAGCGAGTGTGTGTCTGCCCCGACTCGCAATAAATACTCACTGGATGGGCCCAGGTTTACCTTTCCCCACCAGGCCCTTTAAAGGGACACCTCTTACTTTCTGGCCCATCTTCTTCCTCCACTCTCCCTCCCCAGTGAGCCTCTACCCAGGTCGGATGGAATAGTTGGGGTGGTGGACTGTGAAGCTGTTGCACATATTTGGGTAATATGAAGTCTTGGGGAAAGTGAAGACTATAATAGCTACCTCTTTCTGTTGGGGTCTGCTGTTGGTTAGTATTGGTCAGTATTTGGTTGGGGATCCGGAGGGGTCCGTCCAGGGCTTAGTTTGTCTGTCCATCCTGTATGGAGGAGCATCAACATCTCTCTTCTCTGTGGACATGACAGCTGCTGGAGACAGAGATGGAGCCCAGCTCACATTCCCATGAATACATTCATAAATGTACTATTCCCCTGCATGTATTACTGCCCAAGTGGAGAATGATGAGCAGTACTGTGGACTCCTCACCCAGGCCACCCCCAGAGAGAAAGGCTGTGAGAATAAGAAGGAGGGGAGACTGGAAGAGATAGAGAGAAAGTGAGGGTGGTGAGAGAGACAGATAAAGGGAGTGGCAGAGAGTGACGCAGACGAATGAGATGTATAGAGACAGAGAGAGGGGGAGACGGAGAGGGCAGTGGGGGAGACAGAGAGGAGTGCGGTGAGACAGACAGAGAGTACTGAGATAGATAGAGACGGGGGGGGTAAAGAGCTCTCCCCTCCACCTGTGAGCTGAGGCAGAAAAGGGCCTCTCTAAGGCCGAGCAGCCCCATCACTCTCTGCCAGACGAGGGGCTTGTTCTGTGTAGTGTGTCACCAGGGACCGCCGGGCTGCGCCTATAAACTTAATGAAGTTTGACTGAACTCATCAGCTTCTGAGAGCAAGAATCCCGGAGACTAGGAAACCAGATGCGGGGGGGACCTGAGATTTCCGATGGAAGAGGCTCACTTAGAGGTCATTACTGTGGTACAGGAAGTGGCTATGGATAGGGGGGGTGGACAGGGGCACCCCATCTGCTTTGCCCCCCATGACCCTGATGGCACACACACACCTGGGGTGGCATGTAGCCTAGCGGTTAAGAGTGTTGGTCCAGTAACCAAAAGGTCGCTGGTTCAAATCCCCAAGCCGACTAGGTGGAAAATCGATGCGCCCTTGAGCAAGGCACTTAACCCTTAACCCCCCCCTGTAAAACAACATGTTTCACTGCAACTATCAGGTGTATGTGACAAGAAATATATATTATAATTTTTTTACACACTTGCGATCCCTCTCTTCCCTGCCCAGATGAGACAGAGATGCTGTTGTTGTCCCTTGCAGGAGGAGAACCTGAAAAATACATTTTAACTAGCCTATGGCCTTTTGTCAATTAGATTTCCTCATGTCCTGCGTCCTCTCTCCTCCGTCCTCTCTCGCCTCTCTTTGAAAAAGGTCAAAGGTAATCGAGGAGAGTTGGCGAGGAAAGTGAACGTGGATTGAAATGCGTTTGTGTGAAATGAGACTGTCCTTCTCCACTCGTGCTTCAATAGGCAAATGATGTTTACAGGGGTGGATCCCAAAATAAATGTGGAAAGTGATCAAAACAAATTAAGATAGTTGTGCAAGACATTTTATAAATAAAACAATAAGTAGCATATTGTTTTTAAACGTGTGCATGTTTTTCTCTGCCAAAACATTAGCTGATTCAAAGGGAGGGGGTGTGGCAGATTTCAAAACTCTTCCGCGGTAGGATGCACGAGTATCCTCGATGAAAGGTGGCTATCGAGGGGGGAGGATATTTTCGTTTGCCTACTAACGAAATGACACACTCCTCGACCACTTATCGGTTTCAGGGTCACGGAGGAGAGAAGACGGAGGACGGTCTTTTGCCCAAACAAATTTCTGTCTTTTGGCCAAAAAAACTGTTTTCACGCTTTTACATACAGTGAGGGAAAAAAGTATTTGATCCCCTGCTGATTTTGTACGTTTGCCCACTGACAAAGGCATGATGAGTCTATAATTTTAATGGTAGGTTTATTTGAACAGTGAGAGACAGAATAACAACAAAAAAATCCAGAAAAACGCATGTCAGAAATGTTATAAATTGATTTTCATTTTAATGAGGGAAATAAGTATTTGACCCCTCTGCAAAACATGACTTAGTACTTGGTGGCAGAACCCTTGTTGGCAATCACAGAGGTCAGACGTTTCTTGTAGTTAGCCACCAGGTTTGCACACATCTCAGGAGGAATTTTGTCCCACTCCTATTTGCAGATCTTCTCCAAGTCATTAAGGTTTCGAGCCTGACGTTTGGCAACTCGAACCTTCAGCTCTCTCCACAGATTTTCTATGGGATTAAGGTCTGAAGACATTAATCTTAATGTGGACCTTAATGTGCTTCTTCTTGAGCCACTCCTTTGTTGCCTTGGCCGTGTGTTTTGGGTCAATGTCATGCTGGAATACCCATCCACGACCCATTTTCAATGCCCTGGCTGAGGGAAGGAGGTTCTCACCTAAGATTTTACGGTACATGGCCCCGTCCATCGTCCCTTTGATGCGTTGAAGTTGTCCTGTCCCCTTAGCAGAAAAACACCCCCAAAGCATAATGTTTCCACCTCCATGTTTGACGGTGGGGATGGTGTTCTTGGGGTCATAGGCAGCATTCCTCCTCCTCCAAACACGACGAGTTGAGTTGATGCCAAAGAGCTTGATTTTGGTCTCATCTGACCACAACACTTTCACCCAGTTCTCCTCTGAATCATTCAGATGTTCATTGGCAAACTTCAGACGGCCCTGTATATGTGCTTTCTTGAGCAGGGGGACCTTGCGGGCGCTGCAGGATTTCAGTCCTTCACGGTGTAGTGTGTTACCAATTGTTTTCTTGGTGACTATGGTCCCAGCTGCCTTGAGCTCATTGACAAGATCCTCCCGTGTAGTTCTGGGCTGATTCCTCATCGTTCTCATGATCATTGCAACTCCACGAGGTGAGATCTTGCATGGAGCCCCAGGCCGAGGGAGATTGACTGTTATTTTGTGTTTCTTCCATTTGCAAATAATCGCACCAACTGTTGTCACCTTCTCACCAAGCTGCTTGGCGATGGTCTTGTAGCCCATTCCAGCCTTGTGTAGGTCTACAATCTTGTCCCTGACATCCTTGGAGAGCTCTTTGGTCTTGGCCATGGTGGAGAGTTTGGAATCTGATTGATTGATTGCTTCTGTGGACAGGTGTCTTTTATACAGGTAACAAACTGAGATTAGGAGCACTCCCTTTAAGAGTGTGCTCCTAATCTCAGCTCGTTACCTGTATAAAAGATACCTGGGAGCCAGAAATCTTTCTGATTGAGAGGGGGTCAAATACTTATTTCCCTCATTAAAATGCAAATCAATTTATAAAATTTTTGACATGCGTTTTTCTGGATATTTTTGTTGTTATTCTGTCTCTCACTGTTTAAATAAACCTACCATTAAAATTATAGACTGATCATTTCTTTGTCAGTGGGCAAACATACAAAATCAGCAGGGGATCAAATACTTTTTTCCCTCACTGTATATTACCCTACTGTTGCCTACTGTGTGTTTATCAGCCTCTACTGTGTTCTGTGTAGCGTATGTCACACAGACATGCATGTGTGATTATTGATATGATTATTCCTCTGGTTTATTCCTGTGCGTCTGCTTCTCATCTATGCTTTAATTCAGTTCTTTGAGGCATATCCATCTCTCTCTTTCTCTTCTCCTTTCCCCCCTGTTGGCAGGAAGGAACTTGCCATGCATTTCACGTCCAACTCAGAGTGTGTTGCTATGGTGGTTGCTAGGGATTTAGCCTGGAGTGACGTGAAAAGTCGGCATATTAAAGGTGTTCTTCTGATGCAGTGCTGTTTGAAGCTGTGAGGAATGAGCAATCACCTCTGAGATACTTTTTTGTCTCTCTCATTGGAATATCAGGATTGATTTTCAAACACACACCAAAGGACAGACTGCATAAAAAAGCACTAAGCCACAGGAAGAAAAAGAGTAACTAAACACTGACTGCCTTTTCAGTATGATTGGTTGTTCATTCATTTCCTAATTTCCACATTTCTATGCATCTCTAACATCATGCTGCTCATACTAAACAGTGTGTACCATCTCATCTGTGTGAAAGCAGCCAGTTGTGTATAAATGAGCAGATTCTCCACGTTCCTCTAAAATAGCAGAGGTCCTAATGTGCTTTCCTAACCTCTCTTATGCACTGAGTCTGAAGGCGACGGCCCGTGATTGTGTGCTAGCTGGGAGAATGGTAGTTGGAGGTTAGGATATAATTGATGCATGTAGAGGTGGAGGCTGAGAACCAGGTGTGGTTGGTGGTGAGGATGCATTGTAAACAGGGTTAAAGGCTCTCAGCATTAGCTAACTGGGCTCCACACTGCAGACGCTAATGTGGAGGGAAACGTCTCCGGCATAGAGAGCAGATCAGGTGTCCCCGTCACGTTCCCTGCCAGCTTTCATGAACTCAACTTAACTTTCTGTCTTCACAATGAAGGAATGCTCATAAAATACATGTTTCCGGGTTACTCATGGTCTGACTGGAGGATGGGTTTTCCAGCACCAGGCAGTACTCTCTGTCTCTGTTTAACTGTTGTTCTTCTCAGCCATCAACTGGCTGTCCAAACCACACTGTATTTCTGTCTCTCTGTCTGTTGTCTGTCTCACTCTTTCTCGCTCGCTCGCTCTGTCTGTCTGTCTGTCTGTCTGTCTGTCTCTCTCTCTCTCTCTCTCTCTCTCTCTCTCTCTCTCTCTCTCTCTCTCTCTCTCTCTCTCTGTCTATATCTCTCTGTCTGTCTGTCTGTCTGTCTGTCTGTCTGTCTGTCTGTCTGTCTGTCTGTCTGTCTGTCTCACTCTGTCTGATATGTACGACTGAGTGTCTGTCAGTTCTGATACGGTAGGACTGGTGTTATTATTAAGCAATAAGGCCTGAGGGTGTGTGGTATATGGCCAATATACCACGGCTAAGGGCTGTTCTTATATACGACGCAACGCGGAGTGCCTGGATACAGCCCTTGGATACAGCCCTTAGCCGTGGTATATTGGCCATATACCACAAACCCCTGAAGTGCCTTATTGCTATTATAAGCTGGTTACTAATTAGAAGAGTCAAAATACATGTTTTGTCATACCCGTGGTATACGGTCTGATACCACGATTTTTAGCCAATCAGCATTCAGGTGTCGTACCACCCAGTTTATAATGAGAATTAGATAAGTGTCACACTCTGAAGTCACAACAACCATATTCTGTTAATTATTTTCCAGGGGAGTACTACTGACCAGACAGGATCCAGCCCAGTCCCATATCTTACAGAACAGAGGAGCAGAGAACTGCTGAAGACTGAGGTAGTCACACCCATCGAGTCAATAGCTAATGTCATGTAGCAATAATCACCTACAGTGGGGGAAAAAAGTATTTAGTCAGCCACCAATTGTGCAAGTTCTCCCACTTAAAAAGATCAGAGAGGCCTGTAATTTTCATCATAGGTACACGTCAACTATGACAGACAAATTGAGAATATTTTTTCCAGAAAATCACATTGTAGGATTTTTAATGAATTTATTTGCAAATTATGGTGGAAAATAAGTATTTGGTCACCTACAAACAAGCAAGATTTCTGGCTCTCACAGACCTGTAACTTCTTCTTTAAGAGGCTCCTCTGTCCTCCACTCGTTACCTGTATTAATGGCACCTGTTTGAACTTGTTATCAGTATAAAAGACACCTGTCCACAACCTCAAACAGTCACACTCCAAACTCCACTATGGCCAAGACCAAAGAGCTGTCAAAGGACACCAGAAACAAAATTGTAGACCTGCACCAGGCTGGGAAGACTGAAGCTGCAATAGGTAAGCAGCTTGGTTTGAAGAAATCAACTGTGGGAGCAATTATTAGGAAATGGAAGACATACAAGACCACTGATAATCTCCCTCGATCTGGGGCTCCACGCGAGATCTCACCCCGTGGGGTCAAAATGATCACAAGAACGGTGAGCAAAAATCCCAGAACCACACGGGGGGACCTAGTGAATGACCTGCAGAGAGCTGGGACCAAAGTAACAAAGCCTACCATCAGTAACACACTACGCCGCCAGGGACTCAAATCCTGCAGTGCAAGACGTGTCCCCCTGCTTAAGCCAGTACATGTCCAGGCCCGTCTGAAGTTTGCTAGAGTGCATTTGGATGATTCAGAAGAGGATTGGGAGAATGTCATATGGTCAGATGAAACCAAAATATAACTTTTTGGTAAAAACTCAACTCGTCGTGTTTGGAGGACAAAGAATGCTGAGTTGCATCCAAAGAACACCACACCTACTGTGAAGCATGGGGGTGGAAACATCATGCTTTGGGGCTGTTTTTCTGCAAAGGGACCAGGACGACTGATCCGTGTAAAGGAAAGAATGAATGGGGCCATGTATCGTGAGATTTTGAGTGAAAACCTCCTTCCATCACCAAGGGCATTGAAGATGAAACGTGGCTGGGTCTTTCAGCATGACAATGATCCCAAACACACCGCCCGGGCAACGAAGGAGTGGCTTCGTAAGAAGCATTTCAAGGTCCTGGAGTGGCCTAGCCAGTCTCCAGATCTCAACCCCATAGAAAATCTTTGGAGGGAGTTGAAAGTCCGTGTTGCCCAGCGACAGCCCCAAAACATCACTGCTCTAGAGGAGATCTGCATGGAGGAATGGGCCAAAATACCAGCAACAGTGTGTGAAAACCTTGTGAAGACTTACAGAAAATGTTTGACCTGTGTCATTGCCAACAAAGGGTATATAACAAAGTATTGAGAAACTTTTGTTATTGACCAAATACTTATTTTCCACCATAATTTGCAAATAAATTCATTAAAAATCCTACACTGTGATTTTCGGGAGAAAAAAAATCTCATTTTGTCTGTCATAGTTGACGTGTACCTATGATGAAAATTACAGGCCTCTCTCATCTTTTTAAGTGGAAGAACTTGCACAATTGGTGGCTGACTTTCTTTTGCACAAGCCCCAGTGTCCCCCAAACATGACCAAAATGCAATATACACAATGAAGTAATCTTTCCATTGTACTGATGTTGTCCAATAACCTGTTGATTGGAAACCAGACCCTTAACTATTGATGAATTACTAGTGATGTTATTTTGGTGCGTGCCATGGTGTCTCTGTGATTGTGTGTGTGTTTGAGTATGTGTCTCTTTGATTGTGTGTGTGTAGCTGTGTGTGACTGCATGGGGTCCAGGCTTATTTAGCAGACTGATCAATAGCAGGCTAAATGTTAATGACCAGTCCCCAACTCAGAGCTCAAGGCCTGGGGAGAGAAGGACCTGCCCTACCCTGTCCGTCGCCCTCCACCTTCCTCCGTCACACCCTCCCCTCCCAGTCTGCAGCCACAGCAGCCGTCACACAACCTCAGGCAGCCTAGTTAGCCCTGGAAAAAAAGAGCCAGATCCCACGATCAATAACTTTAGTCTTGTCTGCCTAATTGCTCATTGGTTGACATTGGCGCCAGGCTATATGTAAGTGCATGTTCTCTGAGTGATCGTCTGGCTTTGCCTCTCTTTATCCTACCTCACGCCTAGTGTTGGGTTCACACTCTGCCCCTCTCTCCTCTCCTCTCCTGTCCTCTCCTCTGTTCACCCACATTCGGGATGGGAAAACCTGACCCGTTGGGCTGGCTGCACCCCAGTTGTCACGTCGGGACGCGACCATCCAGAAGCTCCGGCGAGATGTGCTGCTCTCCCAGCAGGCCCGCGACTCCCAGTCTGCTCAGGTAAATATCCAGCTAGGATTAATGACCAACACCAAGATTAGCCAGTCATTTGCAGCGCCAGCTATTCCAATCAGCGGCAGGAAATCAGATGGGCTCGTTTTGGCATTCTGAACAGTTTATTATATGATCCTACCCAGGCGTATATGGCCAGGAAGCTGGCTGTGGAGAGGGCACTATTGATTGGACTCATTTTGAATTACGTGAATAGATAAATGCGTGAGAGTGCATATATATAACGTTATTACTCATTCAGGTCCAAATGGAAAATATAAAACATTTCTGCTTAATATAAATATGAAATATGTCTCTATCTGCACCGTCTAACTAGGGCATCCGCATAGTTGGTTATTTGACATGATAATTAGGAAAGCGTGTTTCCCTTTTCCTCTGATATGATGATAGTGCTCCTCTGTCTGGGATTTAAATGTGCTATTGATCAGTGTGAGGCTCGGGAGCTCAAATCAAAGCAGTGCTACAGCCCCCACGCACTTGCATACATTTCTAGCTTTTGTTTTACTTCTTGTTAAAACAAATATTTAAACATTACCCCTCCAAAAAATATACTGTTATCCATACCGCTTAACATACGAAGCGCATTTGCGTTCCTACTCTCTATTTTTCTCCAGTTGTAGTGTGCTAATGTCATGATTTAAATGAAGTATTGATCAGTTTAGGAGGGGAGAACAGAGAGAGGGAGCGATTGTGAGGGAAAGAAAGCAAGAGCAGGGTTATCGGCGTGGATCGCACACAGAAAGAGAGAGCTAAAGGGATGAGCCAGGTTTTTGGTGCGATTCTGTGGAAACGATTCCTATTTCAATGATACTTTCTAATTGAGGAATAAGCAGCAGTCACCTCATCAGGCTTTCCAAGAGGGAGATAGGTGGAGGCAGCCATGATGCTTTTCAACAGAGAAAGAAGGGGAGAAACGCCCGCACGGGTCCTGTTCTGGGTGGATTTGTGGATTATCTTTCAGCCTGTATGCAAATGTTTGATGAATGGGTCGTCTTGGGACTCCATCTTGTCTGTTTGCCTTTCCTCTCGCTGCTGCTGTTGTGATGAGCTACCACCATCACCATCACACACAGAAACAGGACTATGTCTCTGTCTCTGACCGACTGGACCAGTACCTGCATGGGTCTTCTCCTTTTCCTCCTTCTCTCTCTCTTTCTATCCCACTCTCCCTACTTTCCCTCCTCCCTCCCTCCCTTCTCCCTCTCTCTCTCATATGATTTAGCAGGTGACTGTGTTGTGTTAATTAGATATTGTTTATTAGAGTTAGTGCTGTGTTGGCGTGCTTGCTGGGCCAGCCCACTGGCCAGCCTCCTACTGGTGTCAGACTGGGATCAGTGGGATCCCTCACTGGTCCAGTAGTTTGTTGTTGATGGTAAAAACACTAGACACTCTTAGAAAAAAGGGTTCCAAAAGGGTTCTTTGGCTGTCCTAATAGGAGAACCCTTTTTGGTTCCAGGTTGAACCCTCTGTGGAAAGGGTTCTTAATGGAATCCAAAAGGGTTCTACCTGGAACCAAAAAGGGTTCTCCTATGGGGACAGCCGAATAACCATTTTAGCTTCTAGATAGCACTTTTCTTTCTAAGAGTGTATGGTTTCTCAGGAATCCTGTCCAGTGATTATTACAATGATTCAAAATGTTGTTTTTAGTTATTATGCAGTTATAAGTTGTTTTACATTCTACTCTTGCTCGTATTATAATGACTATTTCCTGGTTGTCAATGCATTAACTGCGTATGAGTAACATTGTGGTATTTTATATGTAAACATACATGTAGTCTGTTATTGTGTGTTGACACTCATTGACGCAAACCTCAGCTTCCACGAGATGATACCGTTGAAATTGAAAAGGTATTTGATTAGTTAAGATCGGACATTCAGATTAGTTCCATGGTAAATATTCCGCACTTTATTGACCCATCATTGACCTGTTGTTATTGTTCAGAATACGATCTGGACAATCTCTCACCATAAATACTGGGTTTGGTTCAAACAATGCATAAATGGCAACCATTTCAATACGTTAGGTTGTATTCGTCAGATTGATTTTTGCACTTATTTAATTCATCCAGGCGCTTTCTTACTTATCAGAGGCAGGCGGTTTGAGGTGGATCTCAGGGCTGATGTTGGGAGAGCAGTCCTGGGACTCAGGGTGTCTGGACTTGGGCAGCTGGTGGTTCTGATCTGGGATCCATGATGTATCCCTGCCTCAGATAGACAGGCAGGCAGGCAGAGCCAAGAGGAAAGGAGAGGAGAGGCTCTTTGTACTGGATTGATTTTCTCCTCCTCTGCCGCCCTGCCTTCTTTTCTGGTTCGATAGCTGGATAACCATGGGCAGAGGATTTCTCAGCTGCAGACGGAGCTACAGGAGAGCCAACTGGAGCTCCAGAGGGGACACAGCCGCAGAGAGCAGCAGCAGAGGGACTTGCAGACCCAGACACAGCAGGCAGAGGAGCTCCACACTCAGGTAGAGAACTCACCGCCAGGCCCAGGCTTCTCAGGCCTTCTCCTCCTCTCCCTGTTAGCTCTCGTTCAGTCATGATGCTTTGTGTCTACAGTTCTTTGAGTGTGTGTGTTGGGTGTCTGTTCACTAGAGCACAGTCAAGAACCAACAAATTATTGACCCCCAGAAATCTAATCCAAATGTGTTTGGAAAATGTAGACTAACTCATCATGCATGTCGTGTCCACTTTTCTGTGTCTTTCTCATTTTACATTTGTTTTGTATAGAAAGCCTCATAAGCATGTGGAAATATTCAATATGTTGCCGAATGTAAAGTAGCCTGGCATTCATATTGATGGGGTGTAATCAGCTGAACTGTGAAAGTGCGTCATCTTATAGAGGAGCTTATCTGTTGACGATCAAATAACTAATCCTTTAGAAACTTGAAGATGTCTCACTTTCTATCAAAACTCTATAGTCAGGGTACATAGGCCTAGGTTAGATCTGCACAATGATCCAATAGCAGCATAAAGGGCGATAATCATCCACGTTGATGGAGAGGCACAACGTCCTGTCCTATGGACCAAAGTGCCATAGCGGGACAGCCCTATATTGGTTCCATTGGTACAGTTGTGCTATCTGATGCTGTGTCGTGGCCTGGGAACATGTGCTGAGCAGCTGGCCATGGCCCTGTCTGGGTCTGTGTCTGCCTCTGGCCCAGACCACCTCTCTCCTCTCTACAGTCTAACTGGCAGAGCCCAGGAAACATGAGTCAGAGCAGGATGACTATGTTGTTTACTACAGAGAACTGGCAGACAGACAGACACAGACAGACAAACAGACAGGTAGATAGTCAGACAAATTGGCATGCTCTCAGACATTCACACAATAAGGCAGACCAGCAATACAGAGCCAGACAGACATTTAGAAAAATAGACATCCATAAATATACATTAGTTAGATACTCAGACAGTTATACTTTCCGGTAAACACAGGTCAGTGTTGTGATGCTGAGCTGAAGGAGATCTCTAGCCGCTGCTGGCCTCCCCTCCTGGAGAAAACTGCAAACCAATCAGATTTAGTGCCAATGCTGGCTGTCAGCGCCTGTGTCACCTGTTGCTAGGTCTCTAGGCAAACTCTCTGCCTTGAGCTGGAGGGATCCACAGCAGCGACCTGCTCTACCTGCCTGATGGGAGATCTCATTCACACTCGCCACTCTATCAATGACTGCACCATTCCCTGAGCACTCTGCCTTTCTATCTATCTAGAATGAAAGGAACGAGTCAGTTTCTTTTCCCTCATAGCATAACTGCATAACTATATTCTGTAGCCTCCTGTAACTGTACAGTCATGGCTAGATCTGAAGGTTACATCAGATACAGTTCAAGTCGGAAGTTTATATACACCTTAGCCAAATACATTTAAACTCTGTTTTTCACAATTCCTGACATTTAATCCTAATAAAAGTGTCCATTAATGATGAACTAATCAACTGTATTGTCCTATCCTGTCCTAACTCCCTGTGTGTTTCATTCCAGTCCCTCCATGACTCAGATAGTCATTATCACCGCTGTGTCACCCACCTTTAATTTAAAGGCCATTTTCTACTCTCCATAATGACGTGTCATTGTCCTCCCTAGATTGAATAGATTTTAATGCAGTGACTCCGGTCCCTGTCCATATTAGTCACACAAGCTTCTGCCTAACCTTAAAGAAGTTCACTCATAGGCGGCTCGCGCAAGTTTGAAGTTTGGGGAAGCAAATTTTTACCATAAAAATGCAAACAGATCAATTAAATAGGCCTACGAGAAGGGTAGACGCAAATACAATATGACGTCCATCTAACCTGGGGGAGGAAATAATTGTCCAAAAACAAACTTTCAAGTGGCACAGATCCAACAATGATAAAGAGTGAATATGCGCACTCACCGGGGATATGGCCGATGCTCTCCGCTGATGCCAATAAGATAAGCTACTGTTCGCTCAATGACAAATTTAATAACTAAAAGACAGATTAGAGTATTTTCATTGTCTTCTCTTTATGGCAATAGGAATTTGCTTTCCAAACTATGTTTTCCTGCGATTGTATTTTGAAATATTGCGATATGCCTGGCTGGGCTTCTCTACTTTTCTATTTTGTATTTGCCGCGCGCTGCCCAAGTTGTGGGCACTTCCGACTGTATGCAATGTGATTTAAAGAATACAATTATTCCCTGTGGCCAAATTGCGCTTTCTTGTGTAGTAGCCTATTTTGAATCATTGTATTTATTTCCGAATAGACAGGAGTAGGCTAATTAGGCTATATAATGACACTACCTATTTACTTTCGCCGCCTATGGGTTCACTCTTGCAGTTTCTACAGAAGCTTTGGAAACAGTAGTGTTACTGTAAGAAATAATGAAATGCTGTATTGAATAGAAATGGAATAGTGTGGATATATATTGTATATACAGGGTTTGTTCAGAGACAAGTAGACCTCGCTTATGCTGCAGTACTGTAGTATTCCTCCCTCTCTGACATCATGTCTCTTTTGTCCCCTAGCTGGCGGAGGTCAAAGGGCGTCTTGTGCAGGTGGAGGGAGAAAATGAGGCGCTCATGGGATATAAGCGGGAGCAGGGAGCCGAGGTCAGACTGGGTGCCTGTCGTGGTTCACAGTGACTGGAGTCCACCACTAACACAATACACACTCTCTAGCGTAAACACTTTCATAACACAAAGTCCATCTTCACCAACAATACACGCTGATTCACACCCGATTCATATTGTCCTCCGTAACAAAAATATCTCCACAGACTTGGAGACTTCCATAAACTAAGTCCATCTCTGTTGACAATGGAGACTTTGATGATCACATTCACATTACCAAGATATTCTATCAACAGTTCACACCTCAGTACTGTACACTCTGGAGTCTCTGCCTATTATAATGTCTCTGTAAGATGTTGTTTATTACCACTGAGAGAGTCTTTTTTTTTTCTTCTATATGTATGTCTGCCCATATCCATGCCTACATAATGAAAGTGTCCAAATGTGTCTGTGTGTGTGTGCATGTGTACATGCGGATGTGTGTGTACGTGCATGCGTATGTGTGTGTGTACGCAAGTTTGTGTCTTTCCATGGTCTCTTCCTCTCTTCCTTCTCCATTAACCTGGGCAGACAGACAGACAGCGATTCCCACTCAGGAAACTCTGCTCTCTCCTGGGACTAGAGGAATATGGAGGAGTTGAACATAGACATGGCTCAGGGGCTGGGTGGATATGGGCTCTGTTAGTGTTGGAATGAGGATGTATAATGGGAGGGAAATGAGAGCCACTCTTACCTGATTGCCATGGATTCCCCTCCAGTATTAGTGAGGGGTCACAATGAGATGGGCCAGCCCACTGTCCCACTGGGAGAAGATGCAGCTGTGACCTAATGTTGTGTTAACATTACAGTAATGTCATGTGTGTGTGCATGCGTGGACCCTGCAGGTGGAAAGGCTGGCAGCGGTGGTGTGTTCTCTGCAGAGCGCTGCCAGGGACAGAGAGGGCACAGAGAGTGCCCAGGCAGAGTGGAGGTGTGTGGACCTGGAGGGGGTGCTGACAGAGACCCGTGCCCAGCTCACGGAGTGCCAGGACAGGCTACAGGATGCCAGGAGGAGGGTGAGACCACCATCAACCCAGCTGTATAGATAGAAACACACAGACACACAGGCACTACCACTCTGTAAGATAATGTCATGTTGACCTGACTGTTATGCTCATTGAGTCTACTTCAGTTCTAGCCTTACCACCCACACCCACTTGATGTCAATGCTTGAGCTTTATTGGGTATTCTGGAGTACATGCCATTGTAAAGGCAGCTACACTCATATTGAAGAAGGTTGAATTGTGTTTGCCGTGGCTCAGAACCTTGTTCAAAAGCCTCCCACTGATCCAGCCTCTCCATGTGAGATGGTGGAAGTCCGGCACATTTGCTCTAGTGCTCAGCATACAGCCAGAGCCTTTATCTGAACACAATTAGCCATTTTCCCAGGCCTCTGCACTCTGCAGGCTCTCCCACTGTAATTTCTCTGCATTTCCCTGCAACCTTTAGTAGTGGGGTTTGAGTCCACCCTGAGCCCCGGCTCCTCTGCCCAGGCATCCATTACAGCTCTCCAGGACATCAGCATTAATCCACCTGATGCCATGCCAGCCATGCTCCACACATGGAAATTAAGCTACCTCACTGCTGCTTTATTCCTATTCACAGGAGGTTATGGAAGAAACTGTGTGTGTGTGGTGTGTGTGTGTGTGTGTGTGTGTGTGTGTGTGTGTGTGTTATTTGTCTGCTCTCTCTCCATGTCACCTTTGTTGACTTTGTCTCTCTTGTCTCCAGCTCTGTGCTCTCTGCTTTAATGACGCATATATCCTTCAGTCCTTGCTTAATCCCAGCAGTGCTGGCTCAGGAACAGATTACTGCTCCCAGACATGAGAGAAGTAAAGAGCAGGGAGGGAGAGAGAGAAAGAGACGCCTCAATGAGACGGTCCACAGGGAGACAGAGGGGTCCAGCACGTGGAAGTGCATGTGCCCACAAACAACCTTCTCTCAGACAGAAAAAAAAAACTCTCCATTTTCCATCCACTGCTTTTGTTCATCCTCATTTGCCATGATGGACTCTGTGTACAGCCAGAGAACCATGTCCAGTTTCACACCAGCAGTCTCTCAGAGTATGCAGTGGGTTTCAGAATGGACATTTCCATCACTTTACTCAATGCCCTCTCTACCTGTCTATCTCACCTCTATCTCCTTTATGAGCTCAAACTGCATGTTTTTGACCCCCCCTCTCATTTCCTCCCTCTCTCTCTTCCTCCCTCTCCCACCCTTTCTCTCCAGGCTGAGGAGCAGACCCAGAAGTTCCAGGCCGAGGTGTCAAGTCTGAAGAGCCAGCATGGCTGTGTTAGTCAGCAGGTAGGCAGGCCCATGTGACAGATCCAATCCTAACCCTGTCCCCCTTTACTCCTCACATCATACCCATACCCCATCCCTACCACACCCTGCTGTTACCATCCCTACCACACCCTGCTGTTACCATCCCTACCACACCCTGCTCTTACCATCCCTACCTCACCCTGCTGTTACCAGCCCTACCACACCCTGCTGTTACCATCCCTACCACACCCTGCTGTTACCAACCCGACCTAACCCTGCTGTTACCATCCCTACCTCACCCTGCTGTTACCAACCCGACCTAACCCTGCTGTTACCATCCCTACCACACCCTGCTCTTACCATCCCTACCTCACCCTGCTGTTACCAGCCCTACCACACCCTGCTGTTACCAACCCGACCTAACCCTGCTGTTACCATCCCTACCACACCCTGCTCTTACCATCCCTACCTCACCCTGCTGTTACCAGCCCTACCACACCCTGCTCTTACCATCCCTACCTCACCCTGCTGTTACCAGCCCTACCACACCCTGCTGTTACCAACCCGACCTAACCCTGCTGTTACCATCCCTACCACACCCTGCTGTTACCAGCCCTACCTCACCCTGCTGTTACCATCCCTACCACACCCTGCTGTTACCAGCCCTACCACACCCTGCTGTTACCATCCCTACCTCACCCTGCTGTTACCAGCCATACCTCACCCTGCTGTTACCAGCCCTACCTCACCCTGCTGTTACCAGCCCTACCTCACCCTGCTGTTACCATCCCTACCTCACCCTGCTGTTACCATCCCTACCACACCCTGCTGTTACCAGCCATACCTCACCCTGCTGTTACCAGCCATACCTCACCCTGCTGTTACCAGCCCTACCACACCCTGCTGTTACCAGCCCTACCTCACCCTGCTGTAACCAGCCCTACCACACCCTGCTGTTACCAACCCAACCTAACCCTGCTGTTACCAGCCCTACCTCACCCTGCTGTTACCATCCCTACCACACCCTGCTGTTACCATCCCTACCACACCCTGCTGTAACCAGCCCTACCACACCCTGCTGTTACCATCCCTACCACACCCTGCTGTTACCAGCCATACCTCACCCTGCTGTTACCATCCCTACCACACCCTGCTGTTACCATCCCTACCTCACCCTGCTGTTACCATCCCTACCTCACCCTGCTGTTACCATCCCTACCACACCCTGCTGTAACCAGCCCTACCACACCCTGCTGTTACCATCCCTACCACACCCTGCTGTTACCATCCCTACCACACCCTGCTGTTACCATCCCTACCACACCCTGCTGTTACCATCCCTACCTCACCCTGCTGTTACCATCCCTACCACACCCTGCTGTAACCAGCCCTACCACACCCTGCTGTTACCTTTTGTGTTGCCTTTTTCCATTCTCATTTATTGAGTATTTTTGTCTTATGAAACATGCTTTTCTTATATAACATGAATACCTTATGAAACATGTCTTTGTTTGATCTCTCTCTCACACTATGTGTTGTCTATCACAGACACACATCCCCAGCTCAGCTTGTTTCAGAGTCCATGCGGCTTGTCATGTATTTCACAGACTGTGAAACATGAAGGATCAGCTGCCATTTAGGACCTATCTGTCTGTCTGTCTCCATCTCACACACATGCAATGTGCACCCCCCCCCCACACACACACTCTGTTGGCCCTGTCCAGTCCTGTGGAGATGACAGGAGCATGGGGTCTGAGTGAGCGAGCCCCTTCCTCAGCCTGACTGTCCTGGGGGTTAATTAACCCTCCTCCCCCAGACTCCACCAGCCCCATCCTGCTCCAGCAGCTCCAGGTGGAGATAATTGGGAGTTGTGCGAGCACAAATGGTCTCCTCCGTAACTGGGCTGGTTGCTGGACCTGCCTGCTGTCATCACGTGGGCCCCCTCCCAGGTTAGATGACTGTTAGGGCCAGGCGGACGGCGAATGATTGCTAATAAAACATTTGATTGAGAGGAGAACAGAGTGAGAACCATAAACAGGCTAGATTCTGCCCTTTAATTTTGCCATCTCCAGAGAATTGGTTTTGCTGTGCCGCAGAGCGACTCACACACAAGCAGTTAGTTGTCGTCTGCCCTAGGACTGGAATTTAATTTAGTGTGTGTGTGTGTGTGTGTGTACAAGCACATGTGGGTGCAGGTGTAATGTGGTGTGTGTATTTTGTACTTTCCTATTTCATAGAAATGAGCCATGGTTTTTCTAGATGTGAAATCTCCCTTCCCTGTAGGTGCAGCAGTGCTGCTATAGATAAGGAGAGAAAACAAGCATTTCATACTGCAGTGGGAAAATTACCATAGAGTTACCAAGATGGCCACTGCTGAGCCCTCTGCAATCTCCCCTCATTCTGCTCTTTGTGTTACATGTTTGTGAGGTTGGTCTGTAGTGATGAGCTATTGTACAGGCTAGTGTTTAGCTACTGTGTTTGACTACATGATTTGGCTATTCTACTGTAATTTACCAGCATGTTGTGGGCTCTTTATGTTAGAGATATTGTACGGTGGTTGTTGACAGTGTCTTGGTAGTGCACATACTGTATGGCTGGTATCGCTGGCTGGTTGCTGTTGCTGAGTCAAACTGAGAGGCTATTATGCTTACTGGGATGTATTTCTACTACTGTATTCTGTGTGGATGCATGGGACTGATGGGTCTTGCTGGTGTGTGTTGCCAGTGTGTTGGACAAATGTGCATTCCTGGTGTGTGTTTGAGGTGCTCTATGATTGCTGGGGTGGGGTGGGTATAAAGTACTATACAGTATAATACCAGTATGTTTAATGCTGGTGTATGTTGGTTCTGTGCAGGGTGTATAACATGCATAATGGGTGAGTTGGGGTAGGTGAGTGTCTGTGCAGGATTTATACCATCAGTGTACACCAGTGTATTGGGGGGGTGAGGGGCATATCAAATCAAATCAAATCAATTTGTATTTGTCACATACACGTGTTTAGCAGATGTTATTGCGGGTGTAGCGAAATGCTTGTGCTTCTAGCTCCGACAGTGCAGTAATATCTAACAAGTAATATCTAACAATTTCACAACATATACCCAATACACACAAATCTAAGTAAGGAATGGAATTTAAGAATACATATATGGACAAGCAATGACAGAGCGGCATGGACTAAGATACAGTAGAATATTATAGAATACAGTATATACATATGAGATGAGTAATGCAAGATATGTAAACATTATTAAAGTGAATACTGTTCCATTTCTTTAAGGGGTCAGTGATTTCAATAGGCAGCAGCAGCCTCTAATGTGCTAGTGATGGCTATTTAACATAATAATAATATGCCATTTAGCAGACGCTTTTATCCAAAGCGACTTACAGTCATGCGTGCATACATTTTTTTGTGTATGGGTGGTCCCGGGGATCGAACCCACTACCTTGGCGTTACAAGCGCCGTGCTCTACCAGCTGAGCTACAGTGGACCACACCACAGTCTGATGGCCTTGAGATAGAAGCTGTTTTTCATTCTCTCGGTCCCAGCTTTGATGCACCTGTACTGACCTCGCCTTCTGGATGATAGCGGGGTGAACAGGCAGTGGCTCGGGTGGTTGATGTCCTTGATGATCTTTTTGGCCTTCATGTGACATCGGGTGCTGTAGGTGTCCTGGAGGGCGGGTAGTTTGCCCCCTGTAATGTGTTCGGCAGACCGCACCACCCTCTGGAGAGCCCTGCGGTTGCGGGCAGAGCAGTTGTCGTACCAGGCGGTGATACAACCCGACAGGATGCTCTCAATTGTGCATCTGTAAATGTTTGTGAGGGTTTTAGGTGCCAAGCCACATTTCTTCAGCCTCCTGAGGTTGAAGAGGCTCTGTTGCGCCATATACTGTAATCACCATGTATTGGGGAGTGGGGTGTGGGGCTAGGTCCTGATGAAAGGGTAGAAGCATATATCAGACTCCAGCCCAGGCAGAACTAATAAAAGGCCAACCATGGTGGAGCTCCCCTGCTTCTGGGAACAACGCTGCGTTTTACTGCCGCTCTGACAGCAAGATAAAGTGCTCATCCAATTAGAAAAATATTTGGTCACCTACCTACCAACGGAGCTTGGGCTTGTATTTTTCAAGCCATTTGATCAGGAATCCTTGCTATTTTTATTGTATGTTTTCCTACCATTGTATATATACATTTTATTGTGCAGCCATGGAATGTTGATGAACCATTTACCATGTAGTAATGTAATGAATGTTGTCTGTCTCAGTGTGGTTTCTAATGAAGGGTGGGTCTGGAGGCAGTGCTACATAGTGTAGGTTTGTGTATACTATGGTGGTGTGTGGGTTTACATTTTGTTAGGTTTTTGTGTTGGTGTCGGCTAGGTTTGGGCTGAGAGGATTTTAGTCATTTCTGTCGTTTGTCCTCCTGTACAGGGCTGTGTACATGTATACTAGTACTAGTCACCTTCTCTGCTTAAGAATACTGATGTATTTTTTCCAGAGTGCATTAAAATTAAATTCTCTCTTGTTGTAAAAAGAGGCACACGTTCAAAATAATTGGATGTGGGAGAGAACAAAGGGCTGACTCTCGTTCCCTCCCTGAACACCCCAGCTAGGCGTTAATACCAAGCCAGCCGCATTGTTCTGCCGTCTGCAGCCATCCCCCCAGCCAGACACTCAGCGCTGGAGAAGTCACTTTTAATGTCTGATAATCAAGGTGAATTTTCAAAAAGCTGCCATTTTCAAACGATGGTGTATATATTACATGGAGATGGGACTTGAGGAGGGGAGGGGCTCTGCTGGGAGAGAGGCAGAGCCTCGGCCATGCACAGTGGAAGAGAGACACCTAATGGCCACAGCAGGGACTGCAGGCAGGTTTTGTTCTGCGCTAGGAATCAATGGAGGAAGGCGGTTGTCAGTTCACTGTCAGTCATGTGTTGTTGTGCTGTGTAATTTGCTTTGTCTGTGGTAGAGTGTATGTGTTCCACAAGTTCAGGCTGAACAATAGCTTTCAGTGATTCCTATTCTCTCAAGGAGCCATTCACTAGGAATGTCCTTGTGTCCTCCAAACATTCACATACATTTTAGCCTCTGTTTCTATATTCTTTTACAGACAGAGTATATAGGGATATATTATTAAAGATAGTATGTCCATGTATATGTGTTTATCCCTCTGCTCTGCTCAGTAATGATGGAGATTGCGGTGGAGCGTTGTAGGGGAGACTGTGGGAGCGGAGTAGGGGAGCTCCATTTCTCTGGCGTGGTGCAGGGGCTCATCTCCCCCTGCTCCTTCCCTCTCTCCCCCCTCTCCCTTCTTTCTTCCCCACGCCGCTCTAAGGTATGATTATTTCTCCTCCACTCTGCCGCACCATATATCCCAGGTCCGCAGTTCTCCCTCGCCGCTGTCATTTTTCATGGCATGTTTTCGCCCGGGTGCAGCATTGCGCATTTGCACTGTGCCTATTCAATATGTTAAGGAGGTGAATATATGCAGCGTGTAGAATGTAGTAAGTGTACATTTATTTTCTGCGGTGGTGATTTACTGGTGTTTCCGGTGCTTGGGAAAAAGAGGGCAGCAGTGTATCTTAACTGCTGCGTATGCACTCACCTCCAACGCTTTTTTTTACACACTGGAGACACAATATTATACAGTTGATAGAGAGGGTTTGGATGTTTTTTATGTTGTGTATAAATGCCCCCATTCCAGTATGTACCCTAGCTCAGCATAGTGGGTTTTTTCGAATGTCATTTTCTTTATACAGATGGTGATGTTCGGTGGTGGCTTGGTTAAAGACAAGTCTAATGGTACCTTGTCTGGCAGTGATGCAGAGTGTAGTATATGTAGGCTAGCTATGTGGCTCGGACCCTGCCATTCTGATTGCCTAGCCTGGTCCACCTGTGTTCCTACAACCCCTATAAAGCTCCCTGTCATTAACCTGCACACACACACACACACACACACACACACACACACACACACACACATACACAATCCCATCTCCAGTCCTGTCCCCCTGAGTGAGATCTGATGGAGCCATGCAAAGAGGTCTAAAATAAAAACACATATGGTTGATGGAAGCCTGAAATCGACATTATACTCTGAGGGGAAGTAGATCTAATCCCATGAAACAGTAGGCTTTAAATGTATTCTGTGCTCGGAGCCTTGTGGCGCGAGCCTCCCTCTGTGAGACCATCACTGAATAGAAAAAAGATCAAATCAAACAAAGTTTTTTCAGAAGTAAATGCTAGCGTAAAAGCTTTTGGTCCAGTGTGTCTGATGCTGTTCATTGATTAGCTCAGCCTATGTGGGACTGTTTTAACATTTTTGTCCTCAAAAGACTGACAATTCACCCCAAAAGAAAGAGAAAAAAACAAAACAAGATGGAGGCAGCCTCCTCTGCTCTTTCAAGAGGACAGCATCTTAGACGTGTCACGCTCTTTCAGTGTGACTGTGTCTGTGTGTGTGTGTGTGTGTGTGTACGTGAGTGTGTGCGCGTGCAAAAGCCTCTTCTTGTACACTGTCAAAAGCATGAAGTGTTTTTCAATGGGACACTATTGTTGATGGCAGAGCTCTATGTCTCTCCCATCCTGGTAGTATGTGTATTATACTCCCTCCTCATCTCTTCCCCAGTCTCCCATTGTCCTTGTGAAGTGGTAAGATTCTCCATTGCTAATGTGCTCCTTTCTCTCCCCTTTATCTATGCTGCTCTCAGAACAGTTCTTTCTCTCTGAGTAGACTATAATATAATATATAATATGCCATTTAGCAGACGCTTTTATCCAAAGCGACTTACAGTCATGCGTGCATAAATTTTTTTTTTTGTGTATGGGTGGTCCCGGGGATCGAACCCACTACCTTGGCGTTACAAGCGCCGTGCTCTACCAGCTGAGCTACAGAGGACCTCTCTATAGACAGCAATGTATTCACAATATTTGCTACAACTCCCTGGCTTGGTTTATATAGGCTTATTTTCTTATACTGGCTTTGTATTGGTGTTTCAAGTTGTATTTTAGTGGTGTGCATATGTGCGTGACTGTTTGTCTCTTGGTCGTCGTGGGTTCCTGTGGTTTAGCAGAGACACTCGTCCGGAGCAGTGTGGGACAGTTGGGACAGACCTGGACCAATGACACAAACCACTACAGTCAACTTGTACATCAGAGTGACCTTCCGGACCAGGCTGGAGTTCACATCGGAGCTTTTTCTCCTGGAAGTACAGAAGCTATTAGATCTAATCGCGATGTTGTTGTCTTTTATATTTCCTATCTGCTAGAATTCATTGATAGTTTGATAATGCAGGGGTTCACTGAGTGCAAGAAGTCTAACCATATGATAAGATATTGGCAACGTGTTTAAAGGCTGGTGGTTTTATTTGGTACATGAGTATATTATTTGTTCCTGGCACTGGTAGCAGACAGTTATTTTTCATTGTTTGGTTAGAGGGCATGCTTCCAAAGTGTTGTTCACAGTTGTAGTGGAGCATAAAGAAGGAGAAGGAGGAGAGGACTGGGGAAGGGGGCTCTCTAATGGAGGGAGGAGTGTGGAGAGATGAAGATAGGGAGCGTTGTTTTGCCAGGCCAGGGTGGCAGAGCTGGTGTGTCTGGCCTTGTGCCAGCATGGGCAGTGTGCCCACGGGGAGGCAGTGTGTAGCCAGCGCTGTGCCACAGACAGAGAGACAGAGAGACAGAGGGAAAGGCTTTACTGAGGCTGGTAAGGGTACTGACTGACTGTCAGAGGAGTCTGGGTTGAAGTGACACTCCCCCCTGGGGGTGTGATGGGTGGGCAGGACCACAGAGAGAGAGAGAGAGAGAGAGAGAGATAGAGAGAGAGAGAGAGAGATGGCTGATGTTGGATAGTGCCATGTCATTCAGTGCCTTAGCGACTCCATGGACATCATTGCCTATTTAGTGTCTGTGCATTTTCAGTTAATCTCCTATGCATGGAACATACAGTGCATTCAGAAAGTATTCATACCCCTTGACGTTTTCAGCGTTATTCTGAAATGTATTAAATTGTTTTTCCCCCTCATCAATCTACACACAATACCCCAAAAGGACAAAGCAAAAACAGGTTTTTAGAAATTTTGGCAAATGTATATAAAAAACAACAACTGAAATATCACATTTACATAAGTATTCAGACCCTTTACTCAGTACTTTGTTGAAACACCTTTGGCAGTGATTACATCCTCGAGTCTTCTTGGGTATGACGCTACAAGCTTGGCACACCTGTATTTGGGGAGTTTCTCCCATTCTTCTCTGGAGATCCTCTCAAGCTCTGTCAGATTGGATGGGGAGTGTTGCTGCAATGCTATTTTCAGGTCTCTCCAGAGATGTTCGATCGGGTTCAAGTCCGGGCTCTGGCTGGGCAACTCAAGGTCATTCAGAGACTTGTCCCGAAGCCACTCCTGCGTTGTATTGGCTTTGTGCTTAGGGTCATTGTCCTGTTGGAAGGTGAACCTTCGCCCCAGTCTGAGGTCCTGAGCGCTCTGGAGCAGGTTTTCATCAAGGGTCTCTCTGTACTTTGCTCCGTTCATCTTTCCCTCGATCCTGACTAGTCTCCCAATACCGGTCGCTGAAAAACATCCCCACAGCTTGATGCTGCCACCACCATGCTTCATTGTAGGGATGGTGCCAGGTTTCCTCCAGACGTGACGCTTGGCATTCAGGCCAGAGTTCAATCTTGGTTTCATCATACCAAATAATCTTGTTTCTCATGATCTGAGAGTCCTTTAGGTGCCTTTTGGCAAACTCCAAGCGGGCTGTCATGTGCCTTTTACTGAGGAGTGGCTTCCGTCTGGCCACTCTACCATAAAGAGTGCTGCAGAGATGGTAGTCCTTCTGGAAGGTTCTCCCATCTCCACAGAGGAACTCTGGAGCTCTGTCAGAGTGACCATCGGGTTCGTGGTCACCTCCCTGACCAAGGCCCTTCTCCCCCGATTGCTCAGTTTGGCCGGGCGGTCAGCTCTAGGAAGAGTCTTGGTGGTTCCAAACTTCTTCCATTTAAGAATGATGGAGGCCACTGTGTTCTTGGGGACCTTCAATGCTGCAGAAATGTGTTGGTACCCTTCCCCCAGATCTGTGCCTCGACACAATCCTGTCTCGGGGCTCTACGGACAATTCCTTTGACCTCATGGCTTGGTTTTTGCTCTGACATGCACTGTCAACTGTGGGACCTTATATAGACAGGTGTGTGCCTTTCCAAATCATGTCCAATCAATTGAATTTACCAAAGGTGGACTCCAATCAAGTTGTAGAAACATCTCAAGGATGATCAATGGAAACAGGATGCACCTGAGCTCAATTTCGAGTCTCATAGCAAAGGGTCTGAATACTTATGTAAATAAGGTTTTTCTGTTTTTTATTTTTAATAAATGTCCAAAAATGTCTAAAAACATGTTTTTGCTTTGTCATTATGGGGTATTGTTTGTAGATTGATGAGATGTTTTATATTATTTAATCAGTTTTAGAATAAGGCTGTAACGTAACAACATTTTCTGAATGCACTGTATGCAAACTGTAATGGGCAATGGGGATTTTGAGCAATTAATGGTATTTATGCAGTCGCTTATAGTCTCAAATAATAATGCTACTAGCCTGTTTAGAGGTTGTTGGTTTTTAGTCACTCTGTTGTTTCTCCTTTCTCGCTGTGTCAATGCTTGAAGAGCACATGCTTCATGGGGAAAATGCTATCTCCCTGTTATGTGTGCATTTAAATAGTGTTTGCTTTTCAAAACCCTATCCCCCCTTTCCCCCTCTTTTCACTCTCTCTGTTTCCCTCTCCCCTCTCCGCTCCTCTGTGTATCCTTAAAATATTCTGCACATCCCTCAGCAGTTCCGCATCGCAGATATCCCTAATATAATCTATGTGTCGGAATACTCATTTGTACCGTCAGGATAAAATAAATAGTCTGCAGTTAATTATGGGGAGCCGGCTCCTGGCTTGGCCCAATGATTTATGAAGTGCGCGTAGGCATTCTGCTACACATTTTTCTTAATGTATTTTTTGTCTGTCTTTCAATACATTTTCCTGGAAACGTCTTAATGATGTCAGAGGTGTGTTAATGAGCCTGGCTCAGGGAGCAGTGCTCTGGTGGTGGAGAGGTAAGGGTGTCTGTCTGTCTGTCTGTGTGGTTGCCTGTGTGTCCATCTTCTGTCTGTATGCCTTGCTGTCTGTCTGTCTATGTGTGTCTGTCTGTTTCTCCTATCAGCATTTCTCCTATATTTGCCCTCATTACTGTGTCCCCATGTGTTTTCTGTGGGGGCTCCTGTTCCACTAGACTGCTCTCTTGTTTATTTAGCTCTCTGGTCCTGTGTGAGCAGTAAGATACAGTAACGTAGCAGTAAGTTTCTGGGTAATCCATACCTCTGTGTGGTCAGAGCTGTTAGCCAGGCCAGGGGCTGGGCGTGGGTGGTTGGTGATGATGGGCATGGGTCACCAGGGGAGAGAGAGCCCCTAGCTCCCTCCCTCCCAGACAGCAAAACACTTCACATGATTAGATGCATTTTCTCCATCGTTTCTTCTCCTCTATTTGTTATGCGCTGTCGATCTCCGGCAATTAGCGCGGAGCGTGCCCGACGTGGCGCTCGGAGAGCCCTGGTGGGGAGCGGGCAGCAGGCGGGCAGGCACTGAGCCTCCGCTCTAACCACGTCTGTCCGTCCGTCCGCCCGTCCGCCAGCCTCCCAGACAGAGGTAGCACACAGCGCGTCAGAGCAGGGCCCCATTAGGGACATCCACACATCTCTCTGCATCAGGATGCTCTCATTTACCTCCTCCAGATCCTATCATTTATCTCCTCAAAAAAAAAAAAATCCCACATTAAGCGGCCAAGCATGGCTGGCCGCAGTGCCTTTCCTGAAAGAGGAAAAATAATGATTTAATTTCTTCTCCTTTTTGTCTCAGTGGCCTACTCACTTTGTTCATACACACATCATTACACACAGAGGCCTCGTTTTCATCTCTCTGCCAGGCAGGCTGAGGCTGGGATCAGGGCTCTAAGTTAGCCGTGCGGCTGCAACCAGGCCATCGCTGCAGATCAATACCTGTGGTCAGGACGGAGCATGCCGCGCTTCGCTATGCTACACCTCCTAAATAGGCCCTGCAGGTCCCACCATAAAACACCTCACAGGCCAGCCTGGCGGACCCATAAATCCACTTTTTATTTTTCTATTGGAGCGAGCAAAGAGTAGCTGGGCCGGGTTAGGATAGGGTGGTCAATGAACTGAGGTCTAGTGGTTAGGGAGTATGGCACTAGGGTGGTTCCAGCTGTTAATCTGCATCCTTAGAAACCGATTATCAATAATCATTGGCCAGGGAAAGGACAGGTTGGGGTTTGTGTTGTGTCTTTGTAGGATAAACATACACTCCTTGATTTGGGCCAGAACAAGCACACTTGTTTAGTTCTTGTGTTGGGATTGCTAGCCTGGAGTGTGCTACTATGGACTGGGTTACAGGGCTGGATTGTGCTAATGTGCTGGGCTACAGCAGGGCTTGAGTGGGTAAGATGTGTTCCAGATGAGAGCCTGGGGACCTGCCAGAGACAGAGAGAGACAGAAGGCTGATTCTCCTCATCTCCCTCCTTCAACCCCCCAGGCTGTGTGTGTGTGAGTGTCTCTGTCTCTCTTGGCCTGCTCCATGCATTAACCAAACAGATAGCCACCAACTTTAATTACCTTTGCTTCCACTTACTCACCCCTGATGCCCTCAAACCCCATCCACCCTTCTTGCAAATGAAAGAGGGAGAGGGGAGAGAAAGAAGGGAAGCATAATTACTTATTTTAGTGGAGTGCGGCAGAATGCCTTTTGCCAAATGACTCTAATTCCAAATAGTTAACAAGATTTTTCTTTTTAATAGAGCCGAATCCGTGTGACAGCAAATAGCTTTCCCATTTGCAGCCCTTAATGGCTTTTCATACTTTGCACTTCCAATAAGCAGTAAACTCGGAAATTAATATTGCACGCTGTGTTATGATGCAAATGGGAGCGAGATAGGAGAGCGGTACCTTGATGCAGAAAGCTCTGATTAGATCCGTAATTGCTTCAGTGGGATGAAAACATTTCTCCCGTTCGTTTGAATTATTTTTTTATTTTTATATATGTATATTTTAAGCCTCGCCATTCGCTCCAGCGTCAGAATCGTTTTGTAATGTTGTTGTTTTGTGTTTTTAAATCAATGCTAATCAGTGGTAATTGTGGTTGGAAGAAAAACACTCCTCCACAAAGTCTTTGTCTATATGGAAGATTGTTTATGTGACCTTTCACTGTATTCACTACGTATTGGTGTATATTTTGTGTACTATGTTCAGATCTGTACAATATGTTTTAAGATCCTAAAGGTAGATTTTGTCCTTGGAGCGTCCAACTAAAACACCTCTATTTCATCCGATCATACTGTAGATGGTCACCCAGTTAGAATGTGTTTGAACCTATTTGAACCAACCAGCCACCTCTCTCCAGGAAAACACACAAGGCGCAAAAATATATATTTGTGCAAGGTGTTTCATAATTAACATCTGATCCAAGTCAATCCGTTTCCAATTCCATTTTACACATGCTTAAATATTAACCCTGGTCTGTGCATAAGGTACTGTATTCTTAATAAGGGGGATCACATAGGGACGGAGACAGTTCACACAGCACAGACAGCCACGGAGTTGTCATGTTAATGGAACATGGAACGTATACATTTATTATATGGCTGACACTGATCAAAAATTCAACTCCTAACAGCACCCTTAGGCAGCTGGCTCTCATCCTTGCTCTTTCACAAGCTACTTCAATCTGTCTCTGCCATATTCAACATCTCTCCCTCCTCACCCCTGTTGACTCACTGCATATCACTGTAGCAGCCTGTCGTGTACCGCAGACGTATGTGTTTGTCTGTGCACCAGTGTATACATTCCACCTGACCATATTGTCTGATTTACTGCATTCCCCGCCCAGCTATGGTATAACGCTGTCATATGCTTTAAATGCAGATTATTCCTGAAGGCTGTAAATATGCCACAGCACAGCAGCCTGCCCTGGTGCCTGACTCTAGCCAGCCCAGCCCACAGAGCCTGTCTTTGGGGAGAGAAGAGCAGAGCATCCTGACAGCGTGGAGCCCCAGCCCCAGACATACAGCCACCCTGACCTTTGGACAGAAATAGCTAATAAATGGGCCTCCGATTGCTGCCAGCTATTGAGGTTAAGTGTCCTTTGGTCTGTGGGGCCTCAGTGTAGCGCTGTGCAGTCGGGGCTGGCTGGGTCACGTGACCAACGCGCACGCACGCACACGCACGCACATCTGATTCCCTCTCGCCGGCCGCGTCGTCATGGCAACCCTTCATTTCTTTTTCAGCGCGTTCCTATTTCACCTGTCACTTCGATAATTGCCTCTGGATTTTCCAGCGTATCAGGGAAAAAATTACGATGATGATAATAATAAGACAATATTTATGAGCCAAACGGCTGACAGACAAGTGTAGAGAGATGAAGAAATGCAGAAAGGTTTCATTAGGATAGAATATTAATGTGGAGACAGGGCTTCTTTGGGACTGATAAAGCCCTTTTCTCTCACGGGCTTTAGCTCATTGCCTGTGTGACTGGCAGTGGAGTCTGAATTTCCATTGTTTTAATTGGGTCACCCTCTCCTTCATGTCGCCTCTCTGGTGAGCATCTCTCTGCTTAATCAGTTCTACAAGACTGTGTCTCACTAGCCGAAACATCCTGTGCCCTCACAACTATTGATGTTCTGGTTTTAGAAGTATTGATAAGACCAGCAAACGTAATGGCCTTTGCCACGGTGCTGTGTTCATTATTGGCCTTGGAAAACGTGTTAGAGAGAGTGAGAGAGTGAGAGAGAGAGACAGAGAGAGAGAGAGAGACAGAGAGAGAGAGAGAGAGAGAGAGAGAGAGAGAGAGACAGAGAGAGACAGAGAGACAGAAAAAAAAAAAGGGCCAGGCCCTTGGAGTGATGGGCCAACTGGTGCTCTTTACCAAGGTCACCACTATCATGTTAAGCACCTGAACTCGATAATCTTCTCCTCTGAGATTGGAAACAAGTAAACGTTTTCATGCCAAAACTCCATACACAAAAACCAGTCTCATTCTTACTGTATAGCTTCAAATTGACAGCAAGCTGTGAAAGCCAGCTACTAAAGTGAATAAGAACTATGCATTTCTTTAATTGGCTGTTGTAGCATTTGTTTACTGATATGAGGTTATTGACAAGATGTTGGATATGTTCTATGTGCATAATTAAAGTGTGTAGGAGATTTTATAGGTGGTGATATGAGTGTGCTTGTCATTGAGTATATTCTGGACTTGGTCGATATGTGTCATATTATCACATCCTACTGTTTTGAGTGATTTCCATAATGCACTAGACCCTGTGCATATAAAACACATTTTCTCATCAGTGAGTGTTCCAGACCTCATTTGAGTTTTTAAAGTCAATATCTTGTCACTCCAAGGAGTCTGTGTTTATAACGATAACAAATGCCCTATCCTGTCGGGGTATTTTAGAATTAGGACATAAAAACGTGAAATAATTCTTGCTTGCTTTGCTTGATAAAACAAAAACACGAAAGCAAATGTCCATGTTGGATTTATATGTGTGCTTTGGGGGAACGTCAGTGGAATTAATTGATTTGCCCATATTTGTCAGAAAAGAGTAAGCGCCTAACCCCAGCTTGCATTATTAAAGCTAATACCACAGTGGTTTCGGCAAGTCCTCTGCCGTGAATCAAAGTCTGACACGGACTGATGATGTATGGATATATTATTCAGAGCGTTGCATGGGGCTCTGCGCGGTGCTACTCCTTCCTTGCCCCCGATCCCATCCTGCACCAGCACCCCATCCCCCTGGAGGGCACCTGTGTTTTCAAAGTAAAGACCACTTAGAGAATAGCCCGGGGCGTCTGCATACTGGAGTGCCCTGTGTTACACATTAGAAGTCTCTGTCCAGGTCCGCAACATAAACACTCTCAATAGCCCCCGTCTCCCCCTCCGCCCTGGATACCCCAAATACCTCAGACAGGGAGGGGAAAACTGCAGACAGGCCACAATATGGAACAGATAGTCTACAGGGACGTGACCATGTTAATGACCACTCTCTGGGAACCTCCTCAGCTCAATCCTGCAGTAAGGCTTTCATAGATAATATGGAGAAAATGCCTAGATTTCATCATTAAATTGTCATTATATATTTAAAAAGCATTCAAGATCTTTTCTCTAGAGAATTAGGAGATATTCCGTCCTATTCAAAGCATTGTGACTTTTACCTGCCTAGCTTAGCACAGTTACCCCTTCTTACTTATGTAGCCTTTCCCAGCAGACAAACATCCAGTACATCTCAGAACACTGACGGCAGCATGTCTGCTAACAAATACCCTACTTAATGAGCTTCATCTAGTGTAAATTGAAAAGCACTTATGGAAATAATGAATGCTTAAACGCTGAGAGGATGGGTGAGGGGTTTGAGGGGCGGAGGGAGAAGAAGATGGGGAGGCCTTTTTGACATGTGGCTTCAAAGACAACATAGACTAAACAGGGGGGCCTATGAGAAGGAGCTGGGACTGTGTAGTGTGTAGTGTGTAGTGTGCAGTGTGTAGTGTGTAGTGTGTAGTGTGCACCCACCCAGGGCCGCTGAGACTGAGATGCAGGGCTGACATCTTGGGGGTGAACAGCAGACACAATAGGCAGTAAACATCTCCCCCATGGGTGAGGCCTCGGTTGAGGGTGAGACGGGGTTAACGATCAGACGTCTCGTTTAATCCCCCCGGTGGAGTAAATGGGGTTTGATCAGCCGCCAGGAAGGAGCAGAATGAGCTGCTTTCATAGGCAGGCTTTACCATTTGTCAAGACCAACAGTTTTAATATTTTAAAAAACAATCCTATTACCGAACAAAAATAGAGCAAGGATTTCGGGAAACCTGCGATATAAATGTTTAATGGCAGTTTCTGCATACAGCTTTTGTATCTGCATGTATAGCTTGGTTGGTTGTTGAGGGGAAAATAAGGAGTATTGCTTCACTGCTCCTTTGTGCGGATGGAGGCAGAGAGAGACGGAATTGAATGGCTGGGGAGGACATTAGAATGTCTGTACTGCCTTTCTTATTTCTGTATCTCCCCATCTGCTGAGATGGAGGTGTGAGGAATAGCATCATTAAGGTAATGTGCCTGGGAAGGCAATGAGTTGAGATCTAACGTGGGCAGTTTCCTCGGCTCAGCCACGGCTTTAAATGCCCAATCTACAGTGACCTTTACCGCAGAGAGAGAGAGAGAGCTTTGGAACACACACAAACACCCACAAAGCCCACCAGACATATTGAACAACGCATATAATGTACACATTTAACATATAGATTATTGTGTTAAATGGCTTCTAAATCAATCACACAACATGGCTGATGACTCTGTTTTATTTGTTTGGTGAAAAGATCTGTCCAGTGTGGATATGAGTGTGTAATTGGAGGTTTGTGTCTGTCTGGGATCAGTTAGTCTGGAGTGTTGCAGCCTCCACACCATCACCAAACTCCAGGTTATTTGTCAGCTGAGATGCAGAGCGGAGCCCTTTCATGTCACCGGCGTTCTCCCTGACAGAGTGGCAGAATGAGGGCAATTATAAATCACTTAGTGAGTGTGTGTTCCAGTAATGGATGGACCGCTGGAGTAGAGGACCAGACCAGCAGCACAGAGGTACCGGTATGCCTCTGTTGCTGTAACCGTCTTCCATCAGCATCACCCCCGCCAGGGGGTAGGGGTGGAGGAGACCATGAGGGTGGTTTACTCAACCCCGGTCTTAGTGTCCAAGCACAGCCAAGCCAATCTTTCCTCAGCTCCCTTCACCCCCCATCCTGCAGCTAGAGTCAACAGCCATCCTTTAACACGCTTGTTCTCTTTTAATGTGTCTTTTCACTGTGTTTGTAGGCAATCAGGAATGACCAGGGGTTATTTTATTGTTTGGTCGTCCAATGTGTGTTTTGTTTGGGCTGAGGACTTGGTGATGAATTTCATACATCACATTTTCCAGGGCGATTGACCAATGAGTGGTGTGGGTCTAGGGGAGTGTGGCCTGTGGTGTTTTTCTTTAATAAGTCTAGAGGTGAGAGGAACACACCAGGTGATCAGTCATCCTGTCAGGATGCTCGACTCTGATTAGCCCAGTACTCTGGCTGACATATCTGACCTGCCACACTCCACGATGTCAAAGGACAGGCTCCGGTTCACCTAATTACTATTTTTAAGTTAGCCAAAAAGTCATCTTTTGTGACCTATTGTGAATCAAGTTTGTTTATCGGATTCTTCTCTTATGAAAAGCAGAAAAACATCCATCTCCTTGTTGTGGCATTTTCAGAGTTTTCAGTAGATAAGGTCACAGACATACTAAAATACAGATCATCAAAATATATCGCCCTCCATGATTTCACTGGCCTGTCTGACTAGCTCTAGGAACCCTCTTGTTTCAACTGTCCTACAGAGGGGAGCTCTTCTAGCAACATTGGATCAGTCCTAGTTGCTCCAGGCCCCCTGGCCTTGAAGCCTCTCTATAGCTCCCCCACTACCCCCATGTCCCTATGTCCCCTACTCTCTTTGTCCAGTCAGGTGTGTGTCTGAGGCAGCCTAGCGCGGTTGGTGACACTCTCCCCTTTGGGCCTCCATCAGAGACTTCAGAATAGATCTTTATTTACAGCACAGAACTTGGAAACAGCTGGTCAATCCATTTAGCCTAAGGCCACTGATTTGTTCGTATTTACTACAACACCCGAAGAAAAGCTGGGGTATTTTCCCCTCTCTCTTTCCTATTGATCCGGTGCTTAGAAAATCTGCTCTGCTGTCTAAACACTATTGATCCCTCCCTCTCGACGGCAGGCTCCCCGCACCAGTGTATAAAGGGACTGGATGAATTGAAATTTCATTTCCGACAACTTGTTCCTGTTATTTTTACCCATTTGTGGAGGGTGGGGAACACGCGCTGGCGAGTCGATAGGTGGTTGGTGGAGGGAGGAGCAGTGGGACGAGGCTCGCAACGTCATACCAGACCGCACCGTAGTGTATAGCCATGGACAGGCCAGCCACACACACAGGCCCCAGCCAGGAATGAATTCCTCATTGACTAAGTTCCCAGTGATCATTATGGGCTATTAGGGCCTGCCATAGGCCAGCCTGCCTGTCTTTCTATCAGGGCTCTCAGGCCTGTCAGCAGCCAGCTGAATGGAGAGTCACAGCTACATCACAGAGCCAGCCAACACCCACAGAGAGAGCTGGACCTCAGCACGAACATCCAGACCTCTCAATCATATGGATCATATGGAGTTTTATAGCCAAATGAAGAGTATTGTGAGGAACTACCCAACATGTTCTCTATGGGCTTTATATGATTAATCTAGTCTGATGAGCTGCTTGTTGTCAAGCCTTTAGTTTAGCAGGATGCTGTTGGCTATGGTTTCGACCAGGACGTGTGACCATACCTTACCTCCTTTGAGCAAATGTTGTCTGTACAGTGTGTGTGTGTGAGATTGACATTATTCTATTTTCTATGTTCTCTAGCTGCAGGACAGCAGTGCTGAGGTGCAGAGGCTCCAGAGGTCATTGGCTGAGCTACATGGGCGAGAGATAGAGTGGGAGAGAGAGACATCCGCCCTGCAGGGCCAGCTGAGCCGTGCCAGAGAGGAGCTCCACAGCGCCATCCTCAGGGTGAGCCCCGAACTGCATCCTGCCCCTCCGCAACAATCTCCATTGTGTTCCACTAAGACGATTAGCACTGAGATATAGTGGTACATAAAAGGGGAGGCCCTGTTTTAATTAACATAAATATTCATATAATGACCGTGAAGCCATCCCACGTTCCATTTCAGGCTCTTAGTGTTAATACATATTTTAATACATTATCATTACTACCATCATAATTCTGATTATGGTAACTGTAATTATTTGATTTATGACAGAATTATAATTTTGTTCCCTGCAGCCATTTCCTCCCGCAAAACTACATTTTCCCTTGTGTATGACGCCCTCGATCTCCCCCCTCAAAAATATTGAGCACTGGTAAAGATAAACACACAAACACCCCAGCCTGTATGCTCCCGCGCCTGTAAAACACTCAATCTGAATTGCATATCCGCCTGGCGACCAGGCTTGTCATAAGCCATATTAAGAAAAATGGTCACACGGTTTGACATAAATTGGAAAATGACATTTGGAAAGCGGCCGCTGCTGTGGAAATTAGAGATATTAAAATTATAAATCAGTGTCTGGATGTGCAGGGGGGGTCTCTCTCTCTCTCTCTCTCTGTCTCTCTCGCCTCTCTCTCTCTCTCTCTGTCTCTCTCTGTCTCTCTCGCCTCTCTCTCTCTCTCTCTCTCTCTCTCTCTCTCTCTGTCTCTCTCTCTCTCTCTCTCTCCCCCCTCTATCCCTTTCGTTCTCTGGGGACAGCAGAGGGGGTCTGGCTTTACAGGGACAGGGGCATAGAGAGAGTGCTCCTCTCTGGCCCAGCGACCCTCTCTGTCTCTGCTCCGTATGGACAAATACTCCCTCTCATTTGGCAGTGAAAGTAGAGGATATTGTCTGTGCTGGCCTGGTGTCCCGTCAGCTGATTTAGCAGCTCTCACGCCGTAACCTGCTAATGGATCATTTCAGAGGTGTGATATGCATAATGCAAAGGTATCCGCTGACACCTTTAAAAACAGACTCTTCTCTCTCCCATGTGTGCCTCACCTCTGCCCTCCGGGTGTGTGTGTGTGCATGTGTCTGTTTTGAGAAGGGGGGGGCACAGCAGCAGAAGGAAGAGCTGATTGGTGATCAGCAGAGGGAGGTGGACAGACTGAAGAATGAGAGACAGGAGATGCGAAAAGAGGTCAGTTAGTGCTCTGTCTATTGACAGCATCCGTCTCACACACACACACACACACACACACACACACACACACACACTCACAGAGCTTGCAAGAAAGGCATTTCACTGTAAAGGCAGTGCACGTGCCATTAAAACTTGAAATTGAAACACACACACTGTCTATAACAACCTTCCTTTGCTCAATGAAGAACAGTAACTCCACTCATATAAACACACGTGTGTACAGTCCAGTACCTTCAACTGCTCAAAAAGCTGTTATTCTCTATACTGCTGGCTGGACTGCTCATCCCTTCCTTTCATTGAGCTCAAAGAGAGCCTCCACAAAAGACTAGAACTGCTGTGGGGCTACTTGCCTTGACACTGCCGACCCTGAGCTATTGAGGAAAAAAAGACATCTGCTTTAAGATGAGGTGGAACTATGCTACCTTCAAGGCGTGGGTTAAAGCCTCTTTTCGTCCCAGGTGCAGGGAGAAAACATGACATCTTTGTGTCTTTGGGGGAGGAATGTTGCATTCAGATACAGGGTTTTTGTGTTTAGAGAGAAGAGGTCAAGAGTGATGTCATCCTCCTTGGATCTGAAAGAAGAGAGGTCACCTCTATAAGAGCATTGTGCCATTCATGTGCCATTCTCTGCCCTCCGACTCTCAAGATGTTCACACTCAGATAAAAAGTTTCTGAAGATTTCATTTCCATCAGGCAAGTCTTTCCTTGCTCAATATCTGCTGTTTACCATAACGCGTTCTCTTAGGCCTCCACTCAGTTCAGCTTCATTTCCCTAACTACCAGAGTTCCAGTACAGCTGAATGTCACCTCCCTGCCAGGGGCCACTGTTAGTAAAGCCCGGGGGCCCCAGGGGCCTGAGGTACCTGCGTCAGCCTCTCCCGTCCTGGTAGTCAGGTCTATTGCTGTCACTTCCCCCTCTTCTCCTCTACACACACCCTCGCTCTCCCTCGCTCCCTGCATTACCGCTCCCAAATTGCCCAGCCACAGCACCCCTTCAATATTTCAGCACTTTTTACTCCTGCCGTAGGTTTTTGCTGTTCTCTCTTAATATTTCAATATTTAAAGAGGTATTCCTGAAGAGGTCAAGTAAAGAAAGGAGAGGCACTTTGTTTTATTAAGGTTTCAGATGCTTCTCACTCCAGGTCTAGTGAGGAGAGAGAGGGGGGTAGGGGGGTCCAACCACTCAGTAGGACTAGATAGCAGCATTAGTTATTCATCTGGATTGGCCTACACCTGCTGTTGATTGTCAAGAGACTTAGCGCTGTTGAGAATGTGAATGCTATTAAAGGCCCAGTACAGTCAAAATTCAGTTTCTTGTATCATATTGTGCAACAGCTGATGAAACTAACACTGTAAATGTGTCAAAAACTCAGTAAATGTGATCATTGTTATTTCCTGATAGTTTCTGGTTGGAAATATAATCTATACAATACCTTCTAATCAGCAGGTTTTGCATGGGTGGAGTTTTGGCTTGCCTGGTGACATCACCAGGCAGAAAATTAGTTAATAGGCCAATAACAAAGAGTTCCAAACCTCTCTGCCAATAACAGCGAGTTTTCAGTTTCCCCCTCCCCACTCAGACCACTCCTAGACAGTCCTAGCAAAATTCTAGCAAAATTATTTTTGGCTAAAAAGCTATTTTGTTTCTTTTTGACCATTTAAATGGAAAACTATTACAATAACGTACTTAATTGTTACCCAGAAATGATTTGAAATTGATATAAAACAGCTGCATTGGGCCTTTCATAATGTGTTTGTTATAACAGCCCTTCTGTGTAACCTCCCACTCTATCTCTTCACCCTCTGTGTACTTAATTCGTTGTGTGTTTCTCCTCAGCTTTGTGGTAGAGAAGAGGAGCTGAAGAGGCTGAGAGACCAGCAGCATCAGCTCAAGGACAAGGTCTGTGGCTCTGGGCTCTGGCTGACACCTTGTGCTCTCAGGAACAGGATGACACACAATGCTGCTTGGTTAACAAGGCCTCTCCTCTCACGCTGCTGTGTTGTGAGGTGGCTGACTGACTGACACAGCGTGGGCATCTTCTAAAGCCTGCCCTCAACCCTTCAACTTCACATTCGCCTCTTAAGCAGTGGGAGCCGACGTGTAATGAGGCTTTTGGTCGGCCCTTAAAGGCCAAAGAGTGGGTCAGGAGAGTTTCCGGGGATTGGTGTGGTGTGGTGTGTGTGTCTGTGTGTATGCACATATCTACTGAGCATGGCCTTGGCAGCCCACACTAATGAGGGCTCAGACAGTCCCTGTCCCAGTCAATATAGCCAGTGGGAGGTAGAGGGTGAAAGTGGGACAGAGCAGAGGGCAGACCTAGGACAGAGGGAGTGATCATCTGTAGATATGTGTGCGCTAGATCCCTGTGTGAGGTGAGTAACATTTACATTTACCTCGGACGAGTGTAGAGCGCTGGGACTGCGTGTTTTTACAGCGCGGCCTCACTGTGCTCTGGGACCGCAATAAACCACGACCTTCAAAGCACAGCCAAGCTCCACTAACTGCTGAGTGCTTCTCTGGTGGTTGGACAAGATTACTCTCAAAACAAAGTGCAGACAGGTTGATTAATAGAAGGGTCTGCAGAGGTGCGCGCCGCAGTATGTTTTCACACTCCGCTAACACACGTTTGTTTCATTCGCATGGACTTTTATGTGCTGATCCTGTTACTGTGTGAGTTTGTCAGTTCATAAAGAATAGTCCTGCTCTTTAAGTGGGTTTTAGTGGAAACTCACTAGGGCTGTTATAGACGTGTTGTTTTAACATCCTGGGAGCTAGCTGTGACAGGAGGGACAGTCTGCTGTGGTGAGGAGTGTCGGACGTATTTACATGAGTGTCTGTACTATGTCCTTGACTATTAACGTGTGTGTTCTTAGTGTGTGTGAGTTGTGTTTTTAGATGTCTCCTGACTGATATGAATGACTGAAGATGTCTATTTCGTGATATCACTGACTGTGACTGTGTGTCTATGTGCAGGTGAGGGAGAGCGAGGTGCAGGCTGTGTGGCTGCAGAGCCAGGCAGATGTGGTGGGTCGGGAGCTGTGGGAGGAGAGTGCCCAGCGAGACAGGGAGCTGTGGGAGTGGAGGGACCGCTACCACGCTGCCTCAGAGGGCCTGAGGCTGAGGGAGGCTGAGCTTCAGGAGGTACAGAGGGCCAGGGACACGGCCCTCAGAGGCCTGAGACTACAGGAGGAGAAGAGCCACAGTATGGGGGCCCAGAGGCAGGAGCTGCAGCACAGCCTGGAGGACCTACAGGACAGGGTGAGGGGCTGGGGCTGCGGCTGGGGAGGTACTGGGAGCAGGGTTGAGGGTGTGAGGGGTCGAGGGACAGGTAGGAAGAGGAGGGGAGAGGTGGAAGAGAGTCAGGGCCTGAGGGGGAGGTGGCAGGGTGCTAGGAGTTGTGGGGGTTGGAGGGAGGGTGCAGGCTTGGTGGCGGTGGTGCGGCTGCAGTGTGGGTGTAGTGAGGACCCGGTCAGGCTCCATAACATCAGGTCACTGGGGTCTAATTAAGCTGAGCTCCACATTAGGCTGCAACCCCAGAAATGTACAGGAAATTCAGTTGTTTTTTTTCCCACTTTCAAGTGCACTGCCGTGTTAAAACGCGTATGACCCCCATGGATTTAATTAAAATGTTGTGCTTAGCAAGCAGGTTAGTGACGCTCCTTAATGGGCTTTGTGGAAAATTAGCCTCACAGAGAGGAGAAATTATATTTTCTTTTCTTTACTGATGTGTTTCTTTCTTGTAATTGTATTGTTTCTTGTGATAAAAAGGACATTATAACTCAGTTAACTACCACTGTTAGGAATAACTCCTGTAGGTCAACTGAAAATCACTCAGCCATAGCCCTCTCACAATCAGAATTTTCTATGTGAAAATAAGGCGCCTCTGTTTCAGAGTGAGGCCTGTGCTCATTGGAAGGCACAGCGGTCTGTAAAAGCATGTGTGGTGAACCTCAGACTGACCTTGTGCCTCTCTATCTGCTCATTGTCCTCTGTCTGTCTGTCTGTCTGTCTGTCTGTGTTGTGGTTGGAATCCTCAGCCACTCTTTAGATACCTCAGTCTACAACCACCCCTCCGACCCCCCTCTCCTCCCCAGCCCACCAACCCACTCACCCATTCCACATGTTTCTGGTATCAGTGTTGTTGTTGTTAATTGCCTCATCCCAGTCTGCCTCTCTCTGTCTCTCATGCGTATGATTACTCGCGACAAAATAACACTATCAATATAGCCGTGTGTTTTTATTACTCTGTTACCAATGTGGAGTCTCATCATATTTTAACAGATTTGGGCAGCAAAAACGGATAGAGAAAGCTGCTTTATCAATAATTATGTGTAATCCACAACAATGTCACAGAAGCTGAATAACAATAGCAAAAATTGTTCTGTATAAACCCTTATTATCCAATTTGCAGTGAAATGGAGGGATGTAGCTAGCAGACAAACCTATTTCCCTAAAACAGGAAAACATTTCTTGCTTATCTAGAGCATGTTTTTTGTCCAAATGGGAAACTAACTGGACAGAACATCTATATATATATTGTGTTCTTTTCTCATGTACAATTGTGTGTTCCCACCATTAAAGGGACTTTTACCTCTTTATGTGTTATTATGTGTATCCATGGGATGGCACTAAAACCATCAAGCTCTTTGTCATTGATTTTCCTGTATCCCTGTAAGACGGAACATAGAGAACAACATTAAATAAACGTTTGATTTGAACTTTTTTGTGCTTGCTGATTGCAAATAATGCCAGTGCTTTGAACAGGAAAGTGCTTTCCACTTAGCTATTACTATACAATCAGCGTGTTCTCTGTCCTTGATGTGTTCTTAAGTGTGTTATGTTCCCTCCTGTCCCACAGCTTGCCCAGAAGGATGAGACAGTGGTGGCTGTCAGAGTGAAGCTGCAGGACCATGAAGAAGACACCCGTGTTCTCCGCCAACAGCTGCTCTCCTCCCAAGATGCACTGCAGCAAGTTACTGCCGAGCTGAGGTCATGTAGAAGAGAGAGGGAGAAGCAGGTAAGAAAATGTGTTTCATTTGACCCATTAAGAGCCATGTATTGAAATGTTTATGACAACGGAATGACCTTTCATGAGCCACTTGTTATAGGATAGCCAGTGTGTGGAGACAGAGGAGAGACTTGCTGAGATCAGAGCTGATCTGGTCCAACTACAACAGCAGTATTCCACCTGCAATGCCCAGGTACTTGAACCTTGATAGAAAGTCACCAGTACCAATTGTTACATAATATGCTAAAAAAGTCAGTAGGGTTATCCATATACTGTACCTCTGCTAGCCTCTTTTATTAGCCTCTCCTCTATTAGACCCATTCTATTTCTCTGTCTGTGTGTAGCTGGTCCAGGAGGAGGCTGTGGTGAGCAGGCTGAGGGAGGAGCTGCGTGAGGTGGGGGAACAGAGAGACAGACTGGCCTCTCAGGTGACAGAGAACCAGGACCTGAGCCATGAACTGGACCTGCTCACTGAGAAACACAAGGCTGCACAGCACGAGGTACTGGCCTTAACATCACTCAACATCTGTCCTCCATCTGTCTCCTCTCCCTCATCTAACCAACCCTAGTCATGATGCCCCTTAGCTGGTCAGCTCACAAACAGGCAATCAGAAATGCCATGGCCTTGTATCAGGATGTTTCATAATGGATGTCGAATACAACATGTCTTTACCAAAGTCATTGTTAACAATGTGTCGATATAGTGTAGTGTTGTTTTAAATCTAAACAGCAGAAGATAAACCATACTGACAGTAAAGGCAGTGTGAATTGAGTGTAAGTAGGGACTGACCAAGGTGTGGCTTAGTGGTTAAGAGCGTTGTGCCAGTAACCGAAAGGTTGCTGGTTCTAATCCCCGAGCCGACTAGGTGAAAAATCTGTCGATGTGCCCTTGAGCAAGGCACTTAACCCTAATTGCTTCTGTAAGTCGCTCTGGATAAGAGCGTCTGCTAAATTACTAAAATGTAAATGTGTTCAGGTGGCCAGCAGGGATGAAACAGTGCTGAGACTGACCACAGAACTGAAGACCGCCCAGGAACACCTGAAATCAGCTCAGGATGAGGTGAGGCCTGAGATCTAATCTGTTTTTAATTAGTTGAAAAGGACATGATTGTACAGACCTGCCTAACACAGTCTCTACAGCCATCGAAGATGAGTCCTAGTGCTGCGGGTATGTGGAGAGGCTAGTTCAACTCAAATCCATCAGAATTCCCAAGGGCACATAACCCCCCCCCCCTGTATATGCCTAAGGAGGATGCTCAAGGACATGGTGACCTTGTTAGTGTCCAGCCAGCCCTGTACCATGGGACTTAGAAAATACGCCTGACTGTTTGTCCCATGAACCCTCTGTGTTATTTCAGAGTTTTCTTCTTGAAGGAGAACTTGTGGAGGACCTGTCAATGGCCGTACGCTGTGTTGTGCTGGTTTATTTATACCTCTCTCTGACTGGTCAGATATTTGTTTGCCAGAGTGTCCTTGTGTGTTATAAATGGGACAGGCCTGTCACTTCAATGCTGAGAGGATGTTTTGAGTTCCTTGAAAGATTTTTATTTATTTAATTTTGGGTTGGAGGGGAGCGGTGAATAATGCATTGGGAACCTGCTACATGTACTGTTTTTATCATTAGCATGCAGCCCAAGTTATCTGCAGAATACTTATGAGTGCCAGTGAAATGTTTGTGATGTTATTTATTTATGTTGCCCTCTCAATTATTCATTTGTTTATTTATTCATGGCAGAACTAACTGCAATTGGAAAATTCATTTTTGCTGAAGGGCACATGCCCCCCCCCCCATACACAAAGGGAAGGGGGGGGCACATCAGGCTTGTTAGTAATTGCTTTACGTGGCGTTTCCTGAGACTCACAGGGAGATGTCATTTAATCTGAGCAGACGGGTGAAGAGAGGGACTGAGGGAGAGAGAGAGATGGGATGGGTCGGGTTGAGAGGTGGGGATGGGAGAGGAGGGGAGGGGGGGTGAATTTATCACTCACTCTTTTAGCCTACTACCTCTGAAACTTGCTGCTGACGGGGGCCGGAGGGGGCGATGGTTAGGGGGGAAACAGGGTAATAGCCACATATATTACAGGGAATCAGATTCCACTTCTCCAGACAACAAGGCTCTACAGGTCTGACTGCAGGCAGAATAGAGGAGAACACAATGGGTTTGTGGTTGTCTCTGGTTGTCTCCATATGCTCACCTGCCTTCTCCTCTTGTCTGCTCACAGCACTGTTTTCTTTCATTATATAGACTGGGATTTTGTTCAATTCACACTTGCGCCCACACATGCAACAATTATTTCCTGATAAGTGATAATGTTTCACTGAAAATGAAATGATATGTATGTTGCCTGTCTGTCTATCTGTCTGTGTGTGTGTGTGTGTTTGTGTAACGGTGGCCCTGACACTAGCTTTCACTAACTGCTCATGGAATTCCAATTAGCATCATATGCTGAGTTTGTGCGTCATTGACTGTGTGTGTCTGTGTGTGTGTGTGCTCTTGATGCTGTGCACTGTGTGTCTGTGTGTGTGTGTGTGCATGCGCGCACGTGTGTGTGTAGCTGTCAGTGCAGGCTCAGCAGGAGCAGGCCCTTGGAGAGGAGGTGCAGAGGCTGCAGAATGAGGTGAGCTGTCTCCAGGGCAGCCTGAGTCAGAGAGAGGAGGACATGGAGGCACAACTACAGACAACTGGCCAGCTACAGCAGGAGAGGGACAGCATGCTCACACAGGTCAGCTATACACATACAGTTGAAGTCGGAAGTTTACATACACCTTAGCCAAATACAGTGGGGGAAAAAAGTATTTAGTCAGCCACCAATTGTGCAAGTTCTCCCACTTAAAAAGATGAGAGAGGCCTGTAATTTTCATCATAGGTACACGTCAACTACGACAGACAAATTGAGAGAGAAAAATCCAGAAAATCACATTGTAGGATTTTTAATGAATTTATTTGCAAATTATGGTGGAAAATACCGGTAAGTATTTGGTCACCTACAAACAAGCAAGATTTCTGGCTCTCACAGACCTGTAACTTCTTCTTTAAGAGGCTCCTCTGTCCTCCACTCGTTACCTGTATTAATGGCACCTGTTTGAACTTGTTATCAGTATAAAAGACACCTGTCCACAACCTCAAACAGTCACACTCCAAACTCCACTATGGCCAAGACCAAAGATCTGTCAAAGGACACCAGAAACAAAATTGTAGACCTGCACCAGGCTGGGAAGACTGAATCTGCAATAGGTAAGCAGCTTGGTTTGAAGAAATCAACTGTGGGAGCAATTATTAGGAAAGTGCATTTGGATGATTCAGAAGAGGATTGGGAGAATGTCATATGGTCAGATGAAACCAAAATATAACTTTTTGGTAAAAACTCAACTCGTCGTGTTTGGAGGACAAAGAATGCTGAGTTGCATCCAAAGAACACCATACCTACTGTGAAGCATGGGGGTGGAAACATCATGCTTTGGGGCTGTTTTTCTGAAAAGGGACCAGGACGACTGATCCGTGTAAAGGAAAGAATGAATGGGGCCATGTATCGTGAGATTTTGAGTGAAAACCTCCTTCCATCAGCAAGGGCATTGAAGATGAAACGTGGCTGGGTCTTTCAGCATGACAATGATCCCAAACACACCGCCCGGGCAACGAAGGAGTGGCTTCGTAAGAAGCATTTCAAGGTCCTGGAGTGGCCTAGCCAGTCTCCAGATCTCAACCCCATAGAAAATCTTTGGAGGGAGTTGAAAGTCCGTGTTGCCCAGCAACAGCCCCAAAACATCACTGCTCTAGAGGAGATCTGCATGGAGGAATGGGCCAAAATACCAGCAACAGTGTGTGAAAACCTTGTGAAGACTTACAGAAAACGTTTGACCTGTGTCATTGCCAACAAAGGGTATATAACAAAGTATTGAGAAACTTTTGTTATTGACCAAATACTTATTTTCCACCATAATTTGCAAATAAATTCATTAAAAATCCTACAATGTGATTTTCAGGATTTTTTTTTCTCCTTTTGTCTGTCATAGTTGACGTGTACCTATGATGAAAATTACAGGCCTCTCTCATCTTTTTAAGTGGGAGAACATGCACAATTGTTGGCTGACTAAATACTTTTTTTCCCCACTGTACATTTAAACTCAGTTTTTAAACTCCTGACATTTAATCCTAGTAAAAAATCCCTGCCTTAGGTCAGTTAGGATCACCACTTTATTTTAAAGAATGTGAAATGTCAGAATAATAGTAGAGAGAATTATTTATTTCAGCTTTTATTTCTTTCATCACATTCCCAGTGGATCAGAAGTTTACATACACTCAATTAGTATTTGGTAGCATTGCCTTTAAATTGTTTAACTTGGGCCAAACGTTTTCGGGTAGCCTTCCACAAGCTTCCCACAATAAGTTGGGAAATTTTGGCCCATTCCTCCTGACAGAGCTGGTGTAACTGAGTCAGGTTTGTAGGCCTCCTTCCTCGCACACACTTTTTCAGTTCTGCCCACACATTTTCTATAGGATTGAGGTCAGGGCTTTGTGATGGCCACTCCAATACCTTGACTTTGTTGTCCTTAAGCCATTTTGCCACAACTTTGGAAGTATGCTTGGGGTCATTGTCCATTTGGAAGACCCATTTGTAACCAAGCTTTAACTTCCTGACTGATGTCTTGAGATGTTGCTTCAATATATCCACATAATTTTCCTTCCTCATGATGCCATCTATTTTGTGAAGCGCACCAGTGCCTCCTGCAGCAAAGCACCCCCACAGCATGATGCTGGCACCCCTGTGCTTCACGGTTGGCATGGTGTTCTTCTGCTTGCAAGCAACCCCCTTTTTCCTCCAAACATAACGATGGTTATTATGGCCAAACAGTTCTATTTTTGTTTAATCAGACCAGAGGACATTTCTCCAAAAAGTACGATCTTTGTCCCCATGTGCAGTTGCAAACCGTAGTCTGGCTTTATGGCGGTTTTGGAGCAGTGGCTTCTTCCTTGCTGAGTGGCCTTTCAGGTTATGTCGAAATAGGACTTGTTTTACTGTGGATATAGATACTTTTGTATCTGTTTCCTCCAGCATCTAAACAAGGTCCTTTGCTGTTGTTCTGGGATTGATTTTCGCACCAAAGTACGTTCATCTCTAGGAGACAGAACACGTCTCCTTCCTGAGCGGTATGACGGCTGCGTGGTCCCATGGTGTTTATACTTGCGTACTATTGTTTGTACAGATGAACGTGGTACCTTCAGGCGTTTGGAAATTCCTCCCAAGGATGAACCAGAATTGTGGAGGTATAGAATGATTTTTCTGAGGTCTTGGCTGATTTCTTTTGATTTTCCCATGATGTCAAGCGAAAAGGCACTGAGTTTGAAGGTAGGCCTTGAAATACATCCACAGGTACACCTCCAATTGACTCAAATGATGTCAATTAGCCTATCAGAAACTTCTAAAGCCATGACATAATTTTCTGGAATTTTCCAAGCTGTTTAAAGGCACCATCAACTTAGTCTATGTAAACTTCTGACCCACTGGAATTGTGATACAGTGAATTATAAGTGAAATAATCTGTCTGTAAACAATTGTTTGAAAAATAACTTGTGTCATGCACAAAGTAGATGTCCTAACCGACATGCCAAAACTATAGTTTGTTAACAAGAAATGTGTGGAGTGGTTGAAAAACGAGTTTTAATGACTCCAACCTAAGTGTATGTAAACTTCCGACTTCAACTGTATATACAGACATCATACCACATCCTTAGTGAGACTCATCTTTTTTATTCAACATTGTTTACAGTAGCTACTGTAATGATGGCAGCTACTGGAATGATGAACTTTAGAATGATGGGCTTGGTGCCTGGCCTATGAAATAACTGCATATAATAAGCTATATGAATGCATGCACCATAATCTACATACGCTTGGCACTCACACATGTTTATACACAACCTCACGGCATATACAGTATGCAGTCACACATATATACATACAATATGTCTAACCCTCTCATCCCTCCTATTACAGTATGCATACTGTTAATACTTGAGAATTGTCTGTGCATTGCGATCAAACTGTATGCACAAATGAAGGCCATATAAGGTTGCAAAATTCCGGTAACTTTCCCCAAATTCCCAGGTTTTAAACAAATGCCGTTTATAGAGTCACAAGCTTGATGTAATCATTGCGTGCTAGGAATATGGGACCAAATACTAAAGTTTTGACTACTTTAATGCACATATTAGTGAATTTGTCCCAATACTTTTGGTCCCCTAAAATGGGGGGATTATGTACAAAAATGCTGTAATTTCTAAACGGTTCAGCCGATATGGATGCAAATCCATAAGTACAGAGCCAAAACAACAAAAAATATGTCACTGTCCCAATACTTATGGAGGCCATTGTATACACAGACTATGAGAGATGGTGTGGCTGTGTTGTGTGCAGTAATGTGTGCTGTTGAGGAGAGGTAGCAGAGATACAGGAGTGGGCGGTCAGCCATCCCTCTCCCACGGCATCAACAAACACACAGCGCACAGCCATGGAATTCCAATTAGTATCATTTAATTAGAAGTGGCTGCCTCTTGGCACAGTTTCTTCATTTATTTTAATCTTGTTTATGCACCTTGATTGTTTCACAATATAGATTTATTTTAATTAGCTAAGATTGATTACATTTCATTGATTCTATATCCTTATTCAAATGAAATCCCCATCCTCCCTCCCCCCTGCGATGTTATTTTTCATAATTAATGGTACAGTCTGGGACTAGGGTTGGGGTTGTTATAGTGAAAGCTTTGACCATTTTGTAATCAAGGCAAGGTTTATCATTATTTATTGCCTGTGCTGTCACATTGTTGTGTTGTGAAAGGCGTTTTTTGAGTTTGTGGAGAGGCTGTGTGATCGATGAAGTTTGGTGACAGAGCTCCTGTTGCATGTCTGCCTGCCGTTCTGTTCTGCCTCATTCACAAGATAAGATAGAGACCAGCTCTAAGCCCTCCTGCTCCTCAGACTCACACTCAGACTGCTCTTTTGTCTTTAGCTGAGAGTTCAGCCTCTGTCCACTCTACAGACAGACAGACAGACAGACAGACAGACAGAACCTGAGAGCACTGACCTTGGGCGGGGGGCCCAGTGTGTGTGTGTGTGCGTGTGTGCGTGTGTGCGTGTGTGCGTGTGTGTGTGTGTGTGTGTGTGTGTGTCGAAGCGGCTGCAGACGCCATGGTTAACACCAACGCCTCCTTCCCAACCCAGAGCTCTTTTAATTTTGATTGATGACTCCGTTTATCTTCTGCATAACAACCCTCCACCCCCGCCTACCCCACTCTCCATTTTCCCAGCTCCCGCTGCCTTCCACACGCACACCCTGTAAGAAAATGATATTAGAAACAAAATGAGATTTGAAATTTTATGTTTGACAAGCGACTTGATGAAAGGGTTTCATTGCAGGGCCTGATCCATGGAAATGTTATGCTAATAATACTGCTGGCCAAGCGATCTAGTTGGAAATTAATCAGTGGTTGAGCTGCGAGACGGAGAGGGAGAGGGAGAGAGGCTGCTTTATAAACACCCTTCCCCCATTCCCTCACCACCCCTCTCTCCCTCTCTCTAGCTCTGAATCTCATCAGAAATAGCCATGGGGTGTTGTCTGTGTGATGAGGTTGGGAGAGAAATAGGGAGTTAGAAAATTACACTGCAGCTTAGCACTGATTGATGCGGTAATGTATGCAGCAGGCCAGGCAGGCAGGCAGGCAGGCAGGCTGTATTAGGGATTAGAGCTCTCCCTCCCTCTCTCTCCCTCTCTCTCTCCCTCTCTCTCCCTCATTCTCTCTCTCTCTCTCTCTCCCTCCACACCAGTCCCCCTCCCTATATCTGTCCTACTATTATTATTATATTTACCCTGTTCATCTGTCTCCTCTTTTCTCTGCATGTATCTTTTACCTCCATATTTGTGTGTGTGTACACGGTTTGTGATGTCACAGACTGCCTCAGTCCATCCTCTGACTCCCTCCATCCCTCCCTCCCTCTCTCCATCCCTGGGAGACGTCAATGCACTGGAGTCACTAATGGAGTCATTATCAGATTTAACTCATTTAAAAGAACACAATTAGTGCTGGGGTCTTAATGATGTTTGCAAGTTAAATGTAAACTAATCGTTTTTCTCTCTTCCTTTCTCTCTCTCAAACTCTCTTATTCCTGGCTTAGTAAGAACGAAGGAGTAGATGAATCACAGAAGTGTTTTGTGAGTGTGGGTGTGTGTCTCCCAGCCATGTTAGAAGTCTGTGGGATTTGTTATTTTTACCCCGAGAGCCATCTGTTACACTGCTCCTTATTTTTGTAATGCATCATCAGCCAGGGAAGAAATAATATTATCCCATCTCGGATATTGTACTCTGGAGTGTAATAATCTAATGTAGCGCGGGTGTCATTAAAGTGCCACAGTGAGGCTGCAGGGAGAGGAAGGAAGGTGGGCTGAAGGAGTGTACTGGATCATATCTGTTTGTTCTGTCTGTGTGTCCCCTATACCCTCCATATGTGTGTATACACACACACACACACACATTCTCCCCATACACTCCCTCACTGACATTCCCCTCTGTCTCCAGCGGGACAGCCAGCAGGGGGCAGTGTGTGTTCTGCGCGGGAAGCTGCAGCGGTGTCAGGCGGAGGCCCGGGCTCAGCAGGAGAGCAGGGAAGAGGAGGTGTCGGGCTTGAGGGCTGAGCTACAGGAGGCCCAGGGCAGGCTGCAGCAGTGTAGAGGAACCATGGAGCACCTCCGCTCTGACCTGGAGCACGCCCAGAGACAGACCAGGCAGGCAGAGGATGAGGTGGGTGGGAGCAGTGAGAGGAGAACACAGAAAGAGAGGAACATGGATTTCTCTTCACTTTGATAAGCAATGAAGTACCCTCAGTACTGTGACTATTGCAGGTTTATGTAAGCCATTATACAGGCATATTGAAGTAGACTACAGTGTGTGTGATGTCCCCAGGCATCTGATAGGGAGAGCCGTCTGCGGGGCCAGGAGGCAGAGTTATCCAGGCTGAGGGCTGTGCTGCAGGAGGCTGAGAGCAGAGCAGCGGACACAGAGGCCAGGCTGCAGCCCCTGACCCAGTCCCTGGAGCTGTACAGGACCAAGTACCAGGCCTGCATCACAAAGATCTCCCAGCAGGACAGCACTTTACAGGCCCAGGACGAGGACCTGAAGGAAGCCAGGGCTCAGGTCAGCTACCACGCCATCCTCACCCTGCAGGAAAACTAAGAACTGATACTGGAGCTTTTTTATAGTATTTCGAGAGCTTCTATCTGCTAGAGGTTCTGTCTGCTAAAAGATTATTCTGAAATAATTTGCTTTAAAGTTACAAACCCTCATTGGTTTGAACGGTGTCAGCAATTTTGATCTAGTATAAATATTTTTTACTTAACAACATGAATTGGGGTATTTAGAGTACTATATAGGTAGAGAATATTGAACAGAACAAGGCTATGTTAATAACTCAGTTTTGACAAAAATACAGATAGAACCTTCTAGCCCAAGCTCTCGATTAGTTTTTTTCACTGCTGCTTATACCCATGTTGCCAGGAGTTGATCTTGCATACATCTCTAGGCCTGATTTATGAGTGTTAATAGCATGTATTTTGTATCTACATGTGTGTTTGTGTGCCTACCTGTGTGTCCCTGTGTGTCTGTTTACCAGGTGGTGGAGCGGGAGGAGCATGTGCTGCGTCTGTGTGCCCAGGTGGTGGTGTTGCAGGGGGAGCTGAAGGCCCACAGTGCCCAGCTGGAGAGTGGGGATGACGCCCTGAGTGCCCTAAGCCAGCACCTCCGAGACACCCAGAGAGACCTGGAGGACAGCCGCAAACACAGCCAGGAGTGTGAGATGGTCATCAGCACACTGAGAGACAGCACCGCCACACTGAGACGACAGGTCAGACAGTCAGTCAGTCAGACCAGTTAGGCCAGTCAGTCAGGCAGGCCGAGCCTCATCCACAGGGCTGTAGCTTCCCAATGACAGATTTGTCCACAGACAAACCCAGTCACACTGTGCTGATCACTCCCTTTCCACTACAAACATAGATGAACATACTAGTCCACTCAGTCGTTTCCCCCTACACAGTCAGGCCCACTCATCCTGCTCACTACCCCTGCTACCTGGAACAGTGGCAGTCATGCGGCTAAGTCAAATCCAGTCAAGTAGTACAAGCACTGTAGTATACCCAACTAGCCTCTCAGGTGAGTGAAGCTACATGCAGGTCAGTTGTTGCGCCACACCTGCTGTAGGTAAGGCTCCATCTCTGCTCCTGATCTGTAAACAGGTGGAGTCAGACAGGGTACAACACAACACACTGTGAGTTGGAGGCCTGGGAGTCGGAGGCCTGGGGACCTCTGGAAGTGTTTTCACTGATTCCTATTGATCGGCGTCATGGCTCCTATACAGGAGGAAACACAATGAGAAAACACAGGCAGTGTGAGGTCCCTGGACAGCACAGAGCACAGCACAGAGCACAGCCGTTAATGGCTGGCAAGAAGGAGGAGAGAGGAGGGGAGTTGGTGTGGTGGGAAGACTGGATTACATGGGCAGAGCAGTGGAGAGGAAGGATTGATGTTTGGACTTGTTTGGGTGTGTGTGGTTGTGTGCATGCATGTGTGTGTGAGACATGGGGTGGTTGACAGCTCCATGCATGGAAGAAGCAAAGTGGAAAATCATGCTGGGGATGCGATATGTGGCTGAAATAATGGCCGCCCTGCCCAGTGGAGCTCAGTGTTTAGCTGGTGTGGAGGTGGCTGGAGATCCAGTGGGGCGCTTACCTCCTTCTGTGAGCCCACAATGGAGGCGCCATTCCCATCACCTCCAGCTCTCACCCTCCCCTCTCCACTGCTGTAACCAAGGCCTTCCCTCTACACTGTGTACCCCCCCCACCACCTGGGTCCCTAACAACACCCCCTCCCACACAGCAGAGCTCCATTAGCAACACAGAGGCTCTCAATCACACACACACACACACACACACACACACAGTATTGATCTCTCCCGTCCTCAGCTTGGTCCTTAGAGCACACAGCGCGACACACCACCCACTCGGTTCATCAGTCTCTATCTCTCACCCACGGTGTGTATGTGTGGTGTGTGCGTGAGTGTTGACCTGCATACCTTTTAAGTGATCGCTGCCTGCCAAGGTATTTTTTCACACCAATGTTTCTTTACCTCTTCCCCAAGTTTACATTTGTTGTCTGGAAACTGGTGTGTGTGTATGTGTGTATGTCTGTGTGAGAGAGGGAGGTAGAGAGAGAGAGAGAGTCTGATTTAATTTAATGAGCCGATCGCTCTGAGTCTGCTGTGAGACATCAGTACAACAAGGTGATTTCACCACCTCTCTCACTCCATCTTCATCCTGCCTGTAATGACCCCTGGCTTTATGAACACTACAGACACTGTGCAGTAAAGGCTGTCTGGAAAACAAAGACAACAAACAACAACAGTGGGTAATGAGAGGAACACCGTATTCAGATAGATATATTATCCTCATAAACTTAGAGGCTATTTGGGAGTGTTTTATATGTGTAGCAGTACAAGGTAATCCTGACAAACCACCAACACCCGATAGGACATTTTGACTCTCTGTGTGTGTGTGTGTGTGTGTGTGTGTGTGTGTGTGTGTGTGTGTGTTAATGTGAAGCCATTGTGAGGGCCTCAGACAGACCGACTCATCTGTGAGAAGCAGAATGTGCTCCAGTCACGAGCCATCAGGCCCAGCACAGCATGCAGACCGAGGAGACAGAGGGGAAACGTTCTGTTTGTCTGTCTTTGCTTCATTAGTGTGAACTCACCCAGCACCTCAGCCCCAAACTTACAGTCTCATAGTGGGCCCCAGCCTGCCTCACCCACAGTCAGACAGGAGGACCCCATGCAGTCTGCAACCATAGTCTCATAGAGCTCCAGCCAGTCCCTTCTGTCTCTACCTCTCAACACTCAACTACACAACACAGGAAGGATAAGGGAGGAGGGACCTACTAAAGTCAACCCCATGACAGTAGTTCTGTACCGGTCTGTCAACAGATATATGTTTGTTCCTGTGTGTGCCTCTCTCAGGTGGAGGAACAGGAGGAGAGTGTGGTGAAGAGCCAAGCTGATTTCTCTGTCTACAGAGCCACTCACATCCACTCTGTCTCAGACTACGACTCCCAGCTCTCCCGCATCCAGGAACTACAACAGGTACGGTAGGATCAGAACACTTCACCTCTTCATGCAGGAGTCCTGCTAACATAACTGTGGCCAGTGAAATCACAGTGACCAGAGAAAGTTATTGTCTTTGATACTTCACTTATCAACTATATTTTGTGTTAAATGCTCTACAACAAAGCTTTCTTAGTGTCCAACAAGCTTTCTCTGCCATTAACCTTGTTCTGAACACCTCCAAAACAAAGGTGAACACCGGTGTGATTTCTACCTCTAAGGGTTTAGAGCTTGAGTTAGTCACCTCATACAAGTGCTTGGGAGAATGGCTAGATGGTACACTGTCCTTCTCTCAGCACATATCAAAGCTGCAGGCTAAGGTTACATCTAGACTTGGTTTCCTCTATTGTAAATGCTCCTCTTTCACCCCAGCTGCCAAACTAACCCTGATTCAGATGACCATCCTACCCATGCTAGATTACTGAGACATAATTTATAGATTGGCAGGTAAAGGTGCTCTTGAGCGGCTAGATGTTCTTTACCATTCGGCCATCAGATTTGCCACCAATGCTCCTTATAGGACACATCACTGCACTCTATACTCCTCTGTAAACTGGTAATCTCTGGATACCCGTCACAAGGTTGATGTTTATTTATAAAACCCTCTTAGGCCTCACTCCCCCCTATCTGAGATACCTACTGCAGCCCTCATCCTCCACATACAACACCCGTTCTGCCAGTCACATTCTGTTAAAGGTCCCCAAAGCACACACATCCCTGGGTCGCTTCTCTTTTCAGTTCGCTGCAGCTAGCGTCTGGAATGAGCTACAAAAAACACTCAAACTGGACAGTTTTATCTCCATCTCTTCATTCAAAGACTCAATCATGGACACTTTTACTGACAGTTGTGGCTGCTTCACATAATGTGTTGTTGTCTCTACCTTCTTGCCCTTTGTGCTGTTGTCTGTGTCCAATAATGTTTGTATCATGTTTTGGGCTGCTACCATGTTGTGCTGCTGCCATGTTGTGTTGCTACCATGTTGTTGTCATGTGGTGTTGCTACCATGCTGCATTGTCATGTGTTGCTGCCATGCTGTGTTGTTGTATTAGGTCTCTCTTGTTGTGATGTGTGTTTTGTCCTATATTTAAATTTTTAATCCCAGCCCCTGTCCCCGTAGGAGGCCTTTTGCCTTTTGGTAGGTCGTCATTGTAAATAATTATTTGTTCTTAACTTACTTGCCTAGTTAAATAAAGGTTAAATAAAATAAAATATATAAAAATAAATAGTTAGAAGTTTGGTCCTACTGTATGTTCAGTAAGTTCACTGTATTTCAGTGTATTCCAACCATGGCTTTAAACTGACCCTAGACAGGAAGTCAGAGCAGCCATCGCCAGACAGACGCCAACCCGCACCAACCAAGGTCCATAACGGCTGCGGTGACTAATTGTTTGTTATGTCAGCGTGCGTGTGCCGTTTGCCTTTAATGGAGTGTAGTGGGGCGATCCATCAGTCTGTCGAGCAGGCCCAGTGTCAGCTGGAGTGGCTGGCGTGTCAGAGGAGCGCCCGCACTGCGCCGACGTGATTTACTGCCCTGCTCCCGACGCACGCAGCCGCCCCGCCACCGCTCCCTGTTCCACTCCGACTCGGCCCAGATTGATTACCCAGCTCGGCTGGCCCACGATGCCCACCATCTTCTGGCAACCTTTTAGCTGCATTTTATAGATGGTTAGAGCACCTCGTTTGACTATTTATACATCTGTAAGTGGCCATGAAATCTAGATTTGTCTTGACGGGTGTCAGCGTCAGGGGTAGTGAAACCAGAGCCTGGTGACAACTCGTTATTTTAATGGTCTGAGATGAAGGGGGAAGATGGCAGGATCTTCCCTCCGCAACATGGCTGAATTATACTCTTTTATTTTCACTTAATGTTTACGCACATATTTCACTCAAAGCTGTTGGCCTGTATTTTCTCCACCACGTTTGATAGGGTCTGAGAGCAGTGGGGAGATGGCTAACACACATACACACACACTCTACTGGAGGAAGTGTGTGTTCAGCTGAGGAGAACACTTGACAGTGACATGTTGACCTGTCAGCTGCCTGCGCACACACACAAACACACACACACACACACAGATTCACACACAAGGTCTCCTAGGTAAATATGTGCTGGCAGCCACACAGTGCAGTTGGCTGGTTAATTGAATAGTTAAAACATCAGAAGTAGGTCTGTGCAGATTGGATGTGACACCTGTCAGATAGGTGCTCCTCTAACGCAGGACACTTCCTCCACACACTGATACATATGCCGTCTTGGTGGGAATGCCAAATTAGGGGCAGGCGCTTCACTGAACGCGCTAAAGCAGGTGTGGAGATGTCCTGGGGGGGGACATTGCTATGCTGGGTCCCTCAGGTGAGGATGTGGAAAGCCTGGGGCTTCGGTCCTCCCCTTCCCCTCAGGCATAGTCACAGGTGTGTGTGTGTGTGTGTTTGTGCGTGTATGTGTTTATGTGTATGTGTGTGTGTGTCTAGGCATTCTCCCAGGCCGTGGAGCAGTGTGCCCAGGGCAGCCAGGACCTCAGTGTGTGCCAGTCGGAGGTTCGTCAGCTGAGAGAGGAGGTGTCCAGACTCACCCAGCTCAAGGACAACACTGTTGCAGGTGTGGAGGGCATGACACAACTCAACCAATAACTTTGTGTTTACGATAGAATACATAAAGGGTTTATTTTTGACTGCATTGTGTGTGTGTGTGTGTGTGTGTGTGTGTGTGTGTATTCATGTGTGTGTTTACGGTGTGCTGTGTGTGCTGCAGAGGTGCTGCGGCTGCAAGAGGCTGGGAGGCAGCTCCAGGCAGAGGCCATGATGGAGGGCCAGCGTAGGCTTGAGGAGGTGGGAGCTCTAGCGCAGACGGCTGCCAGGCTGGAGCAGGACCTGCAGGCCGCCCACAGCCAGTGTGCCCAGAGACAGCAGGTACATACTGGGGCACGAGGCCAGGCCAGGCCCACTCACCTCCAACATACCTGGAGGATAGAAAGAGCTTACATACAACTACTCACTCACTGACATACTCACTCAGAACTTCAGGAAGTGGAAAACACGCACACACACACACACAAATAGAATACTCTGGGTAAGAGGATACACACAGGAGTATATGTTCACATGTACTTTGACTGAGCCTTCCCTCTTTTCCCTCCCAGGCGGTGCAAAAGCGGGATACCCTCCTGAGGCGTTCGGAGGCTGACCTGCTGGAGGCCCGGGAGACTCTGAGGAGTCGGGCTGTGGCGGTGGAGCGGCAGGCGGCTGCAGCCAGGGGCCTGGAGGCTGACGTCCAGAGGGCCAGGAGGGAAGGCCAGCAGAGAGAAGCAGAGTGTGGCTCTCTCAGGACCCAGCTGATGACCCTCAGGGAGGAACTAAAGGAGGCCCAGGGACGCTGCAGGGACACGGGTAGAAGGAGGACACACAGTCCTGGGGGGTGGGCTGGGAGACTGGTGTCTATAAAGGTGGACTCATGTGTTTCAGAGTGTAGTCAGGTACATTTATAGCTCTCTCTCTCTCTCCCTATTTCTCTGTCTTGCTCTGTCTCTCTTTGTCTGTCTGTTTGTCTCTCTCTCTCCTTCCCACTTCCTTGGTGGAGAAGAGGTTCCAAAAACAGTTAAAAGCAAAAGAGGCATGAAGAAGAAGGAATGAGAGTGATGCTGATGGAAGGAGAGAAGGGGAGAAAGAGGAGAGTGACAGGGTTGTAGTGGCAGCAGCAGTGACAGGGTTGTAGTGGCAGCAGCAGTGACAGGGTTGTAGTGGCAGCAGCAGTGACAGGGTTGTAGTGGCAGCAGCAGTGACAGGGTTGTAGTGGCAGCAGCAGTGACAGGGTTGTAGTGGCAGCAGCAGTGACAGGGTTGTAGTGGCAGCAGCAGTGACAGGGTTGTAGTGGCAGCAGCAGTGACAGGGTTGTAGTGGCAGCAGCAGTGACAGGGTTGTAGTGGCAGCAGCAGTGACAGGGTTGTAGTGGCAGCAGCAGTGACAGGGTTGTAGTGGCAGCAGCAGTGACAGGGTTGTAGTGGCAGCAGCAGTGACAGGGTTGTAGTGGTAGCAGCAGTAACAGGGTTGTAGTGGCAGCAGCAGTGACAGGGTTGTAGTGGCAGCAGCAGTGACAGGGTTGTAGTGGCAGCAGCAGTGACAGGGTTGTAGTGGCAGCAGCAGTGACAGGGTTGTAGTGGCAGCAGCAGTGACAGGGTTGTAGTGGCAGCAGCAGTGACAGGGTTGTAGTGGCAGCAGCAGTAGCAGCAGTAGCAGCCTCTAGGGCTGACTTTAATGAGCCGTGTGAGACGGTCATCTGTTTACGTGCTGCCTGCCCCAGAATCCTCAGCAGCTAGCCAGCAGCTAGCCAGCAGTGAAGCAGCCCATCAATTCACAGCCTGGGGCCTTTTGTCTGACACACACACTCACTCACACTCACACCATGCATACTAAGATGCATATGCACTCAGAGGGACAATAAAAATAATAAACAACGGAACATGCATCAATGCAGAAGAAGGGCAAATCAACACACAAGATAACAGATAACATATGTAATATAATAGTGTTGTTGATAGTAAATGGTAAAAAGATGTTGTGTCTATCTTTGTGTCTCTCTCTCAGCTCAGGAGCTGGCTCGTCAGGAGGAGAAGGTGTTGCTGGTGGAGGGGGGGCAGCATCGGGCACAGCAGCACCTGGCAGAGCGGGTGGCAGAGGTGGTGAGGGCAGAGCAGGCCCAGAGGACGCTACAGGCAGAACTACGCACCCTAAAGGAGAGACTCCGCACCACAGAACATGAGCTGCAGGGCTACAGGTACACTACAGGGCTTTGGGTTCCCTAACGCACTCTGACTGCCTCTGTCTGTCTGCCTCCATGTAGAGGTCTGCACGGGACTGATTTCTTCATCCTACTCCCTCCTGCAGCCGCAGCTTTTCATACCGCTGCCGCTGGCTTTCTGTCCGACTCCCACCCACTCCCGCAAGAACTGGTCCCAAACCCAACCGCTGTCCCGCAATGTGATTTTAGGCGTATGTGACGCAGCTAGCTTGCCAGCCATGGTCCCAGCTATTTTGCGCTCTATAGACAATATCAGAATGCGCTAAAATAACCTAAGAAATAGGTAACATTACCAGAGATTCTCACATTCTCCATTATATTAGGCTATCGGTATTACTGGGCTATATCAGCCAATAGGTTAGACGTAGTATGAAGAGAGCAGAGTTGGAGAGAGAGCGGACACTTGCACTTTCTCTTGAGATACGTTTAATAGCCTACCTTTTAGGAGCGGGACGAGTTTCAGACGGAGACAAATATGGGTGATCAATATTTATTTCTAGGCAATGTAGTAAACTATAGCCTAATTATATTTAGGAAGCTAATTTCCTTGGAAAGAGAACTGCCCTGTGCTTCTCCGTCCATGCATAGGCTATAGCCTACTCTATTGAATTGAGATCAAACGCGCACCTGATCTCACACACCCAACTAGGAGAGGTATGGCTACTGAACTTGAAGCAGCAACAATCATGACAGCTGACAGCTGCACTTTCTCTTGAGCTACGTTTTGCATATAGAATATAGCCTACCTTTTAGGAGCGGGACGATTTGCAGGCAGAGACAATTATATGGGTAATCAATATTTATTGAAAAAGGAAAGGCGCAATGCTCACCATGGTATTTGAGCGTTGTGCCTTTTCCTTTTCAATGATGATCTAATTTTTGCATTGCACCTTGACTCACGTTGGTTGAGCACCCTCCGCATCTTTCCATTATCAAAATGTATTTACAGACACTTGTAGTAAACTATAGCCTAATCATATTTAAGTTAATTTCCTTGGAAAGATTCATCCAAATTCATCCCAAAGTGGTCTGTCTGACCGGCCGCAGGATGAAAAATGCCGACCGCGACGCAATGAATCTCTGCCCTCTACCTCCAAGCACACAGCATGACTTCATTTCATGAACCTTGTCTTTAACCCCAATTCTTCACATTTCACAGAGCCATTAGTTCAACAGTGACTTGAGTGTGTACTGAACGCCATGAGCCTATAAGACTGTCTCATTCCCATTTAGTTCCAAACTGAACCTTAGTCAATAAGGCCACAGTGTCTTTATAACTCAGACAAGCCTCTCAAACAGACAAGCCTCTCAAACAGTCACTAAATAAGGCCTCACACACACTCTCAATCCTGTCTGTATCTTAGTGGCTGAGAGAAAGAGAGAAAAGTGTTTTGGCTTTGTGACCCTTGGCACGCTGCCTCCCCCGCTCTCCCCCTCCTCCCCCCTGTCCATCTGGGCTGTGTGTGCGCCAGCCGCTCGATAGGCGGATCATTCCAGGTCGGGGCCCTCTTGTGAAATCAGATGTTTAACTGGCCAGGAGAAGAGGAATGGGAGCGTCTTAACCAGCACCTTGCCAAAGGTCTCCTGTTCAGTCAGCCGTCCTGCCGCTTGGAGAGCGCCCGCAGCCTGCCAATAGGCATTAGGGAGGATTTAGTAATTAAGTGATAGGCTGAGGACTAAATTGGGTGTTTGTGGGCTGGCGAGCCACCCAGAGGTCCCCACAGCCATGCAGATAGGGGATTCTAATTGCCAGGGATATTGATCAGCCTGGCGAGGGGGGATGCAGGGGATTCACGAGCCATCGATTAGCTGTTACTGCGGCCGCCTTGTCAATGGGAGAGGGAGGTGAGCACTGAGAAGGCTCTGGGCTTTTCCCCCCCCCACACACACACACACACACACACACACACACTCTCTCTCAAACACTCACTCACTTCTGGAAGGGCTTTACCCCTCAACCCCCGCCCACCTCCTCTCTATATCTCTCTCTTTTTCTTAGACTGTCTAAAGGTGTTGCTTCTCGAATGGGTATTGGCAGAGAGGAGGGGCAGCTCATTGGTAGAACATGTCCAGAGGGAGTGCCACCCTCACACTCTGCTCTATGTACAGTATAAGTTCCTCCTTCACACTCTGCTGGTGTGTCCCTCGTCACCCTCCCTAACGCGTGGTGTGTCACTCCGTGGGCAGGCGAGGGCTTTGACGCTTGGCTGTGGTCTGAGTTAATGTCTCAGGGAGAGAGGGCACTGGACTGGGCCGCTCTCTGGGATTTGATTAGCTGCTTCACCTGGCGGTAAACAGGCCCTGGCCACCCCTCACACACACAGCTCTGATCCCATCACTCACACCCCGGCGCCCCATCAGCCCAACGCTCGCCCCACTAAACCATGCCACACCGCAAAGCGTAGCACAGCCAGAATTAGTGCAACGTCCTCTCATTAAATGTTAAGGCTTGCCTGCTCAGATTAAATCTGGCATACACAAACACACACGCATTACTCTCCAATGATTACGTTTCTCGCATTACATAATAAGATCAATTAAATTCCCTTTCATTTTGAAAATGTGAACAAGAGTGAAAACAAAGTGTACAGCATGTTGGGGGTAGCTATGGCAGAGAGAGGTATCAAACATGCTAGTTTGAAAGGAGTGGTCGTTTAAAGACTGGGAGCCCAGCCCCTGACTGACGGTGTGTCTGTGGCTGTGTGTGTGTATCAGGACCCAGGTGGAGAGTCTGAAGAAGGAGGCAGGGGAGAGCAGGCAGGCCCAGCTCAGTGCTCAGCAGGAGGCCAACACACACCAGCAGGGGGCTCAGCAGCTGGAGGCAGAGCTGACCAGCACTAAGGATACACTCAGGACCCTACAGCAGCAGGTAAGACCTAACATTAACACGTACAGCAAACCAACCAACCAACAGGTTCCTACAAACTGTGTCCTGAAACCACAGTCACCACTTTGGGGAGCCTCGCACTTGGCTGACAGTGAAAGGGACTCCACAACACCTCCTCTACCCTAAGTAATTTAGGGCCTGTTACACTAGAGGGACAGTCTTTTCACGCCACTTCGATACCGAAGTGACTTTGTCGTAGCAGGTTATGAGATTGAGGTTAAGATTAGGAAAATGGTTAGGATTAGCGAAAATGCTCTCCTAACCTGCTACGAAAATCACTTTGTATCGAAGTGGCGTGCAAAGAGGGTGTCCCGATACACTAGAATTGTCGCAACCCCTATTACTAGCCTGTTCAACCTCTCTTTCGTAACGTCTGAGATCCCCAGAGATTGGAAAGCTGCCGCGGTCATCCCCCTCTTCAAAGGGGGTGACACTCTAGATCCAAACTGTTACAGACCTATATCCATCCTGCCCTGCCTTTCAAAAGTATTTGAAAGCCAATTTAACAAACAGATCACCGACCATTTCGAATCCCACCGTACCTTCTCCGCTATGCAATCCGGTTTCCGAGCTGGTCATGGGTGCACTTCAGCCACGCTCAAGGTCCTAAACGATATTATAACCGCGATCGATAATAGACAGTACTGTGCAGCCGTATTCATCGACCTGGCCAAGGCTTTCGACTCTGTCAACCACCGCATTCATATTGGCAGACTAAATAGCCTTGGTTTCTCAAATGACTGCCTCACCTGGTTCACCAACTACTTCTCAGATAGAGTTCAATGTGTCAAATCGGAGGGCCTGTTGTCTGGACCTATGGCAGTCTCTATGGGGGTGCCACAGGGTTCAATTCTTGGGCCAACTCTTTTCTACGTGTATATCAATGATGTCGCTCTTGCTGCTGGTGACTCTCAGATCCACCTCTACGCAGACGACACCATTTTGTATACAGTGGGGGAAAAAAGTATTTAGTCAGCCACCAATTGTGCAAGTTCTCCCACTTAAAAAGATGAGAGAGGCCTGTAATTTTCATCATAGGTACACGTCAACTATGGCAGACAAAATGAGAAAAAAAAATCCAGAAAATCACATTGTAGGATTTTTTATGAATTTATTTGCAAATTATGGTGGAAAATAAGTATTTGGTCAATAACAAAAGTTTCTCAATACTTTGTTATATACCCTTTGTTGGCAATGACACAGGTCAAACGTTTTCTGTAAGTCTTCACAAGGTTTTCACACACTGTTGCTGGTATTTTGGCCCATTCCTCCATGCAGATCTCCTCTAGAGCAGTGATGTTTTGGGGCTGTCGCTGGGCAACACAGACTTTCAACTACCTCCAAAGATTTTCTTCTGTGGCTAGGCCACTCCAGGACCTTGAAATGCTTCTTACGAAGCCACTCCTTCGTTGCCCGGGCGGTGTGTTTGGGATCATTATCATGCTGAAAGACCCAGCCACGTTTCATCTTCAATGCCCTTGCTGATGGAAGGAGGTTTTCACTCAAAACCTCACGATACATGGCCCCATTCATTCTTTCCTTTACACGGATCAGTCGTCCTGGTCCCTTTGCAGAAAAACAGCCCCAAAGCATGATGTTTCCACCCCCATGCTTCACAGTAGGTATGGTGTTCTTTGGATGCAACTCAGCATTCTTTGTCCTCCAAACACGATGAGTTGAGTTTTTACCAAAAAGTTCTATTTTGGTTTCATCTGACCATATGACATTCTCCCAATCCACTTCTGGATCATCCAAATGCACTCTAGCAAACTTCAGACGGGCCTGGACATGTACTGGCTTAAGCAGGGGGACACGTCTGGCACTGCAGGATTTGAGTCCCTGGCGGCGTAGTGTGTTACTGATGGTAGGCTTTGTTAATTTGGTCCCAGCTCTCTGCAGGTCATTCACTAGGTCCCCCCGTGTGGTTCTGGGATTTTTGCTCACCGTTCTTGTGATCATTTTGACCCCACGGGGTGAGATCTTGCGTGGAGCCCCAGATCGAGGGAGATGATCAGTGGTCTTGTATGTCTTCCATTTCCTAATAATTGCTCCCACAGTTGATTTCTTCAAACCAAGCTGCTTACCTATTGCAGATTCAGTCTTCCCAGCCTGGTGCAGGTCTACAATTTTGTTTCTGGTGTCTTTTGACAGCTCTTTGGTCTTGGCCATAGTGGAGTTTGGAGTGTGACTGTTTGAGGTTGTGGACAGGTGTCTTTTATACTGATAACAAGTTCAAACAGGTGCCATTAATACAGGTAACGAGTGGAGGACAGAGGAGCCTCTTAAAGAAGAAGTTACTATTATATTAAAGTTACAGGTCTGTGAGAGCCAGAAATCTTGCTTGTTTGTAGATGACCAAATAATTATTTTCCACCATAATTTTCAAATAAATTCATAAAAAATCCTACAATGTGATTTTCTGGAAAAAAAATTCTCAATTTGTCTGTCATAGTTGACGTGTACCTATGATGAAAATTACAGGCCTCTCTCATCTTTTTAAGTGGGAGAACTTGCACAATTGGTGGCTGACTAAATACTTTTTTTCCCCACTGTACATCTGGCCCTTCATTGGACACTGTGTTAACAAACCTCCAAACGAGCTTCAATGCCATACAACACTCCTTCAGTAGCCTCCAACTGCTCTTAAACACTAGTAAAACTAAATGCATGCTCTTCAATCGAACGCTGCTGGCACCCGCCCACCCGACTAGAATCACTACTCTCGACGGATCTGACCTAGAGTATGTGGACAACTACAAATACCTAGGTGTCTGGTTAGACTGTAAACTCTCCTTCCAGACTCACATTAAGAATGTCCAATCCAAAGTTAAATCTAGAATCGGCTTCCTATTTCGCAACAAAGCCTCCTTCACTCATGCTGCCAAACATGCCCTCGTAAAACTGACTATCCTACCGATCCTTGACTTCGGCGATGTCATTTACAAAATAGCCTCCAACACTTTACTCAGCAAATTGGATGTAGTCTATCACAGTGCCATCCGTTTTGTCTCCAAAGCCCCATACACTACCCACCACTGTGACCTGTACACTCTTGTTGGCTGGTCCTCACTACATGTTCGTCATCAAACCCACTGGCTCCAGGCCATCTATAAATCACTGCTAGGCAAATCCCCGCCTTATCTTAGCTCATTGGTCACCATAGCAGCACCCACCCGTTGTCTCACCTAGCTGTCTTAAGATGAATGCACTAACTGTAAGTATTTTTATTTTATGTATTTATTAAACCTTTATTTAACTAGGTAAGCCAGTTAAGAACAAATTCTTATTTACAGTGACGGCCTACCAAGAGGCAAAAGGCCTCCTGCGGGGACGAGGGATAAAAAATTTAAATGTAGGACAAAACACACACCACAACACTACATGAAGAGAGACCTAAGACAACAACACAGCATGGCAGCAACACATGACAACACAGCATGGTAGCAACACAACATGACAGCAACACGGTAGTGACACAAAGTCGCTCTCGATAAGAGTGTCTGCTAAATCAGTGGTTCAGCAGGGGGGGACGCGGGGGTCCCCCCATTTAATTTAAAAAATTTTTTAAAGGAACTCAGTCCGGATTTTAACTTACTCTTGAAAGTTGTAATAGTAGAATGCACAAGGTGCATCATCAGTTCCTCTTGTCATGTTAGTCATTGCATACCTTAGAGAGCTATTTATAACTTTTTTTGCCCATAGGTATTGTTGTAATTTTTTTGTCACTCAAATATGACATGAATACACATTAGACATGTCAAAATGTATAGAATTGCAAGAAAATGTGCTTTAAAACTGCAAAATGTTAATTGCACCCCATTACAAAATGTGTAGAATTGCAGGAAATAAGCTTTAAACCTGCAAAATTCTCTCCACCAACAAGAGGGGTGTGAACAGTTTGGGTCATGAACAGTGCTTGTGCCCATAGAAATAGACGTGGCATGTGCACGCTTGCGCGGGATGTTCCCCAATGCTGGATGGGGGGCCCCAGTGAAAAAGTTGGGAACCCCTGTGCTAAATGACTCAAATGTAAATGTAGCCTAACTTCTGAATATTGCCCTGTAAACATGTGGTCGGTTTGTAGGCTGTGTGACTGTGGTTGTCTCTCTGTGTGCCAGCTGCAGGAGCAGGCTGATGCCAGCCGGGCACTGCGGGCAGAGCTGTCCCAGGAGCAGGCCAGGCAGCAGGAGCAGCAGGAGAGGAACCAGGGGGCCAGGGAGAGAGAGGCCCGGCTGGAGACAGAGAGAAACCAGCTCAGAACCAGCCTGGAAGCAGCTCACAGCCAGGTAGATTCAAACACTATAATTAAGCAATAAGGCACCTCAGGGGTTTGTGGTATATGGCCAATATACCACGGCTAAGGGCTGTTCTTATGCACGACGCAACGCGGAATGCCTGGATACAGCACTTAGCCGTGGTATATTGGCCATATACCACAAACCCCAGAGGTGCCTTATTGCTATTATAAACTGGTTACCAACGTAATTAGAGCAGTAAAAATATTTTTTTTGCCATACCTGTTGTGTACGGTCTGATAAACCACGGCTGTCAGCCAATCAGCATTCAGGGCTCGAACCACCCAGTGTATAATAATGTATATAAAACTAGCACTCAACTAGACATGTGCAGTCAACAACTTAGCACTCAACCAGGTGCTTTCACACACATACTAATGTATCCAAAAACTAGCACTCGACTAGAAATATAGAGTGTATAAATTCATGCATATTGATAATGCATGTCACACTCACACAACATATGTTAATCATACTGGAGTGTTTGTCTGTTGATTTATGACTAATGGCAATTTCCCAACACAAATAATTAGTGTCAGTGAATGTCATGAATTAAACCTTAAAAGTTTCAAAAGGCATTTTTAGGCTTTACAGGATGTTGTTTTTCCATTCATCAGGAGAGCGTCTTCTCCTCACATAGTGTCTGACTGAAGCCTGGCTACACTAATCTACAATCCACTCAGATTCCCCCTCCAGCCATGCTCGCAAATTGAATTAGTTTCCGTCTCTGAATTTGTGTTTCAAAAATAGTAATTATTTTTTAACCCCAAAGGAAGCAAGAGAAATGAGTCAGATCTGCACAAGTCATGAATTTTGTGAAATAATAGTTTTCCACCAGCCAAAGGGATACAAGCCTGAAGCGCGGCAATTTACTAACTGTTCAGCTGCTAGGAAATTAAATTGAAGCACATAATTCATATCTTTAGAAAGTTAAATCAATCTGATCAAAAAGTTTCTCACTCATTTACGGCCTGAAATTAATCTCCTTAATCCCAATTTAATATCTGTCATGCATATAAGTGCAGATCTCTCATCTATCTGCCCATCCATGTGACTTAATCCTAAACAGAGAGCTAAGATGGTGCTGCGATTGTCAGATTTAGTCCCATCTATCTTTGAGCCTGATATACACACAGTGGCACACACACACACCTGATGGGAGCTCTAATAGTGGTGTGTCTCCTGTCTGTCCTTCAGCTGAGGGAGCGGGAGAGGACTGTGGGGTGCCTGCAGGAGCGTGTGGTGGAGCTGCAGAGCACCACCCAGAGGCTGCATGAGGAACAGACAGCCTGCCAGGCTCAGCTGCAGCAGTGCAGGAGGGAGCTGGAGAGCAGGGTGGGCCAGAGCCACAGCCACAGCCAAGAGGTCAGAGGACATGTACTGTCCATACGTTGAGAGTATTTTGTGTGTAGTTTGGGGCCTATGTTCCATGTGTGTGTTCTCCTCTTCAGATGAACGTTCTTCAGGAGACGGTGTCCAGGCTGAGGGAGTGTGTAGAGGAGGCCCAGGCCAGCAGCAGGCAGGGGACCATGGACACAGCAGCAGCACAACACAGCCTCAGAGAGCTGAGACTGGAGCTGGCCTCCACCCAGGCCTCCCATAGAGAGAGCATGGAGCTGGTGGGTGCCCTGCTTACACACTGGTACTCTGTTTGTCTGGCATGTATTTATAATGCTGACGTTAAAACAATGACATTAACTCTCGACTTGTTTTAGGGTAATGACTGTGAGGAAATAATGTGTAGTGGGACTAACAATGTATATTTTGTGTGGATGTGGCTGGGCGTGTGATGGTACTGGTCAGCTGGCTGAGCAGAGTCGTGAGACGGCAGGTCTACGTAGTGAGCTGTCCCGCCTGCAGCAGAGAAGCTCCCAGCTGTCAGAGGAGAGAGAGGGCCAGGAAGAGAGGACCAGGCAGCTGGCTGCAGAGCTCCACAGACTACGCACTGCCAGCAGACAGTCACTGGACGAGGTGAGAGAGAAGGATCTACACATCAACATTTCCATTCATCCTCATGGCAATTAACCAATAACCATTCATTTCATTGTCAATATCCAATAACCACTAATATGGTTCTAGATCTTACACTGCCAACAGCCAACCATTAGGTGGTCCTCTGTAGCTCAGCTGGTAGAGCACGGCGCTTGTAACGCCAAGGTAGTGGGTTCGATCCCCGGGACCACCCATACACAAAAAATGTATGCACGCATGACTGTAAGTCGCTTTGGATAAAAGCGTCTGCTAAATGGCATATTATTATTATTATTATTATTATTAGGTCATGGACCAGATAGCCACACATTAAATCCTAGACTGTTAACAGACCACTACACCATCCCAGGTTTAGAAGTGTGATGGGCCAATCTTTCAACCTTATATATTGTATAATAGGAAAGGGAACTATCCATTATGGGGTTATCAAGTGTAATATACGCAGGGCTGGAAATGAACACTACACCCTTAAGAGAATGCCTGGTCATTAGTGTGGAGCACACAGCCCCTCTGAAGTAGAGACTTAACCTCCACGGGTCACGCTGTACACTAATTGACCACTACAGGCGAGAGCAGGTTCTGTTGTAGAGAAAAGAGGTGTGACTTGTAGCAGTGCCCTTTCTGTGTGTGAGGGGCTGTATTCCTAAAGCTGATTAGAAAATGAGACCTCTCTCCCAGACCCCTACAGAGTCTGCATGTACCGCGCACACACACACACACACATATTCATACATACATACAGAAACAGTTTGCAAAGACACCAACATTTTCACACACACGCACAGTTTTGCTTAGAGGAGCTGCCTCACATAATAGCCAAAATATAAATCACAGTTTAACCGAGATACTCCAAGACCTTATACAGTACATAAATGTAGTAACCGGTTTTCAATTGAAAATGTGTAAACGTCTAAGAGGCCTTATGGTTAAAATATTCTAAGCAATGTGTTTGTATTGTGACAAATCCAAAGCACTTTGTTTGTGTACACAGGCACATACGAGCTGTGTGTGCTTGCTCTGCAGTGCCAAACATCTCTACAATGTGCATGTGTGTTTGTATGTGTGTTTAGCCCAGGGCGCATCTCTGTGGCTCATCGCTGTGGTCTCACGTCATCCTCCTTAAGTGCTGTCAATGTTGCATGGTAACAGCGGCGTTCTGCCCTCTTAATTGGTTTAGGAAAAGCATCCTTGTCATTTTGCGGTCAGCAAACTCCTCCAGAGAAAATGAAGTGCGAGTTGCCCCCTCCCTTCAACCCCCCACGCAACCAGTCCCACAAAGAATAATGATTATGTGCAGCAGGGTGTGTGTGTGTGTGTGTGTGTGTGTGTGTGTGTGTGTGTGTTTGGTTGTCTGTTTTTACTTTCCACTTTTAGAAATAATTGCTGGTTGCTCGGTGGGATCAGAGGAAGGGTATAATGATTCTCTCTGGCCGTGTGGTATGGCTGGGTGCTGGGGAGGGAAGACATTGGGCTGGGGGAGAGCAACTCATTTCACACACCTAAACGTTTGTGAGAGTGTGTGTTTATGTGTGTAAATGTGTTAACATTAGTGTGTTTGTACATTCTTTAACCTGTTTGTGGTGTCTGTGTTTTCTATGTGCTTGATGTGTATCTACATACTGTATGTATGTGTAGCCTAGATGGTGTGTGGGTGTGTGTGTGTGTGTGTGGGGGGGGGGGTGTGTGTGTGTGTGTGTGTGTGTGTGTGTGTGTGTGTGTGTGTGTGCACGCACAACTGTCCTTTTGCGCGGATTAGCAGGTGAACGCAGCAAGAGGATGATCAGACAGGGAGCACACTGGGGTTGCTGTGCTGTCACACAGGGATTATGGGGGAATACGGAGCTGCAGTACTGCAGTCTGGAGCCTCCAGTCAGGCTCATCCCCCTCTGCCTGCAATCCCCCCTCCCCACTCCCACACCACTTTAATTGCCTTTGCTTCTTTCATTAAATGTATTGCCTCTGCATTGGGCTTGTGGAAAGGTCATTGTGGTGGTGATGTGAACACTGCACAGCCTCCGTGTCTCCCAGCCAAGCAGGCAGAGGATAGGGCTGGGGATGGGGATGTGGCTAGGGGTGACTGGTTACTGCTGACCTTCACATTGTTCCTATAAAGAAAAACTTGTAATTTATGTTGACCAGTGACCAGTTCTTTGATGTAGTGGCTCACATGTAAATGCATATTAGCATACGCAGGCATTGTTAAGAGGGATTTAGAGTCAGATGAATGTGAATATGACAGGACAGGATGTTACTAGAAGGAGATGTTTATGGAGGAGTTCACTACAATGTAATTAACTAATTAACTATCGTTTCCCAGTTTCCTACCTGGGCAGGGTTATGGGAAACACTCATGAATATACAATGCATGTTGCTGTGATTCATTGTTCATCATTCATTTAAAAGGTCCATCAGTCTTCAGAAATGAGAACAAAAATGATATTAGGAAATGCCAATGACAGGTATCATCCTTCTCCCACCTAGGCTCGGTCCTGTGAGGGCAGGCTGGCAGAGCTGAGTGCCCAGCTGGGGAGGTCTCAGCGCTGGGGCCAGGAGCAGCTGGTAGCCCTGGAGGCCCGGGAGGAGGAGGTGGTGCTGATGAAGGTGGAGATGGCTTCTCTCAGGGAGAACTACCATGCCAAGGTGGCCCAGGTCAGACACACATACTTGCACAATGGGTTCTGGGGACATTCTGGTAGGTTTTGCTGACCATGTCACCTGATCAGGAAAAACTCTGGGCCCTTATTATAGCCGGTAGCCTTACTGCCTAACTGTAGAACTAGGCCCAAAGTTTTCCTGATCAATTTATGTGCTCATGAAAACCTCTTGGCTCTAGTTATGACACATATCCTCACACATTGCACTGGCACAGAAAGGCCAAACAGCATAGTTAGTAATCCCCTCTCAATGGAAAATGAGCTGTATAGCCATTATGATGTGCAGTAGGGGTTTGTTCATGTGTCTCTGTTCAGGTGGATGCCTTACACTCACAGCTCGATTCCATGGAGCACAAGTACAGCACATCAGCTAATGAGGTAGTGAACCCTTAAAACCTCCAGATATGTCAGATAGACACTGTTAGGGTTCTGAGTTGTAGAATCTCATTACATCCTTTCTCTCTCTCTCCCCATCGCTCTCTCTTTCTCACCCATCTCTCTGTCTCAGGTGGAGGTGTTGCGCCAGTCTCTGGGTAACGCTCGTTCAGACAGTTCTCTTCTACACAGGGAGAGTGAGCTGGTGGTAACCAACGTCAACCAGTGGGTGAAGGAGCAGAAGTAAGAGCATATGTAACTCCACACACCCACTGATGCCCAGTCATTTTCTACATTACATTCACTAAGCAGCATTAACCCTGTCTTAACACTGTCTTTACCCTGTCGACAGGCAAGGCAATGAAAAACTGAACCTGAAGATCAAAGACCAGAGCAAAAAGATAATTCATCTCACAGCAGAGAAGGAGTAAGAGCTCTTCCACACACATCCAACCTACCCTGTGTGGTATATGGCCAATATACCACAGCTAAGGGATGTTATTATGCACAACGCAACGCGGAGTGCCTGGATACAGCCCTTAGCTGTGGTACATTGGCCATATACCACAAACCTCAGAGGTGCCTTATTGCTATTATAAACCGGTTTCTAACGTAATTAGAGCAGTAAAAAGAAATGTTTTGTCATACCCGTGGTATACGGTCTGATATACCACGGCTGTCAGCCAATCAGCATTCAGGGCTCGAACCACCCAGTTTATAATTATGATTACAGTGAGGTAAAAAAGTATTTGATCCCCTGCTGATTTTGTACGTTTGCCCACTGACAAAAGAAATGATCAGTCTATAATTTTAATGGTAGGTTTATTTGAACAGTGAGAGACAGAATAACAACAAAAAAATCCAGAAAAACGCATGTCAAAAATGTTATAAATTGATTTGCATTTTAATGAGGGAAATAAGTATTTGACCCCCTCTGAATCAGAAAGATTTCTGGCTCCCAGGTGTCTTTTATACAGGTAACGAGCTGAGATTAGGCGCACACTCTTAAAGGGAGTGCTCCTAATCTCAGTTTGTTACCTGTATAATAGACACCTGTCCACAGAAGCAATCAATCAATCAGATTCCAAACTCTCCACCATGGCCAAGACCACAGAGCTCTTCAAGGATGTTAGGGACAATATTGTAGACCTACACAAGGCTGGAATGGGCTACAAGACCATCGCCAAGCAGCTTGGTGAGAAGGTGACAACAGTTGGTGCGATTATTCGAAAATGGAAGAAACACAAAAGACCTGTCAATCTCCCTCGGCCTGGGGCTCCATGCAAGATCTCACCTCGTGGAGTTGCAATGATCATGAGAACAGTGAGGAATCAGCCCAGAACTACACGGGAGGATCTTGTCAATGATCTCAAGGCAGCTGGGACCATAGTCACCAAGAAAACAATTGGTAACACACTACGCCGTGAAGGACTGAAATCCTGCAGCGCCCGCAAGGTCCCCCTGCTCAAGAAAGCACATATACAGGCCCGTCTGAAGTTTGCCAATGAACATCTGAATGATTCAGAGGAGAACTGGGTGAAAGTGTTGTGGTCAGATGAGACCAAAATGGAGCTCTTTGGCATCAACTCAACTCGCCGTGTTTGGAGGAGGAGGAATGCTGCCTATGACCCCAAGAACACCATCCCCACCGTCAAACATGGAGGTGGAAACATTATGCTTTGGGGGTGTTTTTCTGCTAAGGGGACAGGACAACTTCACCGCATCAAAGGGACGATGGACGGCGCCATGTACCGTCAAATCTTGGGTGAGAACCTCCTTCCCTCAGCCAGGGCATTGAAAATGGGTCGTCAATGGGTATTCCAGCATGACAATGACCCAAAACACACAGCCAAGGCAACAAAGGAGTGGCTCAAGAAGAGGCACATTAAGGTCCTGGAGTGGCCTAGCCAGTCTCCAGACCTTAATCCCTTAGAAAATCTGTGGAGTGAGCTGAAGGTTCGAGTCAGGCTCGAAACCTTAATGACTTGGAGAAGATCTGCAAAGAGGAGTGGGACAAAATCCCTCCTGAAATGTGTGCAAACCTGGTGGCCAACTACAAGAAACGTCTGACCTCTGTGATTGCCAACAAGGGTTTTGCCACCAAGTACTAAGTCATGTTTTGCAGAGGGGTCAAATACTTATTTCCCTCATTAAAATGCAAATCAATTTATAACATTTTTGACATGCGTTATTCTGTCTCTCACTGTTCAAATAAACCTACCATTAAAATGATAGACTGATCATGTCTTTGTCAGTGGGCAAACGTACAAAATCAGCAGGGGATCAAATACTTTTTTCCCTCACTGTAGGTCCCCATGTTTAGAGCACTGGTTAACAAGTGTACAGGAGTTAGATGGCGTTAGATTAGATGGGGCAGGGAGCATACTGTACGTGTGAAATAAATGTAAATTGAGCCACCCTGGAGTTGTGACCCGGTTTATTAACTCTGTGTCCAGTCACCTGCAGGAGAGTGTGGAGGGTCTGCATGAGGAGCTGAAGAGGCTGAAGGCTGAGCTGGATGAGAGCAGGATTGAGGCTGAGAGGATCAGGGTACGTACCATACCCAGTTACACACATTTACAACCTTGATATACTGTAATATAACACCACCAATTGAAGAGCATTGTTCCTTTCTATTGAGTAATCCCACTTGTTTTTGTGTCAGGCCTCTCAAGCCAGTGTGAGTGACCAGCGCCAGCGCAGTGGCCTGGGCAGACTTCCCATCCAGCTGCTCCACACAGAGTGAGTACTGTACTACTGACACTGACCTGAGACACACTGGATCAGTGGGCTTGGCTCTAGTCCATCCTATTCTCTTTGAGACACCCGTGACAACTTCCCAGTCCTCCAGGAACAAGAAGCAGCAGGTCCATACGAGGCTAATGACTACATGTTCTCTAACTTCTCACTAGTTTTTTTGCTGGGGCTCTAGAGGCAGCGTCAGTGACAAAGCAGTGACTTCCCAGACCGAGTGAATTCCTCTCTGTGTGTTTCTAGAGTGGAGCTGAGACATGGGTCAATAGCAACAATCACAAACGCATCTCAGACAGTATCGGTTAAGAGCGGGAGCCCGTCTGTAACTCATAAGAGCTATTGGCAGCTATGTTGATTTCTGTTGTTCTGGGATTAGCATAGGCCTCTCTCTGTTTCTGGGGGCTAATGGCCCGTGTCGTCCGGCTGTGAAATCAGTGACCTGAGAGCCTCTGAGAAGCCTGCAGATTGGTGTTTCAAATCCCCCACCCCCCTCTAATGCAGCCCAGCATGTCTCAGCCACTCTCTCCATCTCCCAGATAGTCCCTGAGTAGAACAGCTTAGCTGTTCCGAGTTCCCCCTCCGCACCCTGGGTGACCCCCACTGCAGTCTCCTCACGCCGGGGCCCATACGCCACTGGCCCTTCCTGCCCCACAGGACCACCGCAGCTTGTTAACACTGAAGATGCATTTGTGCAGTCAGGCGGGAAATCATGGAGGTGTCTATGGACGGTGGTGATCAAAGGCCTGGTGCTCTGACACTGAGGACTGGAGGAGGGGTTAGAGATAACCTCTAGTCTAGCTTCCTATCAGGTCCGATCATCCCACCTAACAGAGACAGCAGACAGGCAAACAGAGAGACAGACAGAGACAAACAGACAGACAGACAGACAGACAGGCAGATAGACAGATGGACAGACCGGCAGGCAGACAAACAGAGCCATCCAAGGACACGGTCTCCTCTCCTCTGGGCCAGACCGGTCTTAGTCATGTCTGTTTACAGAAACCAGTCTAGACACTCAGACAGACATGTCACCCAAACATTGCCATGGTACCGACTATATCTTTTTAAAATTGAACTTGCATTTTATATGTGATGCTGAGAAAAGGTGAGTTATTGGTGAAATTGTGTTCCATATGGTTGTTTGACAGTTGAAGCCATCTCATTTCGCCCTGCCTATACCCCCTCGCTTTAAAGTAAGCCAGTACTCACTGGCATTTCCCTGTAATACGTTCCCGTCTGATTTCCTCCTAAATTGAAAGGCGGTAAAGTTAGGGCTGATTGGTGGGATAACTTTTGGTGAGTGTGAGATAGAGGGAGAGGGAGAGAGAGAAAGAGACTAGGCTGGCTGTTTGAACCCAATCAGAGCCCTGTGTTGACTGTGCTGATTAGAGGCTTGTAGTGAGTGGGTTCCATTCTATCCCATCATTCCCTGTGTTTGCTCTGATAACGGAGCCTCAACACTCATCATCGCCCTAACCTCATCCTCATGGTGTCACTTACAGCACGCCACACTGAGCTCTCTCAAACTTCTTACGCAAGCTGGGTAATGTACCAAAAGTCCCTTTAGAACTTTAAACCTGCTTTGAAAGAACAGTTAGCATGCTTTGCAAAAAACTAAACTGGTTGGCTGAGTGTGTTAAAAAAAACATTTAAAAAGTTGCAATATGTAGTTGAGGAGCACTGAGGCATTGGGTGGACATTGCTCTAGAGAGCACACTGTAGGCCGATAAGTGTGTGTGCGTCGTTCGTGCATGTTGCCTGACCTGATACCAATAAAGGGCAGATGCAAACTCAGCCCATAAACGCCCACTGGATGACTGAGGCTTCACTCAGCTAATGTTCCAGGACATCCAGGAAGCCTGTAGGGAGCTGGGAGAACAGAGAGGAGCTCTAAAAGCAGCCAGAGAGAGGGAGTAAATACAAATAAATAGATAAATAAGTGAATGGCATGAGAGGAGCAGAGGGAACAGTGTGTCCATTCTCACACATGCAGCGCGTTTGTTTATTTATGGCGTCTGAGGGCCTGAGCAGGGCTGATGGGAGGAGGAGGGGGTTGTGGGGTGAGGGTGAGGGTGCTGGGGGAGGACACTGGGCCTCTCCTTCCTTATGCATGCCTGACTCTGCTCCCCAGCTTTCATTAAGTGTCATTACCAGGGCTTTCAGTGCTAGAGCCAAGCTGAGACCTGACATCCACTCCATAGATGTGTGCATGCATATGGATGGACTGCTGATCCCTCTTATCCTCCACTAAGGAGGGAGAATTAGGCCGAGGAGAGGAGAGGAGAGGAGAGGAGAGGAGAGGAGAGGAGAGGAGAGGAGAGGAGAGGAGAGGAGAGGAGAGGAGAGGAGAGGAGAGGAGAGGAGAGGAGAGGAGAGGAGAGGAGAGGAGGAGGAGAGGAGAGGAGAGGAGGAGAGGAGAGGAGAGGAGGAGAGGAGAGGAGAGGAGAGGAGAGGAGAGGAGAGGAGAGGAGAGGAGGAGAGGGGAGGAGAGGAGAGGAGAGGAGAGGAGAGGAGAGGAGAGGAGAGGAGAGGAGAGGAGAGGAGAGGAGAGGAGAGGAGAGGAGAGGAGAGGAGAGGAGAGGAGAGGAGAGGAGGAGGAGAGGAGAGGAGAGGAGGAGGAGGAGAGGAGGAGAGGAGAGGAGAGGGATGCAGCCATATCTGACTTTAATGGCCAGGATATAGCTATTACTTAAATGAAGGACAGTATTCATGCCTGATTTGTTGTCATGAATATGTCATACGGGTCGGGTTATCCACATTTAGAGTGTGTGTACACTTACTGAATTCTGTCTGGTGATGGTAAAGGCCATGTACACTGCAGCGTGTTGTAGTTAAGGATGACTAGGAGTTTTAGTGCATATCGATACAGTTACATATCGGGATATTATTTTGTACAATATATCGTATCGTTATGACTATCGCAATATAATTTTGGGCTAGTTGGCTGTACCTGCACCAAAACTGTAGTATTTTTCCTTCATCTTCTTTTAAATAGGGAGAAAAATAAATGTCAGCACTTTTATCACTTTCTCATGACTCTCTTGTCCCTCTGCAGCAGACATATCGTGAGCAATATGTTTGGAACATCAAATCACAATAAAATCACAATACCGTATCGCAATACATATAGAATCGTGAAAATCGCAATACATATCGTATCGGCACCTAAGTAGCACGATAATATCGTATCGTGAGGTGCCGGGCAATTCCCAGCCCTAATGGCCAGTAGCAGAAATAAAGGTGTGCTGCTGATGTAAGATGTGCATTTCCTTCCACGCATGGTGTTCATTAGCAATGTCCCTTTCCAGTTCACTTCCTGTTAGAAGGCCTGCTGATTGATGGCTTGTGCTGTTTATTTGGATATCAGCGAATGAAATATTCATGTTGTTCGCTTTCCCAAGCAGAAGTTATCTAGATGCAACGTAAATGGTACTTGTGATTAGATTTTCACAGCAGATTGCTGTTATTAAAGGAAAAAAGGGTGAAAAGAGTGTGTGAGCAGTTGTCTTCCTGGGAGGCAATCTATTTATCTTCCACACAGAGCACCGGAGCGCTGGACCAGGCTCCTAATGCACTGGAGAAAAAGTGCTTTGGTCCGCAACCTTTCACGCCTTCACCTCCCCTTTATGTGATTGAATAGTTAATAACTTTGACTTTCCTTTGAAAGCCTGTGACGTGGCTCCTGCTGAACGGCCTGTTGTCTGGCTGGCACACCTGCCTATTGCTCTCTGTGTCTGTCTGACTGACTCCCTGACTACATGTCTACTTGGCCCAGATGCCAGATTGTCTGATAGCCCACCTCTCTCTTCCACAAGCCCTCTCACTTTCATGCCTGTCCCAACGCCTAGCCCATCTGTCTATCTGTCTGCCTTATAGGAGCCTGTACATCATCAGAATTTTGATGGAAAGGGGTTTTGATTTCTTACTCTTCTTCTCTCCTTCAAGACACAAATAGACACACACACACACACACACACACACACACACACACAGGGAGCTCATTAGCGCACCCCGCGCTCACAGCTCCAGCAGAATGTGACCCTGCCTAATTGTGCACCATGCTCATTTGTTCTCCCTGCATGATGTGGCGATTGCTTATTTATTCTCCTCAGGGCTCCTCTCTCACATTGAAATGATTGACTTGTTTAATTCACTGCACATTTGCCAAGCTTTATTTGATAAGCTCATTTCCCTTGGTGCCCAGAATCCCCCCTGTTCCCATGTTTAAAAGTTCTAATGTTCCCAATGCAGATTATTATTCATACTTGTGATTGTTTCTTCGGCTAATTATCTGTGTTGGAATAATTTTGCATCTGTGAGCCTGTTTATCCCTGCGGAATGAAACGACACAAAAGGGCACACATTAACGATGCGGCTGGAATAGCCGAGGAGCCAATTGTGTACACAAAGCTGGCAGACGCGGTCAACAAGAAGCTTAACAGGGATTGGGACATCGTGGAAGGTTTACCAAAATAAGCAGACAGAATTTGCATTCGGTTAGAGGGCTGTTGACGAACAGAGCCATCAACATTTGGTCCATCAGGTAATGAGACAGGCTCTGTTTTGACATGGATATATGCAGCGAGGTGGAGCAAAACAAGTTGTACTTAATAGGTTAAGGTGAGAAGCGCAGATCCACTCCACTCTGACCCATTGACCACCATCACCCCTGTCCTCCCCTACAGTGGTGAGACCCTCCCTGCCCCAGACCAAGAAGAGAGTTATAGAGAGACTCAGGAGCTTAGAGAACAGAGCCAGTACCAGAGCAGAGACAGAGACAAGCTAGCTGCAGGAGACCTGTTCAGTAGTGTACCGGTAGGTTAATACACTGAAATGGATATGAACTCACCGACAGAGGACACAGTGGGGTAGTACTAGGTAGGGGAATGATTGGCAGTATTCCTGCAGTGGGAGGTGAATGATAGCGTCATAATGAGTCATGTATTAACAGTAATTCTCTGGATAATATTCATGATGACAAATATGCAAAGTTAAGGTCCATGGTGATGCCAACATACCAATAGTAACACTGAGCTCTGAGCCTGACTATTGATGGTATCTTATTTGAATGTACAGTAATCTGTTTCTGTCTGCTTCTGCTCTGTCTCAGATCTGCTCTGACTGCGAGAGGAGCCTTGAGTGGTCAGGGAGACAACCTGTGGAGGAGGAATGCTCTGGCTGCCAACCTCCATCTGCGCTAGCCTCAGCCTGTGCCTGCCTTGCAGGCAGGGGGGCCACGTTTGCTGCTGAGGTGGCCAGGAGAGTGGCCCTTAGGGCCCTGGAGCGCAGACCCCTGCCATGTGGCCACCACCACTGGAGCAGACCCCGCTCCCTCAGCTGGGATGGGCCACGCCCTACACATCTCAGGGAGGGACACTGATGGGTGCTAGTATGAACCAGTGAGAAGGGAAGTACAGGTAGTTATGTTATTATGACTCAAAGGAATACAGCACAAAAATATTGTTTATGATTTTGTAGCTTGATAGGTATGAATAGATTATTGTATTATATTATTGAATAAATTATTATTTAATGAGAATACTAAACTTGAATAATTTAATTTCTTTGGTATTTTCAGTATATATATTTTTCAAAATCTTATCTTTGTGGCACAATATGTTCTCTTTCTTATGTTCTTGATGGCTTAATGTGATTTTGTGGCGCTACTACCTTTGAGTTACCTATGCCTTACAATTTATTGAGAAATCAGCTCAGTACTTAGAATGTAATTTACAACTTTTTTGTTTTTTTGTTTTTATGATTGGTTTTATTTTTTATTTTTTTCTCATAATCTATAACTTGGCTGAAAGGGTAATGGATCAGAACCTTACCTGTACAGTATCTGGGTCGTTCCACCAATTCAGTGCCTTTTGAGAAGTGTATCTTGGTCATAAATGGGGGCGGCAGGTAGCTTAGTGGGTAAGAGCGTTGTGCCAGTAACCGAAAGGTCGCTGGTTCTAATCCCCGAGCCAACTAGGTGAAAAATCTGTCGATGTGCCCTTAAGCAAGGCACTTAACCCTAATTGCTCCTGTAAGTCGCTCTGGATAAGAGCGTCTGCTAAATGACTAAAATGTAAATGTAAATGTATAAAAAACGTGTGATTTCACCCAATATTGACATTCTGTCATAAAGAGCACATGTTCATCTTCATTAAAAAAGCACGTTGCCATCTCAAGAGGTTAAATAAAAAAAATACTCTAGTAAGTGCTGAAAAAAGTAACAGGGTTGACCGTATCAGGTATGATGATTTCATCTTAAATCCACCATGAATCCCCTCGTGACAGGGGGAATGGAAGCTTGTTGTGTGCAACAGACTGTGGCAATTGAATGCAAGCTTCACCAAAGAAATCAAATTGCTAAAACATTTCTAGCCTGTCTATCTATGGGTAACAGGGTTGACATGTTATGCTTGACCTCCTCAGTTTTCCACCAGAAAATCGCCAAAAAGAGTAATACAGGCTCACCTGCTTTTACACTATGATTTGACTATTAGATGTTCAATGTTTCTTTTGAAAAACAAACGTTTTAAATGAATAGTTTCACCATATTAAAACGAGAGTTCTGTTCACGTAACAGGGTTGACCTTAAAATGAGTGACAGAGGTAAATGAATCACTAATCAAATGAAATACATAATAATCTTCAGAAATGACTGTCAAAGCAACAAAATACCTAGGGATTTACAATGATGGTGAAACTTGGAGAAATGTTTGTATTAAGTGGGTTGAAGTCTTTCTAGAAGTGACACAGGGTTGGTGGAGGGATGTCAAAATGCTGAATTTTCGCACTTTAGCAAGCCTTTATTCATATAAAAAAATCTGATTTATTGAATTCTCCATGCGGTCTATATTAAAGGGCACTTCATTGAATAAAACAGGCTTTTAAAATCAATATTGGTACACAATTTTCTACTTAAAATATCAAAAGGCACTCTTTTCGTGGAACGACCCAGCTGACGAATACTTGTATCTATCCATTCAGGGTTTTTATACAAACCTAGAAAGAAAGAATTAGAAAAAAAGTGTCCGGACTTTTATTGTGGTATAACAAATGATGAATTGATGTCTAGATCAAAGTCATAAAAATGTATTGGTGGGATTTCATGTTTTCAGTCACCTAGAGCAATACGTCCTTGAGTTCATGTAAATCCTAATGAATTGTGTGTAGGCAGAGAAGTCTTTGTGGCCAAATAAAAGGCTGGTAAAGGCATCTAAACCCATAACAAGTGTCCCTTTGTTCTAGCACTACTCCATTCATCATGAGTTGGCTGTGTGAATTCAGGTATTGCTGCAGCTTTGAGAGCAACTCTGCGAGTTCCATGCCCACCAGCTTTCAATCACTGGGGATGTCAGAGTTTGACAGTAGAAAGTATTTTTTCTGACTAGAAGAAAATAAGAGCCCTAAGCAATGGTAGATGAGCTGTTAGTAAGCACACAGTCCACTGGGAGAGAGACAGAGCATGGCAGCATACTGTACATAGAGTGCAGTGGTGAAGAACAAAATGTGAAACAGGCAATAGTGGAGATTAGATCTTCATTTATTGATAGAGGTCAGTGGTTTTATTTTAACATAACATTATATACATATATAGACAAAAATAACTTAAACAATTATATTTTATCGATCTAGATAAACAAAAGCGAAATGTAATACTATTGTTTGCAGATATTATAGATATCCAAACTATAGCGCCCCCCCCACCCCCATACAGTAATTACAGTAATAAACCATGCCCATCATTGTAATGCTCCACACCAGCATGCAGGGAGAACTTTAGAGGAGGTGTGTTCACAGGGAAGGTATGTGTCCTAAAGAGGCCCTAGTCAGTCGATGGGATCGAGCAGTGGCTGTTGTTCACTGGCAGCCTGCTAGGATTAATCCCAGCCTTACAGGAAGAAGACACCATCTCTTTCTGCCTTGGCCAGATCAATAGGCAACATTCTCTCCAGCACAGCAGTCAATACCCAACACTTAAGGTGTCTGAGGAAACTAAAGAATGCCAATAATTGTTATTAATGCCTAGGATTTCCCCAAGTACTGCATTTATAAGGTAATTCCAGTGTAACAGACGTTCAACCAACATCACACACACACAACACCAATGCCCTCCGGCAAAGTATTGTATATACACATTTTAAGAAACCTATACACAAATACAGAGATGAAAACAATCTACAAATTGGAAGTGTCATCCTTTTTTCAAATAAGTATAGAGTTTGTAACCCGATTATAAATGGTATTGCTCTTTTGAGTCCGATACTATAATAGTACTGAGTAGTGAGCTACAGCACCATGTTCAGAGTAAAACCTTGGCCAGTTCAGGGCTTATGGAGAAATTGGTCACACTGGATATACTGAAATCCAATAATTTGCCAAACGTGCTAGTTTATTCAGTATGCCTGATGTGCCTTTGGTATATTAAGCAATAAGGCCTGAGGAGGTGTGGTATATTTAAGCAATAAGGCCCGAGGGGGTGTGGTATATGGCCAATATACCATGGCTAAGGGCTGTTCTTAGGCACGACGCAACGTCATATACCACAAACCCCAAAGGTGCCTTATTGCTTAAATAACAAAAACGTCACATAATCGTCATAATATATGCACAAACTGTTTCGACTGGGAACATGAGACAGGCTTTAGCTGTGGTATATTGGTCATATTATACCACAAAACCCAGAGGTGCCTTATTGCCATTACAAACCAGTTAACAACATAAATATAACAGTTAACAAGTAGTTTTGAGTTATACCTGTGGTATATTGTCTGATATACACACGGCTGGAATGCTGTTTCAGCCGATCAGCATCCAGGACCCAAACTACCCGGTTTATAATGGCATTTAATGAAATGTTGAACATTGTGGGTGTCTTTAATAGCAGGTGTTATTCCGGCCACGTGCTGAGGAATGGATTTGTGTTGATTGTGGGGTGTTATGAAGCATGATGACAGACGTTAAAGAAATAGCACATTTTAATGCCTTTCTCCTTGTCTCCAAGATCAAGAGGATTTTTTTCTGAGAGCCAAAGAAAGGCATTGATAATTTTGTCTGATTGCTCAAGGATCATAATTATACCTCTGCCACTTTGAAGCTGCTCTCAGGAAGATAAAAAATAGAATTTTAGGCATTGCCTGCCATATGAATAAGATCTCAGTGAAATGTATTTTTTAAATTATGTAAATATGACCTTTCTCCCATCAACCAGTCAGTTTTTCCTCTACTGTATGTTAAGATTCCAGGAAGCAAAGAATACAACTTAAAAATGGACTTTACCATGAGTATCTATCTACTCCAGCATGGATGTGGGCTGTCCTGTATGTATTTTTGAATTCCATCCAATTGTGGGCCCCGTGTAGCTCAGTTGGTAGAGCATGGCGCTTGCAACGCCAGTGTTGTGGGTTCGTTTCCCACGGGGGGCCAGTATGAAAATGTATGCACCCACTAACTGTAAGTCGCTCTGGTTAAGAGCGTCTGCTAAATGACTAAAATGTAAATGTATTCATTCTGAAAGCACAGGGTCAGAGTTCACAGGTTTTAAATGTAAGCCATTGTCCTTTCACAAGGCCTAAATACATACTGTACGTATGTGTTGCAAGGACAAGATCTCCCATAGTGTGGGCTGCAGCAGAAAGAGTAGGACTGCTTCAGGGAGAGGGGCCCTTGGAATTGTTTTTATTTCACTCAAGCACCACCACTCCACACGACACAACAGCCACTCTAGCAGTGGAAAGTAGGACAGTAAACTCCAAACATACGTTCCCTACCTCCTCTTTCCATTGAAAACCACAAGTGAGGGGGGCAGGGGTTCTAAATTCAATCAAGTGAAGGCCGTCGGCGGCAGGCAGGGACACAGAGAGAGAGAGAGGGGACGGATGGGGGAGATGAGGGGAAACTCAACTTAAGTTTCCACTGGGCCTGCTGGGCTCCTAATGCAGCCTTGGATGTAATTGGGTCCCAGAAGGCTGTTCATTATCGGGGCTGAGTGAAGCAACAAAACAGAGGGGTGGAAAGGAAATAAATGCCTCGCTCCACTCTGCGCCCTCTGCTCCGTCCCAGCGCCATTATGGGATTGGAGTTAATTAAAAGAGCAGTTGATGCCACTGTTTTCCTCATCAATCTCACTTGTGCTCTTATTACGTTTGTAATGACAGTGGGGCTTGTCCCGGTCTGCCACACAGCAGGGGAGAGGAGGGGGAAGAGAGGGGGTACGAGGTATGAGGGACAGTATGTTTCAGCAAATCTCTCAGCGGTATACAACTAATACACAACATTATTTTTCTTCCTTTCATTCTCCCGTTGAGGATGTAGGTGGGGAGGTTGGTGTAGATACTGCAATGCTGTGAGAGGACGACAGCCCTCTTCTTCATTCAGGTGTGTTCAGGCTGAGGACCAGTCAGAGAGGTGTGGCTTTACCCCCTAATCCTGCGACTCCCATCCCAGTCGCCTTGGAGGCCATTTTAATTCCTGTCATCATTACACAGACTTTCCCTGGAAATCTCTGGCAAACTCTGGTAAATAATGATGGAAAATTATGTGGCATGGTGCTGCTGGACCTCCGGAAAGCCTTCTATACAGTAGACCACCAGATACTACTCTACAAGCTAAGGGCCCTAGGTTTTAGCAGCATGGCAGTAGAGTGTCTCAAGTCGTATCTGTGAGGAAGGTATCAGAGGGTTGATGTCAATGGCACTTTGTCTAATCCCAGGTTAATCAGCTGTGGAGTACCACAAGGGAGTGTTTTAGGGCCCCTCCTCTTCCTGTTATATATCAACGATATGAAATCAGCTTGTTCCTGTCAGCTTTTTTTTTTGTATGCAAACGATTCAGCTATTTTGGTCTCACACAAAGACAAGAGTATGGTAGAGACTAGAGAGCCAGCTTAGTGCAGAACTGCAGGGTATCAGTAACTGGCTGTCGGATAACAAATTGTCTATTAATTTGGGGAAAACTGAGTCCATTTTATTTGGCTCTAGATTAGGCTAGGTAGATCACCACAGCGGTTACAGCCAATAACCGTGTTAGGTACTTAGGCTGTGAACTGGACAGGTTTTTGACCAAGGAGAGCATGGGATAGAAAGTTATTGCCAAGGTGAACCAGAAAGTCAAATTTCTTGCCAGAAAAGCCACATTTCTGGATAATGGTACCTTGAAAATACTTTCAACAGCGTTAGTGCAGCCTCACTATGATTATGCTGGTACAGTAACTCCCCCAAGGTCATTAAGAACAAACTGCAAACGGCGCAGAATTAAATGGTAAGGGTGATACTGAATCTTAGCCCTTGTTCTCATGTTGGCCCTTCTCAACTCAGAGAACTCCAGTGGCTAACAGTCGATAAAAGGGAATTGAGGGGATTGACTCACAAAATCCTGTATGGCACAGCTATTTTACTTCAGTAAGGGACTCACATTCTTACGCCATGAGGCAGTGCCACAGACTTTGTGCCATGTCGTTTTAAGAGTTGTACTGGGCAGAACACATTTTTATATACGGCAGTTGTAGAGTGGAACAAACTCCCGGCTGCGATAAAAACAGTTTCTGACATTCATAGGTTCAAACAGTCCTGCAGGGCTTGGTTAATAATGTAAACCACCCTGCTCTATTGGAAGGATTTTCTATGTGTGTATATTTGCCTTTTTGTATACACTGAGTGTACAAAACATTAGGAACACCTGCTCTTTCCAGGACATAGACTGACCAAGTGAATCCAGGTGAGAACTATGATCCCTTATTGATGTCACTTGTTAAATCCACTTCAATCAGTGTAGATGAAGGGGATGAGACAGGTTAAAGAAGGATTTTTAAGCCTTGAGACAATTGAGAAATGGATTGTATATGTGTGCCATTCAATGGGCAAGACAAAATATTTAAGTGCCTTTGAATGGGGTATGGTAGTAGGTGCCAGGCACACCATTGTTGTGAATGAATTTTTGGGTATACAGTTATGTATATTTTGCTGGGTGTTAAATGGTTATGTATTTTAAATTGGCAAATCAAATTTTAAAAAGGTGACTGCTGACACTCACGCACAAGGACTATTTCAAAATGTCAACCTATAGCCCAGATTTGTCTCATTAAAGTTGGTGGAGTCCATTATAGCCACCCCGTGCTTCGTTAGCCTACTCTTAAATCAAGCAGACTTGGGGAATTGAGGGGTTGGAGGAAATGTTCACAATCATCTGCATTTGCATAAGGGTTACTGGGAGAGGGAACTAAATTGACCAAGTAGAAATGAAAATTCAAGAGGGAGGCTGCCTCTACACAGCACAGGGGAATAGACAGCAAGTTGTTGCACACCACTCAAGAAGGAATAATTCACAACAAAGCATCTATTTTTCATCTAGTCCTCCAAATGGTTGCCAAGCAGAATGTAAGGTTTCAACTAGAAAACAAAGACATCAAGACATGTCACCAGAAATACAATGACGACACTGGCACATCATTAAGGCTGTTTGTTTCATACTGGGTATGACCTCAGAGGATTTACATACGGCTTCAAACTCAAGAGATGCGAGACACATCCACATAGCTCCTCTTCATCTCCAACACAACATATCACAGCTGAGAAAATCCAAAGCACTGGAATCATTCATGTAGAGCTGTTGCTGCATTATGGGAGGAATTCAGACCCGAGTTACGGGCACGTGGCTAAAATCACAGGGGAAGCCAAGCCAGGGAAAAAAAGCCATATTACAACCTATGTTTTGTGATAATTGTGCTGTTTGCTCTATAACCTGTTAGTTCATATGCCTTGCCATCGTGATATATAGGCCTAAGGCCGAGACAATAAGAAGACACAGAGGCAGAATAAATTCAACCACACCTTTGTTTCATCACAAAACCGGAGAGCAACATCTGTCCGGTGAAGTCTACAAAACATATTGCATGTAACAAACAGTTACATGACCTGCAGCATTGTCAAGCAAGTTACTGTTGCCGACATTTTCGGACTACTAAACAACTATTGATTTAGAACCACTGAGAGTTACCGCAAGTCGCAAAGAAAACAGGCGCTGCCGCCACTATTCCAGCACCATTTCAACATCATTTAATCACCTATGCTTAGTCTAATACAGTGACAACTAAAAGACACCAAAAATGATTTAGTCCAATCAACGCAAGCTAAATATGTGGCTGTCCATGGTACTGATTTAAGTGTGTGTGTGTGTGCAAGTAGAAAAAACATGTTGACACCCTACTTGTAGAGAAACGCCAATGCCATCCTCCTCTTTCATGTTGCCTAAACGGTCCATGACTCTGTCATACACGCTTTTAGTTTTTGTTGTCCTAGGCTAACTGGCTAAAATGCTTGCTCGCTAGCCTAACTTCCTTTCATGGGCAACGATGCGCCAGGCCAGCTAGTTAACGTTAGCCTAATGTTACTACATCTAGCTGCATGTTGAACTTCCATCCTCTCAGGCCAGGGGCAAATGTATGAATTTATGGTTGGATCAGAATTGCTGTTATAATCATTGGCCAGTATGGAGAATTAACTAAAACCACAAGTCCAAATCCCTATCTTCATCCATGGCTAATTTAGGAAAGGGACGATTTTAGCTAGCTAGCCACCGGAGGACGACACTAGGAGATGCAACAATTCAAGTTCTGTCAATGACGTTTGGCTTCTAATGTGATTGGTGTGAAGCCAAATCCAAACCGGCTTCCCTTAAGACTTTTTTTGGTGCACCAGGACCATTCACAGCTGAGCTCACTCAGTTTAGTGCAACGCTGACTGGCTATTATTTAAAAATATATAAAGGGAGGCCAAATGCTCGCTGGCTTCCCTTGCATTCAGTTACTATGAGTGGCAACAATGTCATACGCTTTTTGACCAGACAGCACAGATGTGCAAAGTGAAAAGCATATCAACATGTCAAGCATTCCCACCCCTTTCCTTTCCACAGTGAAGTATAAAATGCTGTGACCTTATGCATGATTTTTATTGTATGGCATTTGAAGAAACTTGGAGACACAAGCCAAATGGGTAGGGCCCAGAGCATGTGATGATAATGGAAGCAATAAAAAAGACAGTCTGACCAAATTTGACCTTTGGGCGCTCTCAAATGTTTTATTTATATGCCCTGACTTTCTCTGTAACCTACTATTTAATCATGTCAAATATTAGCCTCTATCAGTATCGACTGTCAGTAATAACCATACATATTTAACTGCCAATTTGGTTGGAATAATACTGTGAAATTGTACAAATTATGATAATGCCCTTTTAGTGAAAAGGCTGCCTGAAATTTCTACCTGTTTTGGCCTGCCTGGTGACATCACCAGGCGGTAAATTCGTTAATAGACCAATAAGAGAGAGTTCCAAACCTCTCTGCCAATAAACGCTAGTTCAGTTTTCCCGTCCCCACTCAGAACACTCCCAGACAGTCCTAGCAAAGTTCTTGCTTGAGAAATTGCTCTTTGCTAAGAAGCTATTTTTCTTTATTTTTGACCATTTTCATTGAAAACAATCACAGTAAGGTACTTAATTGTTACCCAGAAATTATTTGATATCAAGATAAAACATGGCTACATTAGACCTGATGTATGGTGCAACACTTGGTGTGTCATCACACAGTTCCATGGTCAGTGCAGGCAAAGCGCCATGGTACACTATTCTCCCTATTATAATTCTATGTACACTAATCTTCCAATATTACCATGGGTTGAAGAACTGAATGTGGCAATTTTCAGAATAAATTCAACCACCGTTTTATTTAATGTTATGCTCCATAGGCTACATTCTAATGTTGTGCCGATCTAATTCAAATTAAAAGGGATTGTTTTAGATAAATGAACAGAAAAACAAATTGAAGAAAAACTCCCTGATTAAATTGGGAGGCCACCCAGTGGGTGTGTTTTCTGGGATTTGATCAAATGTATTCAGTGTGTGCAAGGGAGCCACACCCGCAAACCTTGTTACGCACGTGCATAGGGTCAGGTGCATAGGGTAAGTCTGACTACCAAATACGAGAAGTGCTTAAATCAAAATGTGTAAAAAGGCATACATTTCCTGTCTGAATCGGACCCTATGTGCTGGGGTTTAATTGTTCCTGCGTTTGCGGAGACTGCATTCATGGTAAACACTACAAATGTCGGCTCAATCGGAAAATACCTTTAGAATTGCGCTATAGCACTGAACTTCCGCAATACGGATTGAATTGAAGCTAAGGTTAGGGTTGTGGTTGAGGCTAGGGTTAGTTTTGAACTGGAATGTGGACGTGAAACTAGGGTTAGGGTTGTGGCTAGGGTTAGGGTTGAACCAGGATGTGGACATTAAGCTACAGTTAGGGTCAGGGTTGGAGCTAGGGTTAGGGTTGAGCTAGCGGTCGAACATAAGGCTTGGGACAACACTAACCCATCCCTAATCCTAGCTAGCCACAACCCTAAAACTAACCCAAGCTTCAAGTCCAAATCACGGTTCAAATCTAACCTCAACCCTTACCCTAGCTTCAAGTCCACATCACGGTTCAACTCTTACCCTCAACCCTATCTATCTTCAAGTCCACATCATGGTTCAACCCTAACCCTAGCATCAACCACAACCCTATCTTCAAGACCACATCACGGTTAAACCCTAACCCTAGCTGCCCGCAACCCTAATTTTGGCATAACCGTAACCTTGGTTTATCTTATTTTTATTTTAGGACCCGTAAGGTGCTGAAGCTCAGCTCTGCCTGGCTCTCCCTTTAACAAGGTGCAGGAGTCTGGGTAGCCCGGCTCAATTTAACCACTGCATATGTGAAGGGAAAGGGAATAGCTAGTCAGTTGCACAACTGAATGCATTTAACCCAACCCCCCTGAATCAGAGGTGCAGGGGGTTGCCTTAATCTACATCCATGGCGCCCGCAGAGCAGTTGTTGTTAGAAGTTAACTGCCTTGCTCAAGGGGCAGAACGGCAGATTTTTCCACCTTGCCGGCTCTGGGATTCGAACCAGCTACATTTTGGTTACTGGCCCAACGCTGTTAACCACTAGGCTACCTACCTGTGTTTCTGTGAGGGGGATGCACTGATTTATTTTGTTTTATCTGACAGGTTTACTCATCTAAGCTCAAATTGTGTTCACTCTCTCCTATATCAATAGAACGTTACCGCAATTAGATATTCTGCCAGAGCTTGTGTTGAGCACCCGGGCCATTTCTACTCTACTACATAGTGAAATCAGTCATCATGACTTTTGCACTTCACCCCTATGGGCAAACATATTATAAAAAAGTACAAAAGACCATGTAAATCCATGCTAGCTGGCTGGGAGAAACATTTAGAAAAGAGTAAAAAGGACACTGCTTTGTTTGGCCAAAGAGGGTCATCCATCATAATTATAATTAGAAAGTGTCACCTCACCTTTCTGCCCGATCAGCGGCTGATTAAATATTCTCTGGCTGCAGCCAATAATTGAATTGTGTGTGTGTATGTGCGAGCATGTGTGTGTAAAACCCAAGGGCTGCTGGGAAAAGCAAAATTAATTCCGCACAGGTCTGGCGCCACTAATGAGCGAGCCATGACTAGCTGCTTATTTATTCACATTGTGTTGTTGGGCAAGGTTCACCATTCTCTGGCAGAAAAGCTGTTGGAACTGTAGTCACTACTAGTCAGACATTAGCTGGTTATATTCATGAAAACCTATCCACCTGTCAATCATTGGGCAGGTGATTAGTCTGGTATTTTACCTGTATGTAAACTACATAAACATGGACTATGGGCTGGATAAAATCCGTATCGCAGAAGATCTGTGTTAAAATGCCGACATAGCCTATTCAGTGTTTACCGTGAATGCAGTCTCTGCGAACAGTGCCTTTAATATTGACACCGAGCTATAAACGCGTATCTTCCGTGATACGGATTGAATCCAGCCCTTCCAGCATTGATCATTAGCTCAGATATAATGAGGTTTAGGGGATGGATTCAATCCGTATCGCTGAAGTTCCGCAGTATAGCGTGATTGAAATGTAGGGCTGGATTCAATCCATAGCACCGAAGATCAGCGTTGTAGCGGGGTATACATTTTAAGATCATTTTCGATTGAGCAGACAAGCAGTCTCTGCGGATACATTGCCTTTACATTTCAAATCACGCCATAATGCTGATCTTCAGCGCTACAGATTGAATCCAACCCTTAAAGGCGTTTGCGGAGACTGCATTCACGGTAAACGCTGCATGTCGGCTCAATCAGAAATTACCTTTACATTTAAATTGTGCTATATCACAGAACTTCCGCAATATCGATTGAGTCGAGCCCTAAGTGCTCAAATACTGTGTTTTACCTGTGGTGAAGGAATCAAGGACACATAAACCAACAGAGTAAAAAATAAGACAATTTATTTTCAGTTCCCAAAAGTAGTCAAGTTAAAAATTATATTCGCAAGCCATGGGCTGGTGTTACCAGAGCCTAATTTCACATCACAAAACAGAATCACTGACCACCAACAAGACAAGATAATGGTCTGTACAAAACTATACAAAGTCAATCTAGTACACAAATGACTTCAGAATCAAGTCCAACGCTTGGCACTTGCTGAACCACCTTGCTAAACCTGACTACTGTCTCATGTGCAGGACATATCAGTCTGGTGAAGAGACATGTAAGACAGGATTTCCCAAACTCGGTCCTGGGGCCCCCCTCGTGTGCACGTTTTGGTTTTTGCCCTAGCACTACACAGCTAATTAAAATAACCAACTAATCATTAAGATTTGATTATTTGAATCAGCGGTGTTGTGCTAGGGAAAAAACCAAAATGTGCACCCGGGGGGGGCCCAGGACCGAGTTTGGGAAACCCTGATCGAAGAGACGTGCCACAGTTACTCACACACACATACACACATATCAACTCCAACCATGGCCCCTGTAAAATACATTTCTGGGATCATTCACCCACTTGACTTGGAGAGGGGAATCTCAAGATAGAATTGGTGGGCATTTTCAACACAAGGACCATGAGAGGCTGAGGCCGTCATGAGTTTCATCCAGGTTCTGACATTCATATGTATACGGAGAGAAGCTGAGGAATATTACAGTGCTCTAGAGGGCTAATGGGGTTAGGAAAAGCTCAATTGCTAAAGCTTGTCCTCCAAACAGTTAGCATGAAGGGTACGTGTTAAGGTAGCTACAGATATAAGGTCTGAGACACTCATGCCACAAGCACAGTTTGGATAATGCTTCAGTCAGTGAAGGGGTACTTCACCATGGCACAGGCCATTTGCTACACACGACATACAAATGATAGAGGTCAGCCAGTTGTACAATGTGAAAATGATCTCTTGAAGGAGATTTGAGAGGGACATGATGAAATTGAAGAATAAAACATTTCAGTCAGAATTCATGGACACATGACACAGTACTACTTCTACCTCCTCTCTCTACTCACACTGAATGACATATAGCCCAATGAACACACTATGGGATCAGGCTAGTTTGAACCATCTGTCCACTTATGATTCTGATAGCACAATGCAGCACTACTGATGGGGGGGGGGGATCTATACAGTTACATATCGGGATATTATTTGACGATATATCGTATCATTTTGACAATATCACAATATTTTTGCGCTAGTTGGCTGTACCTGCACCAAAACATCAATATTTTCCTTCATAGCTTGTTCTCCATCTTCTTAAATAGGGAGCCTGAATAGGGTATTTGTATTCAGCACTTATTTGCCTGACTGATCTCATGGCTCTCGCTTGTCCCTCTGCAGCAGATATATGGTGAGCAATATGTTTGGAACATCGACTCGCAATAAAATCACAGTATCGAATCGCAATACATATAGAATCGTGAGAATCGCAATACATTTCGTATCGGCACCAAAGTATCATGCTAATATCGTGTCGTGAGTCTCTGGCAATTCCCAGCCCTATTGAACACAGTTTATATTGATCGGGGGAGACTACCATCAAGAAAACAGCCCCTTGTAGGGTACAGTAGGAGATGGAACAACTAAACATTTCCTGCTTGGACACTGTAGCCAGTGAAGGATTATGATAAAGGCTTAGACAGATTTTCAAGGTATATCAAATACCCTTTAAAGACGATACATTTTCAATGATGTTCCATCATTGTGTATTTTTTTTAACTATCACAGAAATAGAAAATACTGCATTCTAACGGCCGTATATCTCTCTGCACGTAAAAATGGAGGGATGCTATGTGGATTTGCTGACGGAAAAGGTCTGTTGTGGGAGCCTCATGCCTTATACAAGTTCTACCTCTGCTGGCCTCTGTCTGAACTGCGGCTGGTTCCGGACAATAGGAGGGGACAGTGTTCCAAGCCCTCTCAGCAAGGCTCATCCAGTGATGGTATGGTACATATACAGGTAATATTTAGTGGTGAGTTCAAGTGTTTAAGTCTTAACAGAGGAGATCTAGAGCCCAAAACGAGCTGGGGTGCGCTTTGGGGTCATGGGTGCCTCCTCCTTCCTTCCCGGGGTGCAGATTTTCACAGCCCTATCGAGACAAAATAATAAACAATTGGCAATGACAGAAGAGAATAAGAAAACACTTGCCATGCCAAAACATAATGGTTGTTTCTATGTTCATTGTCAGAGTATTTGACTCAGTGAAGTGACCCGCTGCCATTCCTTTCATCGTATAACAGGAGTGCTACAAAACGGGCAGCTAGAGAGGGACAGGCTAGTAGAGCGGGACAGGCTGGTAGAGAGGGACAGGCTGGTAGAGAGGGACAGGCTGGTAGAGAGGGACAGGCAGGTAGAGAGGGACAGGCTGGTAGAGAGGGACAGGCTGGTAGAGAGGGACAGGCTGGTAGAGAGGGACAGGCTGGAAGAGAGGGACAGGCTGGTAGAGAGGGACAGTAGAGGGGGACAGGCTGGTAGAGAGGGACAGGCTGGTAGAGAGGGACAGGCTGGTAGAGAGGGACAAGCAAAATCTATCATCTTTCATTACAGCAGCGCGACACCCTGACACTACCCAGCATTCTCCCCTCAGTCCTCACACACACCAGCAGCAGCCATCAGGCCATAACCCAGTACTTCCCTTCATCCCTCGGAACAAAACGTGTAGTAAAAGTGTTTCATGGGGGCCCCTCAGCACGGTGAAGGGATGCTTGTGTTCACAGGCAGGCGGACAAAAGCAGCTGAGAGCCCACGAGAGAAGGCCATGTTCATTATCATACTTCTGAGGTGCTCGCTCTCTAATCTAATTCTTAATCCTCCGCGTTTTAATATGATTATTTTGGAGACTGACAGATTCACAAAGACGCTGATATAGCAATAAACCTGCTGATTAATTAACAATAAAAAAGTGTTCTTTTTTTCCTCCCAAACCCATTTCTCTTTTGTGAGCCTTGTGGAACGGGTGCGAAATAAAAAAATGTCCTTTCTCATTTGAAAATTAACGCTGGCTCCTTTCTCCCCTCTGCTGTGGCACCATTTAAATTGCAGCAGTAATGGGGGTCAGCCAGGAGTCAATATTATTTATTTTTGTCTCATCTGGAGGGACTGGAGGTAAGAAAAGCTCATCATGGAAAGTGAGAGAGGTAGAAAAGACAGAGAGGATAAGAGAGAAGGAGAGGCAGAGAGATTTAGGGAGAGATGGGTAGAGAAGCAGCTAAATTAATCAGCTTCTACGACTCGGAAGGGGTCCATTCTGGAAAACAAACATTATTTCCCATTTACCCCCATTGTAAAAGAGCAAACTTTGTAGTTTGCTGTATTGTTCAATGTTCATATAACCAGGTCAAAAATCCCGACCTACGGTTCGCAATGCTCCCACATAGGGAAATAGAGCCTGCGAGAAGAGCCCTGTGCCTTCAAACTATTCAGCATTGGAGAGTGGGAAATGTAGGGACACGGTGTCCAAGTAGGCTACACGTAGCTATGTGTGTGGATAAAATTTTAATCACAGGTAACTCGTTTAGTACAGTCCGTTTGTAACTCCACTCACTACTTGTAGCTTTATAGTGTGTTGTTGGTCTTGGCTAGCTTAATGTTCTGGTTGGTAGCTAGCTAGCACTCATGTGGCTAACGTTAGCGCTGTCATGAAAAGTTCAATATTCAATATTACGTTTTTCTAAGTAGTGAGAACGCATGGGAGCAGGCAATGTTGAAAAGTAATCTTTAGACATGTACTTTTCTTAAATTTAGTTTTTAAATTGACTAAAACAAGCAGACAACAAGAAAATTGCGTTTGAAAAAGTTCAAGGTTTCGCTGTTAGCCAATTGGGTAACCAAGGTAACCACAGGTTATTTTCCCCACAGGTAGGCGGGGCCCCGACACTCTATTTAACACCAACTGGGACTATTGTCAGAGTGAAACCTCTCTGTGAAGAATAGATGAAGGTAGATGAGTGTATACCTGACGCTGCCCACGTTACTCTTCCTGTCCTGATCCTCTCTCCTGCTCCTCAGTTGCTGCTCCGCCAGAGACATCTCCTCCTCCATGTTAGTGATCTCCTCCTTGGCCCGCCGCCGGTTCTCCTGCACAGAGAGAGAGAGAGGAACAGAGGGGTGAGAGGAGAGAAAGGGACAGAGGGAGGAGGAATAATCCCTGAGACGTTAGGAGGGAGGTAGTAGGGGGTTGAGTAACAAGAGCTTACCATCCTGCTCTTCCCTGCCTGTTTGACGCTGTAGAACATGGGCCCCAGCTCAGCCAGCCACTCCCCATCCACCGCAGTCACACACTGCATGTACTCCTACAGTAGGGACACAGGTTACTACACATTATAACACAGCTAGAAGAATAATGTACACTGCTCAAAAAAATAAAGGGAACACTAAAATAACACATCCTAGATCTGAATGAATGAAATAATCTTATGAAATACTTTTTTCTTTACATAGTTGAATGTGCTGACAACAAAATCACACAAAAATTATCAATGGAAATCAAATTTATCAACCCATGGAGGTCTGGATTTGGAGTCACCCTCAAAATTAAAGTGGAAAACCACACTACAGGCTGATCTAACTTTGATGTAATGTCCTTAAAACAAGTCAAAATGAGGCTCAGTAGTGTGTGTGGCCTCCACGTGACTGTATGACCTCCCTACAACGCCTGGGCATGCTCCTGATGAGGTGGCGGATGGTCTCCTGAGGGATCTCCTCCCAGACCTGGACTAAAGCATCCGCCAACTCCTGGACAGTCTGTGGTGCAACGTGGCGTTGGTGGATGGAGCGAGACATGATGTCCCAGATGTGCTCAATTGGATTCAGGTCTGGGGAACGGGCGGGCCAGTCCATAGCATAAATGCCTTCCTCTTGCAGGAACTGCTGACACACTCCAGCCACATGAGGTCTAGCATTGTCTTGCATTAGGAGGAACCCAGGGCCAACCGCACCAGCATATGGTCTCACAAGGGGTCTGAGGATCTCATCTCGGTACCTAATGGCAGTCAGGCTACCTCTGGCGAGCACATGGAGGGCTGTGCGGCCCCCCAAAGAAATGCCACCCCACACCATGATTGACCCACCGCCAAACCGGTCATGCTGGAGGATGTTGCAGGCAGCAGAACGTTCTCCACGGCGTCTCCAGACTCTGTCACGTCTGTCACATGTGCTCAGTGTGAACCTGCCTTCATCTGTGAAGAGCACAGGGCGCCAGTGGCGAATTTGCCAATCTTGGTGTTCTCTGGCAAATGCCAAACGTCCTGCACGGTTTTGGGCTGTAAGCACAACCCCCACCTGTGGACGTCGGGCCCTCATACCACCCTCATGGAGTCTGTTTCTGACCATTTGAGCAGACACATGCACATTTGTGGCCTGCTGGAGGTCATTTTGCAGGGCTCTGGCAGTGCTCCTCCTGGCACAAAGGCGGAGGTAGCAGTCCTGCTGCTGGGTTGTTGCCCTCCTACGGCCTCCTCCACGTCTCCTGATGTACTGGCCTGTCTCCTGGTAGCGCCTCCATGCTCTGGACACTACGCTGACAGACACAGCAAACCTTCTTGCCACAGCTCGCATTGATGTGCCATCCTGGATGAGCTGCACTACCTGAGCCACTTGTGTGGGTTGTAGACTCCGTCTCATGCTACCACTAGAGTGAAAGCACCGCCAGCATTCAAAAGTGACCAAAACATCAGCCAGGAAGCATAGGAACTGAGAAGTGGTCTGTGGTCACCACCTGCAAAACCAGTCCTTTATTGGGGGTGTCTTGCTAATTGCCTATAATTTCCACCTGTGGTCTATTCCATTTGTACAACAGCATGTGAAATGTATTGTCAATCAGTGTTGCTTCCTAAGTGGACAGTTTGATTTCACAGAAGTGTGATTGACTTGGAGTTACATTGTGTTGTTTAAGTGTTCCCTTTATTTTTTTTGAGCAGTGTATATGACAGCTCTTTCTGGTAGAACATCTTCAGCTCTGAACAGTACAGATCATAGGTTAGCAGTATGTTGGTATATGTATTATTGTGTGGAGGTTGGGTCTCTTACCTTGGTGGTCATGACCAGCTCGTGGTAGGTGATGTAGTCGGGGGTGTAGCCCATGCCAAACAGAGAGCTGGTGGGGTGGAGGTGGCAGGGCATGCCTGTCCTCACGTTGACATACTCCCCTATTCCCTTCAGCTTGGCTGCCTGGTGGAAGTAGGCAGCACAGATACACTTCCTGATGATGTCCCAGTCTGAGCCACAGGACACCAGGTTCATCCTCTGCTGCACCATGATGTCTTTGAGCTGGGAGCGCACCTCACGCACCTAAAACACCCACACACAGAGACACGTTAGCTACCGGAGAACTAACAGAAGAGGACATTTATTCAATACACATTGCTCAATGTGTGGATATTTTGATGTAAAGTGGTAATCAAGTGCATTTCGATCCCAAGATAGGGAGACTGGACAGAGAGGGTAAAGGAGAGGGGCGTTGACTGACCTTGCGCATGGCCTTGGTGTGGATGAAGTGTTCGTTGCACCAGATACTGGAGTAGTTGTTGTTCTTCCACTGTAAGTAGACATTCAGGTAGGTCAGGTGGTCACTCTCTGGGACCGAGAACTTCTCCCTCACCTGGTCACTCTCCTCCTCGCGACCCTGGAAAGGTCAGGACACAGGAGAAATACAGGGGTCACACAACTGTCCAGTGTGTAATGTGAATAATTCTTAACAGAAACATAAACAAACATTAGGAACATATTAAGACATGAATTGGTTGGCGATCTCAATGACATCTACCTTAGGCCTGTAGAAGATGGCCGGTACAGACAGCATGGAAACGATGATGAGGATGTCAGCACTGCAGCCCATGTCACATGATACGATCAGCATCTTGGACAGAGCCGGGTCCAGAGGGAACTCCACCATCAGCCTCCCAGTGGGCGTCAGGGCACCTGAGGGGAACACAAATCATTTACGCACTTCCTGTCTACAGACAGAGGAGAGGGGGAACACAATACAGGTGACATCCGCCAGTGAAGGATGGTTGTAAAAAAATATTGAAATCAAACTTTGCCAGCTCTGATTTAAATGATTACATGACTGACTATAAGGAGCTTAGAGGGAAAGTGCAGAGGCAGAACAGGCTGTGTTGGCCAGGTAAACCTTAATCAGAGATAATCTGCTGTTAACACACCACACAGGCAAACGTCAAAAGTCCTCCAGAGACACCAAATCCCCTAATCCCCAGAGATCTGGCTCAGATGAGACAGAGATGAGAGTCAGCCAGTCAAATCTAACAGAGGATAAAGCACTATGCAATTACTCCACTACCTACATCACAGTGCTACCTAGCTCTGTACTTTACAGGGTGCAGTGCATGTACATACTATTACAGCAACCTATTGCCTAGTTTCATCATCCAAGTCTCTCCTCGCAGCACATTAAGTAGTTATTGTTAAATCTGTTGGCTGTATTGCTGGTGGGGAACACATACTTATTCCACCCTATTTTAACCTTGTTTTCTGAGATCAATTTATACATTTGGAGGCCTAATCTTGACTGATGTGGTCCAGGCCAGGCCAGGGCAGAGACCCACCTGTGTTGTCCAGGGCCCCCAGGATCCAGAGCTGGTACATGGAGTTGAGCATGTTGTCCTCAGGCGGGGGGTCCATGAAGTGGAAGAGCAGCAGATCCTGGACCCCCAGGGACTTAAGCAGCAGCACCACGTTGGCCAGGTTGGTCCGCTGGATCTCTGGAATGGTGGTGGTCAACATCTCATTCTTGAAGGCGCTCTGGGTGTAAAGCCTGGATGGACAGAGAGAGGGAGAGATGGACTGACAATGAGAGGGGGGAGCTTATTGAATAATCTAGCAGACACATTTTTCTAAACGCACAAATGCTCCATAGAGTGACAGGTCTGGAGATGCTGCCTTCACCACCTGGTTAAACCCGCTCTGCATGGCACTGATATGATTTCACACTGTGCTCTAAACCTGTAACAATGGCACCGTGATTGAGAAGCCTCCGTTCCATGAAAGCTGAACGCTCCCCAACTGATGTTTAGAGAAGGGCAAAGAGACAGGCCTACTGCACATTATAAACATTTAACCAAGCTACTTATGAGGCATTTACTATCAAACTATTTAGAGCAGCTCCCATTGCTGCTTCAGACTGATAGGCCTGGCCTAACAAAGCATCTCTCAACCATTTCAGTTAGTGGCTAATCCCTCTGAAATCTGTGCATTATGAGGGAATGATCTGTGTGTGGGTTTACGCCAGGTTGTGTGAATGTGCTTGGTGTAGTCACAGCTAAGAGGTGCTTTTGAGTAGCAGATTCTTCACACAAGTCGAGTCACCCAGCACGTCACCTCCCACCCCTCCAAACGCCTAGGCCCCACTCATTCTAAAGCTCCACTCCCAAATTGATTCTTCACATCTGTGTGTGTGTGGGGAGGGGGGTAATCTTGGTAGAGGGGCTTTTAGAAGCATCCCAGCTCATTTTTCAAGGCAAAACAATCACGTGGTGTGTGTGTGTGTCACCATCTCCCTCAACTTGGGGAAGTATGAGAGATAGGAGAAAGGTCATGTGAAATCTCAGAGAGAAGGGGCTTTTGTGTCACATTTTCCCTGCTGTAAACAGAGTTAAACTGCATGAAATCCTGTGGAGATTAGGATTCTCCCTCCCTCTCTTCCACCCAGCCTCTGATGGTTTTGAAAGCAGCCCGGCCTCCTTGCAGATCAGAGGCCTGGACGGCCCATCTGAGGGGAGCTCTGATGTGCATCAGCCAGAGGACGAAACACCGGCGGCGGCATTACACACAACAACAACACTTCAGATACACACCCGTTTCAGCACGGCTCACCATACAAAAGGATGCTAATGTTGTTAGCTGCTTTTCTACCTTTTTGGTGGAGAGGAGCGGTTGGAATGAGATAGCAGGCAGAGTGAGGAGAATTGTGTAATTCAGCCTGTTTATTCCTGTATCTAGGCCCAGAAAAACATGAAAGAGGGAAGATATGGCTGATCTAAGGTTTAGTTCCAGACTGCTGCAGTCTGATGTAGAGGAGTACTGAAGACAATCAGAGAGGAACAAAAAGTATAGTTCTAGAAGACAGGACACTCTTGACATAGACCAGTGTCAGCCATGTGAATACTCCCTTCCTGCTAGCCCTGACTGGAACACTCAGACATCACACAAAGGTGACACCTTCAAATAACTGCCTTTCATTACACCATCATTATGGCTCCATACTTCTCTAGCACCACTGGAGGACTAAGGCAGCCCTCTGGAAACTGAGAAAGGTGGGAGGACTGTACATTTGGAGTGCGAGACTGCGTGAATGTGAGTAAGTGTGAGCTTGTGTGTGTGTAGACAGCGACTTGCCTGTAGCACTGTCCTGGCCCTGTACGTCCTGCTCTGCCCGCACGCTGGTTGGCGTTAGCCTGGCTGATGGGGTACACCTGCAGGGCATCCATGCCAATGCGAGGGTTGAACACCTGTCAAAGAGAACACATCAGCAACAAACACAACACAGAGAAATACTATCCTAACATGGCTGGTCTTCTTTCATTTGATAGTCTGGGGAAGATCGTGAGGGCGACAGGGTACCTTGAGTTTGCAGTATCCAGCATCCACAACAAACATGATACCATCCACAGTCAGGGAAGTCTCGGCGATGTTGGTGGCAACGATGCACTTCCTTACACCATCTGGAGCCTGGCAGCCAGAAAACAAAACAAAGACATCAGGAGGAAGTGTTCCTTTTAGTATTAGGTATATGCATTCCAACTCCCTAATTACAAGTATGCTTGTGTACAAAGGATACTGCAGTATATTAAGAGTTCCAACTGTACATGTTAGCATAACAACAGTAAATGGGTGTGATTGGTTACCTTCTGGAAGATCTTGGCCTGGAGGTCAGAGGGCAGCTGGGAGTAGATGGGCAGTACAGTCAGAGGAGGGGCACTCTCCAGGTCCTCCAGACGCTCCACGATCTGGTCTGACGTCACCTCGATGTCCTCCTGGCCAGGCATGAAGATGAGGATGTCTCCCCCCATACCACTGAGGTGGATCTGTAGGGCCTGCTTCACTGCTGCCTCCACATAGTCTTCCTGGGGAGTCTACACACAGATAACACTGTTAGAATACACAACAACTACACACTACCTCGGTACAAATAACAGTAGTCTTACGCCATGACCAAACCGGCACCGCGGGTGCGTTCGCCATTGTGAGCATGATAATTCTGTCTATCTCCACCAGACGCGATCATGACACGCAGGTTAAAATACCAAAACCAACTGTGAATCAATTCTATTAATTTCAGGAAAGGTCATAACACATGAAACATTCATGGACATTTAGCTAGATAGCTGTTGCTAGCAGTTTGTCCAGGGAGATGAACATCGGGTTGTTATTTTACCTGACATGCAAAACAGTCCTCTTTTTAGCTGGTTCTTTGTAGATTTGACAAAATGTGTGTTTCTCTACTCTGACGATTAATCCACAGATAAAAGTTAAACCAAGTTAGTTTTTTGTTATCTTTGATTAAATCTCTCCTTGTTCGTTTTTCAAGCACCCACGTCGGTTTGTATATTTGTGAAAACCAATAAGGAGATGAGAGAGGTGGGACTTGCAGCACATCGAGCGTCTTAAATAGAACCAAGTTCTATTTTAGCGTTCCGTAAAGTAGTGTGGATGAAATGATTGAAAAACATGCATGTGTAAATGTATTACGCAACGCTCGGCACGAAATGTGGCCGGTCTAGTCAGAGTGCAAGTCAATATACAAATGATCCTTACGTTGAAAATATGAATGGAAAGTTGGACACAATACCTTGCTGAATAAGATATCTACAGGGAAAGTTCTTCCTGGAATGTGGAATATGGGAACGTTCCCGAAAAATGCAGCAAATTTGTCAGAGTCCATGGTGGCTGAGGTGACTATCAGCTTGAGGTCAGAACGCCTCGATACAACCTGGAAGAAAAGGTGAGAGAGAGAAAGTTCTACTACTGCTTACAACAAGATAACCCAAAAATATGCATGCAAAATAATAATCACAATTTAATAACATCCAGTGAGTTGTAAAAGTGTCTCCCTGTGGTCTAGCAGTCTAAGCCACTGCCCCTGGAGCACATGTATCACTGCCAGTATGAGTTTGAATCCAGCCCACTGCTCTTTCAGCACTCTCTCTCTCACCTCTATCCAATAAACATACAAAATACTTTAAAAATACAAAGTGTCTCCCCCTGACCTCTCGTAGCAGGCCGAACAGCACGTCTGTGTTGAGGGAGCGTTCGTGGGCCTCGTCCATGATGACAGCACTGTAGTGGTCCAGATCTGACTCCCTGAGAGACTCTCTCAGCAGGATCCCATCTGTCATGTACTTTATCACAGTCTTCTCCGACGTACAGTCCTCAAAACGGATCGCATAACCCACCTGCAAAGCAAAAACTGAACGGTTTAGTAGTGAACTACATATATTTACATTCCACGTATGAATTACGGCCTTCAAACTACAGTGCTACGGGTCAACCAAAGAAACAAGCTGGCGAGGAGAGTTCAATTACAAGTTGTAGAATGGAAGCGGTGTACAATCTCTGAGTCACCACTAGATGGAGGTGTTGTGTTGCACACATATGAATACAAGCATCAACACCATAAGGAGAAAACCAATAATAATAATAATAATAATATGCCATTTAGCAGACGCTTTTATCCAAAGCGACTTACAGTCATGCATGCATACATTTTTGTGTATGGGTGGTCCCGGGGATCGAACCAAGACAGCACCATGAGTCAACATCAATTGACAGATGACCTCTAAACACAGTGAACATTGATATCTGTTGGAAAAAACACTTATTCCGTTCTGGAGTACTTCCGTTCCTCTATAAACAAGTTAATTGCAGTTCATAAACTCTTGCCAGGTTTGTTACACTGGGTTAACTGATAAGAGTGGTTATCCACTGCTTTGACTGATTCATAGATCAGTTTTTCTCAGATCTAGTTAATGTTTGCCTAGTGGCTCCTCCATAAGCCAGCTGAATGCTCACCTCCTCTCCCAGGTTGCTGCCCAGCTCCTCGCTGACTCTCTTGGCCACGCTCATGGCTGCCACTCTGCGGGGCTGGGTGCAGCCCACCATGCCGTAGCTGGTGTAGCCGTCCTCGTGAAGGTACTGGGTCAGCTGGGTGGTCTTCCCACTGCCCGTCTCCCCCACCACGATCACAATGCTGTTGTCCCTGGAGAGAATCCCATCACAACCACTAACATTAAAACCCTGATGGGACTTTTCAACCTTATGAAACTGTGGAAACATGAATAACGGCTCACGAAAACAGATCTGGAAGTGTATTTGTCAATGATTTACAAATGCTGTCTAACATTACCTTAGTCACCTGTGATGTGGTCATTCTCTAACCAAAGGTAAATCACATATGAACATTCTGACTTCACAGCCCCCAATTCCCACCTTCATTGCCATACATGTCTTATCCTACACCCTGAATGAAAGCCTGCATCTGGGGTAAGGCTGGGGGTGATAAGTGGTCCCAGGACAGCCAGGCCGGGTCCAGTAGAGTAGCTACCTGATGATGTTGAGCAGTTGCTGCCTCACAGCGAAGATGGGCAGATACTGCCTCTGCTCCAACAGGGTCTTCTTCTTAGCAAACTCACTGCTGGCCTCATTCTTATCTTTCATGTGGTCTGCAAACTTCTGATCCGTTCTGGAGGGGAGAGGAGCGAGGGAATTATTGAGGTTGTTCTTGTCACATTTCTAAACTGATATTTAATAAACATTCAAAATGGACACAAAATAAGCCTTTAGTAAAGGGCTTGTTACCTGTAGTCCACCTTGCCATCCTCACCCACTGGCTTGCCCCCAGAGCTATCCCCGTCCTCGGTCTTCTTGATGCCCATGATGTCACCCAGCTTGGTGCCTGCCAGCTCCCAGTGTTTCTGTTGAGCCTGGAGAAACAATCAAAATGACACACAGATATTCAGCCAGTAACCATACCATCAACTACTGTATAGCTGTTTTAAACATTGCCTTCCCTCCACTCAGCCTACCTTCTTGCGTTCCTTCTGCTCACGGTGCTTGCGGACCAGCTGGCTGCCCTTGCGGGAGATGATGGCCATGTCGGAGGTGGCGTCTTTCACAGGGATGACAGGCTCCGGCTACAGCACAGAGAGACACCAGCAACAGTACCCATTCAGTACACAGCAACTCTGATAGTAAATCTACTAGTTATTACTCAACCAGCTCCAAATGCGTTTCAGCAGACTCTCACAATCCCTCAACAAGCCTGCAACAGCTCTCGTCCCATGGCTTAGAACTTAAAAGTACATACACTCCACTACGTATTTGGACAGTGAAGCTAAAAATATATATTTGGCTCTATACTTCAGCTTTTGGATTTGAGATCAAATGTTTTCTACGAGGCGACAGAACGTCACCTTTTATTTGAGGGTATTTTCATACATATGTTTTACCGTTTACAAATTAAAGCACTTTTTTTTATCTAATCCCATCATTTGAAGGCATCATAAGTACAGTGCCTTCAGAAAGTATTCCACATTTTGTTGTGTTACAGCCTGAATTTAAAATGGATTAAATCGTTTTTTTTTTTCTCTTCTCACCCATCTACACCCCATAATGACAAAGAAAAAAATGTTTAGCAATATTTGCACATTCTTTTTTAAATTCTTCAAGTGCTGTCAAGTTGGTTGTTGCCAAGCCTTCAAGACGATTTAAGTCAAAACTGTAACTAGGTACCAATCAGGAACATTCAATGTCGTCTTGGTAAGCAACGCCAGTGTATATTTGGCCTTGTGTTGTAGGTTATTGTCCTGCTGAAAGGTGAATTTGTCTCCCAGTGTCTGGTGGAAAGCAGACTAAACCAGGTTTTCCTCTAGGATGACTTCTGTGCTTAACTCTATTCCGTTTCTTTTTATTCTAAAAACCTCCCTATTCCTTGCCGATGACAAGTACATCCATAACATGATGCAGAGTGGTACTCAGTGATGTGTTGTGTTGGATTTGCCCCAAACATTTCTTTGCCACATTTTTTGCCGTTTTACTTTAGTGCCTTATTGCAAACAGGATGCATGTTTGAGAATAATACCGGCTTCCTTCTTTTCACTCTGTCATTTAGGTTAGTATTTTGGAGTAATTACAATGTTGTTGATCCATCAGTTCTCTCATATCACAACCATTAAACTCTGTAACTGTTTTTAAAGTTACCATTAAACTCTGTAACTGTTTTAAAGTTACCATTGGCCTCATGGTGAAATCCCTGAGTGGTTTCCTTCCTCTCCGGCAACTGAGTTAGGAAGGACACCTGTATCTTGGTAGTGACTGGGTGTATTGATACACCATCCAAAGTGTAATTAATAGCTTCACCTTGCTCAAAGGCATATTCAGTGTGTTTTTTATTTTAACCCATCTACCAATAGGTGCCCTTCTTTGAGAAGCATTGGAAAACCTCCCTGTTCTTGTGGTTGAATCTGTGTTTGAAATTCACTGCTCGACTGAGGGACCTTACCCAGATAATTGTATGTGTGAGGTACAGAGATGAGGTAGTCATAGAAAAATTCATGTTGAACACTATTATTGCACACAGAGTCACACAACTTATTAAGCACATTTTTACTCCTGAACTTATTTAGGCTTGCCATAACAAAGGGGTTGAATGCTTATTGACTCAAGACATTTCAGCTTTTCATTTTTAATTAATTTGTAAACATTTCTAAAAACATAATTCCACTTTGACATTATGGGGTATTGTGTGTAGGTCAGTGACACAAAATCTCAATTTAATCACTTTTAAATTCAAGCTGTAATACAACGAAATGTGGAAAAAGTCAATGGGTGTGAATACTTTCTGAAGGCACTGTATTTGGACAAATTCACTTATACTGCATTAAATTCTATCAAAAGTTTAGTATTTGGTCCCATATTCCTAGCAAGCAGTGACTAAATTAAGCATTTGACCCTACAAACTTGTTGGATGCATTTTCTGTTTGTTTTGGTTGTGTTTTGGCTTATGTTGTGCCCAATAGAAATTAATGGTAAATTGTGTCATTTTGGAGTCACTTTCATTGTAAATAAGAACAGAATTTGTTTCCGAACACTTCTACTTTAATGTCGATGCTACCATGATTACAGACAATCATGAATGAATCGTGAATAATGATGAGTGAGAAAGTTAGAGGCAAAAACATCATACCCCCCAAAAAATGCTAACCTCCCCTGTTATTGGTAATGGTGAGAGGTTAGCATGTCTTGGGGGCATGATCTTTTTGCATCTGTTGAACAAGTTTGTGGAGTCACAAGCTTGAGGTAGTCATTGCATGCTAGGAATATTGGACCAAATACTAAACTTTTGATTAAATGTAATACACAAAGTGAATTTGTCCAAATACTTATGACACCTTCAAATGGGGGGACTAGATACATGAAGTGCTTTCATTTACAAACTGTAAAACAGAAATGTATGAAAATACCCTCAAATAAAAGGTGACATTCTGTACTGTCATCTGGGGCTGGGACGATAACAGCATTGTGATACTCGTTAGTATTGTGACAAGGAAACAAAACACAAAGCAGATTTAACTTCTTTAGGAAAACAGCCCTAATGTTGGAAAGAAACATCATTATGTTGTCATCTAGAGTCACATTTATTTATTTTCCAAGCTATAGTACACAAAATATTTTACATACAGCAGGTTGTTAAAGGACCAAAAATGGTCGTCTGCTTCGTGTTGTCGCGACACTGGTTTCGCCACAGCCCTAGTGGCGCCTCACAAAACATTTCATCTCAAATTCAAAATGCTGGAGTATAGAGCCAAATTAAACGTTTTAGCTTCCCTGTCCAAATAAATACGAAGGGGAGTGTTGGTAATTTCATTGGCCCATAACGTGCTGTAATGATGTATTACCTGCTTGGTGAAGACTATCCTCCCATCCAGGAAGGGAGGGACCAGGTTGTGAACCAGCAGGTGGACCTTGGCAGCGTTGTCCTCCTCAAAGTCATCATCCACCTCCAGCCTCTGGACCACTCCACTGGTCAGCATACGGTTAGTCTCCCAGCGCTCATTATCCTGGCAGGAGGAACACAACACACATCGTTATACATACAGTCACACACACAAAATTCAAATCCATGGATGGTATTAACGATCAAAACTATAACTAAACGGGCTACATACACCCAGGGATGGAGGTGGTCACAGAGTAGGAACACAGTGCCATACCTCATTGATCTGTCGTCTCTGGGCAGAGATGCGTTTCTGTGTCTGCTTCTGCAGGATCTGCTCTCTCTTCTTCACATAATCCTCAGAGGTGGAGGTCAGTGGGTTGTGGAACTCGTCATAGCCTTCGTCCATCATGTACCAGTCTCTGTCCGCTTGCTGCAACACCACAGGGCAATAGTCAATACATAGAAACGTGCATTTATGAATGTTGGGAAAGCTATTCATTTGTGTTACTGCTAAGACTCCACATGTCCACTCACCTTCTGGTCCTCCTCCCACTGCTGCTTCTCATCATCATTATCAAAGGCGATGCCATCCTCTCCTTCATTCTTACCTGGGGCACAGAGACACAATCCACAAACATCAGCAAGCCTTATCAGAGCATTAATAAGAGCTCAAACGTGACTGGGGGAAGAGGGAGAGGGGAAGGAGGAGGGGCTTACCTTTCCCACGGGACAGACGAGGAGTGGAGCCCAAGTGCTTCCTGTCATTGGCCCATTCGTTGTACTTGTATGATGGGGTGGGAAGGGGTGAGTCATCAGGATACCTGCCTCTGACTGACCTGGGAACAGAGACAAGAAAAGTTCATTTCAAAAGCTGAAAATAACACATTTCTAATAGCCACTGAAAATGAGTCTTTAGATAGTGCTATAAAACCCAGTCAAATGAACATACAAGTGTTGAGCTGCAGTTACTTACTTGTCCTTCCTCTCGCTCTCCCGTCCAGAGCGGGGGCTGCGCTCCGACCGTTCAGACTTGTCAGAATCCTTGTGTGAAGGGGCAGGAGAGGGAGATTCCCAGTGGGAACGGCGTGAGCTGGCATAGCCGCTGTCATCCTCATCCCAGCTGGTGCGCGAGGGAGTGCCATCTGAGTCAAAGGGTTTGCGGAATGGAGGGAGACAGAGTGGTTAGTGTATTGTAGGCATGACCCAAGGACCTTAAATAACTGCCTGTCAGTGGGTGTGGCAGGGTTACTGACCTTTGGGGCGTGTCTGGGGCGTTGGAGGCTCCTCTCTCTTGCTCCCCCGGCTGATGCGTTCGGAGGACCAGCCTTCTCTCTGTGAGCGCTCACTCCTCTCACTGCGATCTCCACGCTCTGACCGGCTGCTGCTGCTGCTGCCGCCGCGGATGTGACTGCGCTCCCGCTCATCTGCCATCAAAGCAGTTAGCCAATACTTCAGTCACAAATTCACAGACACACAACAGACAGGAACGATTGCTATTGCCAGAATATGAACATTGTGCATGCAGATGTAGAAATGTTTTGCTCACCTCTTTCACCCCGTCGATCTCTGTCCATATCTCTGATCCTCTCTCTGTCCTTCTCCCTCTCTCTGTTCTTGTCCTCTTTGGAGGAGGCGTACATTCCATGCTCACGCCGTTCTTTCTCCCTCTGCTGGTGTTTGCGACGGAACTCTTCGCTGACCCCTCCAGGGTTAGAGGGTGTCTCTGAGCCAGTCACACGGTACTTCCTGCTGCTTTATGAAACATAGAATAAAGTGTCAGTAATGCAACACTGCATGCATGACATCAGTTGAAATGTGATCTCTTTATAGGGAGAGAGTATGTATTCTATGCTAGTAAGAAAATAAGATACAGTAACTCAAACCAAATCACTTCAAAACAACATACCTCTCTTTTTTACCACCTTGGTCCTCCTCCTCTTTGTCTTCTTCATCAGACCCAGAATCACCTTTCCCTTCCTCCCAGTCCATGTAGCAGGACACCTTGGATTTCTTGTTATTCCTGTCATCACTGTCAGCTTCAGCCTGCTCCTTGCCCTCACGCTCCTTTCTCTTTTGAGCTGCCAGCAGATCCAGGCCCAGGAGAGAGGTGCGTGGAGTGGGTGCACGAAAGACATGAGGCTCTACTGCTGCACTCTTGTTCTTCACAATCAGCCCGCCGACCTGCGCAGTGGGGTCACTGCCCTCCAGTCGGTGCAGTGACGCATCATCCTCCATGGTCTCTCTCAAACAACTGTCTGGATTGGATACCACATGTTTTGTGAGATTAGCCAACTACTAATTCTGTAACGTTAGGGATGTGTCAGATAATTTAGAACAAAACACTTAATCAAAGGCACTTTGCATACGGACATTTGAACGACTTGAGAGATTATTACATTAAACGAATCGATCAAAAGTGTAAAATCGCGCCCGAATAATTCACGGGATGTATTTTAGATTGCTACAGTAGCTAGCTAATTTATCTTGCTACCTACGCAGCTATTTAGTCAGTACTGTCGCTACACTAGCTACATGTAGATGTATCTACATCTAACGCCAATGAACGACCAGCAGAAACTATTATGACTTAGTGACAGACGTGACTTCAAAAAAACATTTTTAAAGTAGCTAACGTTACCTAGCTAGCTAACAGGATATCGCTCAGCCAATGAATTAATTAGCGAGCTAGCTATTACGTTACAAAAAGGAAATTAAACTAATAGCTACGACTGTACATCCGATATTACAGTTGTAAAATCCCATTCAATAAAACACGGGCTTGCTTACCTTTAACAATAGGTGGTGAGTCTATCAAGACGCTGACACTAGCTAGCTAGTATTTTTTTAGCGAACTAGCTAAACCTGCCACATGTATTTATTGTAACTAAAAAAAGTATCTTCAATAACATTAACAACCCGAGTTACTGGGAAAATACCATTCATGTAAGTACGAAAACTGTGCCACCCACTTGAGATGATTCAAACCATTACGAAATAGCTATTATCTTTTGTAAATTATGCGTTTTTTGTTTACAAAGACAGAAGCCGCCATTGCTATCCCACAATTCCACGGGATATATATATAAAAAAAAAAAAAACTTTATTAAAATTCTGTACCAGAACACTGGACAATCTATTTTCTTCTTCATGTGGCTTTCTTCTTCATGTGGCTTTCCCGCAGATTAGTTGCATATTGCTGCATTTCGCAGGTTGGAGTGCGAATTGCACATTTTGGTCACAAAAAATTAAAAGGGAAAAGGAGAATGTGAAAAACTTTAATTGCACCACCATCTAACACTGCACCTATACACTATCCCAAAAAATCCACCACCCCATCCCACTACTTTGACCCTAAATTATCCTACACCAGGCCATCGGCCTGGGAGGATCGAACCCCTCTCAAAACTTCCTGTAGCTCTTCGGCACTAAAATCTCTCACACCCAAATATTTCTCTGCTGCTGCAACTACCACATCTATCTTCTGTGATTTCCGCTCCATCAGTGCAGTGCAGTTGATCACCATGGCTATAAACACAAGAAATACAGCCATACTAAAAACCTCTTCCTCTCTGGCTCTCTCTCTTCAGGCTTACTCACTGGGGGCCTCCCAGTCAACTCACTCACCCTTGGGCTATCCTCTACTCTCTTCACTGCCTCAGCATAGGAAACGTTCTGCCCCACTCAAACTCTGGCAATCTCAACCTGTCTCTCACAGGGCACTTCGGATCCCCAGCTGAATGGGCACCCCCACAGTTGACCCATAGTGCTTTCTCTATCCCAACTGTACACTCCTTCTGACTATGCCCTCCTGCACATTTCTCACATCTTGGGGTCTCTCTTCTACACACTGCTGCAACATGTCTGAATCCTTGGCACCTAAAGCACCGAAGCGGGTTCGGAACATAGGCCCTCACAGAATGCAATTATAACCTAGCCTGACCTTATCAGGTAGAAGCTCTGTGTCAAAGCTCAACAAGACGGACAGGGTATTCTCAGTCTCGCCATTGCCACTGGGTCTACGTCTCACCAAACGGCGGGCGTCACAAACATAGGAAATATTCCTTTCAATTTGATTGACCTCTACACTCAATGCTACCCCATTGATCACCCCTTTTAGCAGCGCCCTGCTCCGGAGAGCAAAGCAAACCACAGGTTGAGCCCAAACCGCATGGGTAGAAGCTCCCGCTTCCTCTGGTAGGCGGATACACACAAAATCTAAACAATTCCACTTCTCGAAACTTTCACAGATGTAACCATTCCCAGTTTGTCCTTAACCCAGCTTGACACAACATATGGGTCGGCCAAAAAACAGGAATCCACTCTTTCCAAAAATCTCACTCCTACTGGTCCAAAATCATCTCTGGTAGGATTCTCAGGGCAAACGTTTGAAGACTGTCGCCGCAGGTAGGCCCACTACATCCTGGACTGCACAGGAGGCTGCTGAGGGGAGGAATGCTCATAATAATGGTCAGAACAGCGCAAATGGAATGGCATCAAACACATGGAAACCATGTGTTCAATGTATTTGATACCATTCCACGTACTCTGCTCCAATCATTACCAGAAGGCTGTTCTCCCCAATTAAGGTGCCACCAACCTCCTGTGCTGGACTGGCTCAACTTCAGAGCTCACCTCTGCTGACTGACTCCCTTTCGAGATCATCAAGGTTCTCAAGAGAGCATGAAGACATAAGTAAGACTACTTGGTTTGTAATCAGGAGATGTAGGTACAGTTGAAGTCGGAAGTTTACATACACCTTAGCCAAATACATTTAAACTACGTTTTTCACAATTCCTGACATTTAATCCTAGTAAAAATTCCCTGTCTTAGGTCAGTTAGGATCACCACTTTATTTTAAGAATGTGAAATGTCAGAATAATAGTAGAGAGAATGATTTATTTCAGCTTTTATTTCTTTCATCACATTCCCAGTGGGTCAGAAGTTTACATACACTCAATTAGTATTTGGTAGCATTGCCTTTAAATTGTTTAACTTGGGTCAAACATTTCGGGTAGTCTTCCACAAGCTTCCCACAATATGTTGGGTGAATTTTGGCCCATTCACCCTGACAGAGCTGGTGTAACTGTCAGGTTTGTAGGCCTCCTTGCTCGCACACGCTTTTTCAGTTCTGCCCACATATTTTCTATAGGATTGAGGTCAGGGCTTTGTGATGGCCACTCCAATACCTTGACTTTGTTGTCCTTAAGCCATTTTGCCACAACTTTGCATGGGGTCATTGTCCATTTGGAAGACCCATTTGCGACCAAGCTTTAACTTCCTGACTGATGTCTTGAGATGTTGCTTCAATATATCCACATCATTTTCCTTCCTCATGATGCCATCTATTTTGTGAAGTGCACCAGTCCCTCCTGCAGCAAAGCACCCCCACAGCATGATGCTGCCACCCCCATGCTTCACGGTTGGGATGGTGTTCTTCGGCTTACAAGCCCCCCCTTTTTCCTCCAAACATAACGATGGTCATTATGGCCAAACAGTTCTATTTTTGTTTCATCAGACCAGAGGACATTTCTAAAAAACGTACGATCTTTGTCCCCATGTGCAGTTGCAAACCGTAGTCTGGCTTTTTTAATGGCGGTTTTGGAGCAGTGGCTTCTTCCTTACTGCACGGCCTTTCAGGTTATGTCGATATAGGACTCATTTTACTGTGGATATAGATACTTTTGTACCGGTTTCCTCCAGCATCTTCACAAGGTCCTTTGCTGTTGTTCTGGGATTGATTTGCACTTTTCGCACCAAAGTACATTCATCTCTAGGAGACAGAACGCGTCTCCTTACTGAGCGGTATGACGGCTGCGTGGTCCCATGGTGTTTATACTTGTGTATTGTTTGTACAGATGAACGTGGTACCTTCAGGCATTTAGAAATTGCTCCCAAGGATGAACCAGACTTAGCTGATTTCTTTTGATTTTCCCATGATGTCAAGCAAAGAGGCACTGAGTTTGAAGGTAGGCCTTGAAATACATCCACAGGTACACCTCCAATTGACTCAAATGATGTCAATTAGCCTATCAGAAGCTTCTAAAGCCATGACATCATTTTCTGGAATTTTCCAAGCTGTTTAAAGTCAGTCAACTTAGTGTATGTAAATTTCTGACCCACTGGAATTGTGATACAGTGAATTATAAGTGAAATAATCTGTCTGTAAACAATTGTTGGAAAAATTACTTGTGTCATTCACAAAGTAGATGTCCTAACCGACTTGCCAAAACTATAGTTTGTTAACAAGAAATGTGTGGAGTGGTTGAAAAACGAGTTTAATGACTCCAACCTAAGTATGTAAACTTCCAACTTCAACTGTTTGTACACCTCGAACGAAGGTGTATACTCAGGAGACGAATCCCTGATCTTAACAGCGCCATTCTTACGCTTTCATACCATCGCATTTCTCCCAGCTGTCTAATGTCCTACACAGATTCCCAACAATCTACTTCTGTGTAGGGCAGGATTATATAGGCAGGAACTACATAAATGCTGTATACTGCATTAAATAAGTGATGATTCAACTGCAGAATTTGTTTTTATCATTCCTCGACCGTAGCTATTAAATTGAATTAAAAATCATAATATACTGCTTTCAAAATATTCATTTGAGATAAAACTTCGATTTTTTTTTAATAGGAAATGGCAGTCAATGACAGTAATTTAGGTTACATAGTGGATATCTGAATGAACTGATCAGTCAGTAAAATATGACAGTAACAAATATTTCCTTACAGTATTTATGAGTACACCTCTCATAACAAAAATTGTACACAGAGAACAATGAAAAGCATATCATAAAAGCATGTAGCTTTTAAAATAGTCACATGTCACTCAAATAATTGTATGAAAATGATAGCACGATTCAGCCTTTTACTTTGCATGACAAGGGTAATGTCAGATTTAACAGGAATTATCATTTCAATGGGAATGGTCTTTGAAGTATAATGAATTTGAAAGTGTCCAAATGGAATATGTTTGTTATCATATGTACAAATCAGTATTATAAAGTCTTGGGAAGGTTCTTTTCAGGTGCTCCACAAGTTGTGAATAGCAACATTTATATGAAACATACAATGACTGACGTATTAAATATATTGTTGACATATACCAATTAAAATTGGTAGTGCAATTGAATATCCACATATATGCTTTCAAGTACTGCTGTTTATCCACAATTCCCAGATACAGATTTACACTTAAAAATGGCATGGTGACCAACACTACAATAAACGGACAGTTAACACAATACGAATGTAAAAGTGTTTTATATTAGTCCAATCATTAGAATTCAACGACACTCACTACATAGGGCAGCATTAAAGTACTTGAACTTTTTGAATTGCAAATGGATGTGCATAGGAAGAGACAACCATATATCCTGCACAATGTGTGTAATGCGATATAATTAATCCAGGTTATAATATATATCTATATATATATAAAACACACCAATTATCTCATTCTTAATTTTTGTTTTTTAAAGCATAGTATCACCAAATAAATGCAATTTAACTTATCAATACCTCAAAAGAGAATATACATGGTGTGCAGCCTTTGTAATGCAAAAGGTAGAGATTTAGAGGCCTACTCGATCAGTCGATGCATGCATGCAACGCAATGAATAGCTGAACATAAATTATGTACTTTAACTATGAGGCATATTGTTCAATCAAGTCATTGGTTCAAATCAATGATGATTTTTAAGTTTCAAATGACAAATTGCATGACAATCTATACTCAAGCAAACATATGTTAGAATGCTTCATTTCTAGCTTTTCCTATGTTCTTCAGTCACCAGAAATTAAATACTGGGCAGCAGTTTTTGAGGAGAATTAAGACTCACGATGAGTGTGCAACTCAACCTAAACAAAAAAACATGCTAATCAGATTTCTCAGTGTAAGAAAACAGCATTATTTCTTATAGATATGACCCCATAACCTGTGTTGCCATACTCTACTACACATAAATATATTTCTACTTCCTAGACCTAGAGCATAGAGATGGTGGGGTTAGCCACTAAACATGTCTGAACAAATGGAGAGAAATACAGTGAGCTCCAAAGGTATTGGGACAGTGAAGTGACACATTTTTTGTTGTTTTGAAATGATAATGACTATGGCCTTAAAGTGTAGACTTTGTATACATAGTCTCTCCCCCCCACACACACATTTTAAGGGACCAAAAGTATTGGGACAAATGTGTTGGATGCATTTGCTGTTTGTTTTGGTTGTGTTTCAGATTATTTTGTGCCCATGGTACATCCATTACATTTACATTTACATTTTAGTCATTTAGCAGACGCTCTTATCCAGAGCGACTTACAGGAGCAATTAGGGTTAAGTGCCTTGCTCAAGGGCACATCGACAGATTTTTCACCTAGTTGGCTCGGGGATTAGAACCAGCAACCTTTCGGTTACTGGCACAACGCTCTTAACCACTAAGCTACCTGCCCCCTACATCCACATTAATGGATAATCCTGAACGAATTGTGAATAATTATGAGAAAGTTAGATGCACAAATATCATACCGCCCCCAAAAATGCTAACCTCCCCTGTTATTGTAATGGTGAGAGGTTAGCATGTCTTATTTTTTAAAATGTTATTTAGCAGACGCTCTTATCCAGAGCGACTTACAGTTAGTGAGTGCATACATAATTTTTTTATTTTTCATACTGGCCCCCCGTGGGAATCAAACCCACAACCCTGGCGTTGCAAACGCCATGCTCTACCAACTGAGCTACATCCCTGCCGGCCATTCCCTCCCCTACCCTGGACAACGCTTGGCCAATTGTGCGCCGCCCAATG
>NC_139991.1:5629767-5918464 GCF_964263955.1 Coregonus lavaretus | reverse complement strand
TCTCTCTCAATTTTTTTTCTCTCTATCTGAATGGTTAACCCCTGGAAAGAGAGCATTCACAGCCATTTATGAAAAATAAATACTGTATCAGAGGGAAGACTCGTTTTTCAAGATCCCTTACGGCAATGGCAATGACAAAGGCGTGTTTTTAAAAGGTCCTCTCAAAAAGACCACTATTACAACTTGACTGGGTTTGACTTGTTGAAGAAGTAAAGAAAATCTTGCTTGAGATCAAGTATTACAATCACATCATGACCGTGCTGGAAGTGTTACCAGTGTAGTTTATTATTCAGTCTGGGTGGGGGGGAGCAGGGCTGGAGAAAAAGCCCAAGCCATTTAGTGGTCGAAATGGGCGTTTTCCCCCCTCCCTCATCAGTCTGTGAGTAAGTTCTGCAGTGTCAGCAGTCAACACACAAAAACGGAATTCAGTAAACGCTCCCTCTACTCTCTGGGAGTTTTTTTTCTCCCAAACAGCTTGCTCCCATCCCCCCTCCCCCGTCATGAACCGACATTCTAGAAGAAACATATGCTGCTAGTCCCACTTCACAACAGCTTGTGCTGCTTGAATAGGATCTTGCCTAGAGAGGAAGCGGTCGTCTGGAGGGAGAGGGGAGGATAGGGAGGGAGAAGGTGGACAGAGAGGGGAGGATAGGGAGGGAGACTGGGGAGGGAAACTGGGAAGTGGGGGGTGCTACAGTGAAGGGCTACAAAAACATCCACCGAATGAACTCCCCAGTTGTGATTTTCACCGTTAAAATTCAACTCAGCATGATTGTCTACAGCAATACATTAGAACCTACATTGCTTTTATGAGTCACTTTGTGGACAATAGTTTTGATTGTGGAGAGATGGACACTTTCAGTTTAGGTACTTTTCTGCCTCTAATTTAAATGTGATTTCCTCCTCCTTTGCTTATAATCTAGCAGTTTGAATGAGTTTGTAATGGGGATCTAATTCAGAGCAGGTTGTTTACACAGCATAAATGCAAAGAAAATCTCATAATGGAATGTTCTATGTCAAGGGAATTCACAATGTGGAAAACAGACTATTTCCTTGAATAAAGAGGACAGGGGATAATTTTTTTTGTTTGGAATTTAAAGTGGTACAGATATGGTTGTGTCCTTTCTTGAGTGGGCTTCTCCATTTCTCTTTTTGCCTCATAAACATTCTATAGTTCTCCTACATGAATTTCATCAAGATTTAAGAGTCTATTTGACAGTCCTGACAGCTGGTTTAAAAAGGCTTCAACTGCTCCTGTGCAGGAGATACCAGGTGCACTGGATGTGTTTTAGGGTTATGCTCTCCTTACATATTTTATTTATATCTGCAATCTTATATTTTTTATTTGCCTGCTAATCTATTTAACCTCTGCGTTCTGCTGTAACTGTGTTGATAAGTAAAGGAGGTGAATCTACTACAACATGCTCAAAATGTATCCTGTGACGAAGTAGCTGCACGTGACCTCCATCACATCATATGTTTTAAATGGGAGCTAACATGAAAGATTTTCAATAGTACCATTTAAAATGTCAGACAAAAACTAGCATAAAGCAACGTTTTAGTCCCTTCCATGGCAACTAGTAAAACTGTACCACAGTCATCCTAACATCATAGGTAGATAACCAGGCCAAGAATCCTCTCCTGTTTGGCTCACCACACTATTGACCAGTGGCCATGAGCAGTGTGTTGTCGTCTTGGAGGCAGATGTCTGGGCTGTGGAGAGTGATGGATGGCTTGTGTTTGTTTATTGGGAATTCCAGGTCTCTCCCTAGTGTGCTCCAGACTTCGGCTTGGAGATCCCAAGCGCCACCATGGACCCCAGCAGCTGGAGCGGCAGCGAGAGCCCTGCCGAGGACATGGAGAGGATGAGCGACTCGGCAGACAAGCCCCTAGACAATGACGCTGAGGGGGTGTGGAGCCCCGACATCGAGCAGAGCTTTCAGGAGGCACTGGCCATCTATCCCCCCTGTGGGCGCAGGAAGATCATTCTATCTGACGAGGGAAAGATGTACGGTGAGTACATGGGGTCTGGGATGTGGGTTGGTACATGGGAGGAAGAGGGGCGTTACCCTCCTTTGTAATTATACGTGACTAGTTTTTTTAAATACATTTTTTCAGATGGTAGTCACAACATTTAACTTTTAAAACCAATTGCATATCATCATTACACATTCAAATAATCTTGGTATGGGACCTTAAAAGTGCCCAAAGTGACTGAGGAAGATTTTCAGAGAGATTCAGTGTTGATAAAGGGACAGCACAAGTGAAACAATAGACTGGGAGTGAAATTGTCAATCAGGAATTAATTTGTGGGACATGCAGGCTGTTCAGGGCTCCCTGGCGGTGGCTATACATTAATTTCCCTTCTCTGCAGAAGTAGAAGTCTATAAGTAAAGCAGCATGAACTATTAGTCAGGGGCAGATGGTTCTGCGGCTGTCACCAGCTGTGCCCCCCCCCCCCCCCCCCTCCCCCATTCCTGGCTGGGCGATGTCATGGAAAGAGGGAATATTTTCTTTCTGCAGTGTTGGACTCTCTCCCTGTCAGTGTCAAGTGAAAGCAGAAAGCCCCTCGGGGTGTTCGTTTGCAGCTGTCATGTGACCCCTCCGGCCAAACCAAATGTAAAGTCTAGGAGTCGCAGTGAAGCCCCCTCAGCTGCCGGTACAAAGAGGCTTCAGACCACACGATCAACCAGCTCACCACCCCAGCACCACCTCCTCTCCTCTACCCTACAAGCAGAATGGGAGCGCCAAAGAAACTCACTCACACTCCCCCTGCTCTGGATTAAAGCATGACAAATAGGTTTGCGTTGCAAGTTTTAAATGATTAATGCTAAGGACAAGACTCACTAGTGCAGACTGGACATCCTCAAATAAAAACGGCAGACTCGTTTTTTGTTGTACGCATTCTTCTGTCCGATAAGAGATCAAATTAGGTGAAATAAAAGTTTAATTTGGAGAAGAGATTTAACACCTTGCAGAATGCAGTTTGTTTAATGGCTACCATCAGACAGTTATATTTTAGCTCAGGCACTTCTACCTTTACAAATTCCACAAAACAGCATTTAACATAACACAGCACATTTTGTGTCAAATGCAAGGTTATTCATTTTCATGAAAATCCATTGTCTGCTGCTCTGTTTGTTTTCAGTGCTGTGTAAAGGGAAGTGCCATGCAGAGTGGTGTTTACAGCTGTTCCGTCAGTGGTTGTGTAATTGGGGGTATTGAATGTACCTTGACCTGCCTGAGATCAGGCGGATTGAGCAGAGGTCAACCATGCCAGAGGTGCTGGGTATCCAGTTGCATTTATATACTCACCAACACTGTGTCCCCGGACTTGGCCTTTCACTGTGCCCTGTGCCCTGAGCCAGAGCTGTCAACCACTCACAGTGAAATAATGACTGGAATACAAACTCAAAACAAAAGTTTATTAGGTACCCGTTTACGAAAATGGTTAGCTCCTACAGACAGTGAGTCACTTGGCCGTGGCTTGCTATATAAAGCAGGCAGATAGGCATCAAGGCATTCACTGTTTGATTGAACGTTAGAATGGGCAAAACGAGTGACCTAAGCGACTTTGCCTGGTGTCAACAGTACAGGCTGGTGGTAGTGGTGTACTGGTGTGGGGAATGTTTTCCTGGCACACGTTAGGTCCCTTGATACCAACTGAGCAACGATTGAACACCACAGCGTATCATGCCTCGAAGAAGTTCTGGAGGCAACCTGCGCAGGTGTGTAAATCTAGTGGGATGATCCTTCTTGTATTGAAATAAGGCTTCAAGTACCACTGAAGTTTATCAAGGGATGTGTTAATGGAGACATTATTATGTGAGTAACACTCTCTCTTAATTTTCATGCTGCACAATTTAATTGCTTTTCTGTAGCACAATGGCCAACGGATCCAAAGATGTGAAGACAACAAGCTTACATGCTGCACAAGAAAGCTCTAAACAAGGTTGTTTGTTGTGCCTTGAAAACAGACTAGGTCGAGTGCCAGTGTTCAGCTGTGTGAAAGCGCTTTTGAAAGACAGTGTGTAGAGGAAGATTTTTTATTTATTTTTTTTAAAGGGAGGAGGGGGGATGTGGTCTTCTTTCAGTGCCTAACTAACACAAAGTTTGGCGGGACTGTGAGGCGGGCGGGCAGGGAGTGGAGGGGAGCAGATTGGAACTGGTCTCAGTGTGTTAGTTGGCTTTTTCTGGGGGCAATGCTAGCTGTTCTGTTCAGCCCTGCAGCTGTTGCTGGGTCCTAGTGCCAAACTCATCATAGCGTGAACTGTGACCCCACTCATACTCACTGAGCCATTAAGAGGACTGTAGCGCTGCCCAGCACGGAATATAGGCTGCCTTTTTACTGGGAATGTTTTGATTTTATTTTTTTTACCTGTGTTTGTTTACATATTATAACTGTGTAATTAAGGAAATAGTAAGAAACAAACATCTTACCTTCAAGCAATTTTACCGAAATATAATTTCACTCAAATGTTATTTTTTATTAAGAAAAACTTTTTGCACAAAAATATAATAATTATCAAACATTGAAATTGTATTATTATTATTAGAAGAATGCCAATGTTTAGAGGGTAGTCTGCTATGGATGTAGTCAGTGGTGTTGTTAACTGTGGAGAGATGCAGCTCTCAATGAGGCAATGTTGTCTCACAGGAGACACAGTGTCTGGCTGGAGAGCCAAGAGGAATCTCACAACCCAGCCTCTTCATCTCCCTCAGGAATCTCACACCTTCCTTCCTTTCTCACCAATCATGAATTGTTGGGATATCTGTATGATGCCAGTGTCATTGTTTCAAAAACAGAGAACAAAGGGGATACCTCTAGAGGTATCCCCCCGTGAAAGCAGATTTACCAGCAAGAGCCTCATCTTTAGACATACCGACCTGTTGCATTTCCCCGAGAAAAACTGAAGAGTTTTGTTTACGATGTTAGATATGTGTCTGTTCCTACCTGCATGCTACAGATTTCCATTAGTGAGGTGCACTAGCTCGCAGGGCATCACTTCAGAATGCCACCAGAGATGATGAGAAAGCCATGAAGTGGTCCTCAGCGCTGATGGAGGGCATTGATTGGTCTGAAACGCCACAGTGATTTGTGTTTTAAGAGGGCGAGCCGGGCCCTGCCAACCATAGAGCATCTCCCCTCACATAGCCTTGTAATCCTGGTCCACAGGGTTGTGTCCTGATGGGCAGAGAGACAGACCATCACCGCCCCTCTCATGGCATCTGTGACAGATGGAGAGTGGAGACGCAGGTATTTTGGTGATGAGAGACCCTGGGGATAGCAATGGGTACTGTGCATAAAGCTCATCACAAGAGGAACCGTCCTGAGTGCCCTTAAGCCCTTTGGTACCCCCGGGCCGAGTGCAGTTAATTAGCAACAGTCTCTATAGCAACTGCCTCTCGGTTCAAAACAATGTCTAATTTCGGCTTCTTAGCCTATCGTGGCAGTGTTTACCTGAAGAGCTTTCTGGTGCCCTGAGTCTCATCGGGGCTGGCGCCGTGCCCAGTCTCAGAGGTTAATTGTGACTGGGGTGAACAACAGCACAGCTGCATGGTAGGCAGAGCCTGGCCCTGGCCCTAGGCTGGCTGATGAGAGGATCATGAAAAGCACAGTGAGAAAGTGGCTGTGGCCCCAAGCCCCCAACACTGTTGCTTACTTACATAATTCACCTGCTGTGCAAGCCACTATTTAACTCAACCCAGAAATAGGGTTGATGCATGAAATGACATGCCCCACATTATAAATGTATTCACTGTGTATTTGCATTTACACGCTAGTCGTGAAATACGAGTGAATCGTTCCCATTTTACTGCTGCCAAAGTAAATCTGAATTCTTTCAATTTTCCTAGGTGATGCCTATAGCCACATTTCTTGTATTTTACACCCATCACTTTCAAAGAATGGCTGTTTCTAATTCATGTTTTCCATAGCAGAGCTGTTTAACTCCTCTGGTGTGTGCGTTACGTACCACAGCAAATAATTCCACTTCACATCACTGTAGACAAAGCACTGGCATAGCTATCATAAACCAGTCTAAATATCACAATATGTTTGTGATGGAGCAGTGAAGCCATGGCAACAGTAATGATTATGATGTGTGAAACTACCATCTGTCTGGGGAACTCAGAGGTGCTCTGCTCCTGGAGGCTGTCTGATTGGGCCCTATCTGGGCATGGCCAATCACTACACTGCATCTGTTGAGTTTAGAGGTCGAAAATGTTTACTGCTTTCTGTCATTTCAACTTGATGGCTAAGGTACAGGTAAGACAGGGCTTTACATACGATTCTGTCCATCTGGTTGGCAAAACATTACCCTTCTGGAGATTGGAGACACTATCAGTCCACATACAGTCCACGTATATGCCTAGGTCCTTCTTGTGTCTTTTGAAACAAAGCTTTCCCATTACTGCAATGCTGTGTGCTCTGTCATCTCATCAGTTGGCCGACCCATGCCCCTCCCACGGGCACTAAGTGGCACTTGGTTTGCAGGGATGCCAAGGATGAGTTAGGCATAATGAGCAGACCTGGCTCACCCCCGATGGCCCAGCTCTGTGCTCCTCTGGGGCCCGCCTCGCCGGCCCCGCAGTGCTTCCAGAGACAGCGAGCGGACCTGAGATCCCCCGCTGGGCGGATAATGAGGAATTCTGGGATCAGCTCAGGCTCCCTGAGTCACCTGCATTCACACAGATTGGAGTGTGCGGAACTTCAGGCCAGATAGGCATCAGACACCTCCACAATAATCCCCTCTTTGTTCCTGAGCCATTGTGGCAATGGAGCACTACTGTGTTTTTACACACATGAAGGCCAAATTCCAATTATATTATATATTTTTCTCTTGATAAGAGGAACCCTTGAAGTGTAATCTGAGTTCAGTCTGAACGGGCTGGATGTTGGCATTGTGAGACTAGCAGGGGGTTGTGTTGAATAATGTAAAGGATTTAAAGGTCATGAGTTCAGAGGTTGACACACCAAAGTTATGTAGTCATCCTGGGTCAGTCAGTGAAGATGTTTCTGCTTCTATCTGCCCATCTCTCTGATTGTTTGCTGTCCGCTCTTCCCCACTCTCTACAGTATATTTAGTTTACTCTCAGGGACAATGCTTCCAATTGTCTGCTCCTTAAAATTCTGTCGGATTTTCAAAGGGAGACTGTTGCTGTAAAACAAGACTCAAAGGCACATGACATTTCAGCATCTAAAATTCGAGGAGGGTACCTTTTATATGTGCTCTTTGTGCTGTCACTTTAAACCAAGCTCACCGCTGACAATCCTGCTGCTGCTTGCCTGCACCTGTTGTTGTTTTGTGCCCGTGGCAATTAAGAGAGAGACGTGTGTGTGTTCGTTCAATAGGCCCAGCTCGAAGATTATGAGGACAGGTGATAGAAACAGGTCTGGTTGTATTTCAAACTGGATTTCATATCACTTATGTAATTGTAATGTAATCAATTTACATTAGAATAGATTTTAATCTAGATTCTCAGCTTTTTTGATGATCAAGTACTATTATTCTTTATTTTTATATTTTATTATTTTATATATTTTTATTTTTTATTTGTTTAGGGGGTAGATCAGCTTTAATATTGCAGATAGATTGTAACTTCCGTCAATGTAATTGTCTGTTTTTTTTCTTTTTTTCTCGCATATATACATATATATATACATATATATATACACATATATATACATATATATATACACATATATATATATATATATATATATATATATATATATATATATATATATATATATATATATATATATATATATATATATATATATATATATATATACACACAGTGGGGAAAAAAAGTATTTAGTCAGCCACCAATTGTGCAAGTTCTCCCACTTAAAAAGATGAGAGAGGCCTGTAATTTGCATCATAGGTACACGTCAACTATGACAGACAAATTGAGGAAAAAAATCCAGAAAATCACATTGTAGGATTTTTTATGAATTTATTTGCAAATTATGGTGGAAAATAAGTATTTGGTCACCTACAAACAAGCAAGATTTCTGCCTCTCACAGACCTGTAACTTCTTCTTTAAGAGGCTCCTCTGTCCTCCACTCGTTACCTGTATTAATGGCACCTGTTTGAACTTGTTATCAGTATAAAAGACACCTGTCCACAACCTCAAACAGTCACACTCCAAACTCCACTATGGCCAAGACCAAAGAGATGTCAAAGGACACCAGAAACAAAATTGTAGACCTGCACCAGGCTGGGAAGACTGAATCTGCAATAGGTAAGCAGCTTGGTTTGAAGAAATCAACTGTGGGAGCAATTATTAGGAAATGGAAGACATACAAGACCACTGATAATCTCCCTCGATCTGGGGCTCCATGCAAGATCTCACCCCGTGGGGTCAAAATGATCACAAGAACGGTGAGCAAAAATCCCAGAACCACACGGGGGGACCTAGTGAATGACCTGCAGAGAGCTGGGACCAAAGTAACAAAGCCTACCATCAGTAACACACTACGCCGCCAGGGACTCAAATCCTGCAGTGCATGACGTGCCCCCCTGCTTAAGCCAGTACATGTCCAGGCCCGTCTGAAGTTTGCTAGAGTGCATTTGGATGATCCAGAAGAGGATTGGGAGAATGTCATATGGTCAGATGAAACCAAAATAGAACTTTATGGTAAAAACTCAACTCGTCGTGTTTGGAGGACAAAGAATGCTGAGTTGCATCCAAAGAACACCATACCTACTGTGAAGCATGGGGGTGGAAACATCATGCTTTGGGGCTGTTTTTCTGCAAAGGGACCAGGACGACTGATCCGTGTAAAGGAAATAATGAATGGGGCCATGTATCGTGAGATTTTGAGTGAAAACCTCCTTCCATCAGCAAGGGCATTGAAGATGAAACGTGGCTGGGTCTTTCAGCATGACAATGATCCCAAACACACCGCCCGGGCAACGAAGGAGTGGCTTCGTAAGAAGCATTTCAAGGTCCTGGAGTGGCCTAGCCAGTCTCCAGATATCAACCCCATAGAAAATCTTTGGAGGGAGTTGAAAGTCCGTGTTGCCCAGCGACAGCCCCAAAACATCACTGCTCTAGAGGAGATCTGCATGGAGGAATGGGCCAAAATACCAGCAACAGTGTGTGAAAACTTTGTGAAGACTTACAGAAAACGTTTGACCTGTGTCATTGCCAACAAAGGGTATATAACAAAGTATTGAGAAACTTTTGTTATTGACCAAATACTTATTTTCCACCATAATTTGCAAATAAATTCATAAAAAATCCTACAATGTGATTTTGTCTGTCATAGTTGATGTGTACCTATGATGAAAATTACAGGCCTCTCTCATCTTTTTAAGTGGGAGAACTTGCACAATTGGTGGCTGACTAAATACTTTTTTCCCCCACTGTATATATACATATATATATATATATATATATATATATACATACATACACACACACATACATACACATACACACATATCCTTAAAAAATATATATATTTCCTTTTACTATTATTCTTAGTTAGGATCTCCCCAGCATGTAGACCCCAGTGTTGACCTGTGTTGATACTGAAGTGACCCTGTGTGAGGTGTGACTAGACATGGCATGTTGGCACTTGTCTTAGATTCCTGTCTCCTGCCTGCCTGCCTGCTGCATTAACCAGCCTCAGGTTGTTGGGGGATTGCACCACGCTTGGCTGCTCAGCCAGAACAATGGGCCCTGGGCTCTTGTTGTTGTTATTTGTTGACCAGTGGGTGACGGGATGCTATTGGCAGGAGCTTAAATGGTGCTAAAGAGACGGCTTACTCGCAGACGCAGCAATAGGAACGGAGATAGCGTGCAAAGTTCTTGAATATTGCGGATACTTTTGGTGTATCCATATGGCATGGTTAGATGAAGGAAAATCTTTGTAAATCTCTTTCCACTGGATTTGTTTCGTGACATTTAGTGACTTTTTTGTATATTATGTAAATCCATCAGCATACAGTAGATGGTATGTCTATTATGAACAGCAGTCACATCTGCCTCTGATGCAGCCCGGTTTGTCTTTTGTAGGTCAGGACCGCAGTTGGTTTATCAATGTCCAGACAGGCTCCTCATCAGAATGGAATGTACCATGGAATCTCAGATGGCTTTTTTAGAGACTGTGAACCCAGACAAATTTATACACAGACAAAGCAGACACACATACATGCATGTAGGCTAAACACACACACATGCACACACGAGCACACACACATAAACACGGACCTCTGTGTCCTAAGAAGATCAACACTGAGGCTGTTTTTATCATTAAATGATTGTACAAAAGATTCACTCCCACCAAAAAATACAATGTTTGTTTTTCCCATGTAAAGGACACAATCTAGATTTTTTTGTATGAATAATCCTCAGGCGTTCAAGTCCCATCCTTTTCTAACAAGAGAAGAAAGAGTGCTTTCTAAAGTTGCCATGTAATTCCTGACCTGCGGGGAAGAGAGACTACAGAGAGTTACTGTGTGCTCAGTTGTGATTTGACCATGGTGAAGTTTGCTCAACGTTTTATCAGGAAATGTTTCCATGTGAGAGCAGGGTTAGGTTAGTAGGGAATATTCTGCTGCCTGTGTGTGTCAGGGACTTTATGGGGTGTGTCCCAGCAGTGAAGCCTGTGTGAGTCTCTTTAGAGCTGCGCTGGTTTCAGGTTGCACGCTCCCAATTGGCTGCTTTTGTTTGAGTAAAACGCTGGAACTCTGGGCTTCTTAAAGATGCAGTGTCTCTGATGCTCTCCATTCATGTAGAGCATCAGTTTAACACTGATGATGGCACCATTTTATATTTATGAAACCCTTTGTACTGATGAGACCAACCATTCTACACTGATGAAACCATTCTGTGTAATCAATGTAAGAATGGAATATGTACCGTACCTCTATATTTTTCAACCAGTGCTCCTAAAGCCTGTCATTGTTGAAGCCTGTCATTGCAGCAGATGTTGAAGCCTGCAATTGTATGTCCAAGGCAAAGAGTATAGGATTCTCAACTGTAGACACTGTTAGTCTGTTCGTGAAGAGGATCATGAAGAACAGGCAGGAGATATACTAACCTTGACAACACTGCACAGTGTTTATCGCAGAGAAGCAGACAAAGGAGCTGCTCTTAGAAGACTTACATACTCAGATCTCAACAGCATAGAAATGATCACATTGGGCACATTTACTATGTATCGTTTACTATCTATCGTGTTTCGTCTGTATCACCGGCAGCTATCTCTTCTAGACTGATTGGAGCTGTCCGACTGTTACAGCCTTGACAGAGAGGATTGTGTGGGATTTCTCTGTTGGAAAAGGATAGAATTCCCTCAACTTTGAGAGATGAGGTTTTTACTTTCAGCCTGTGTGAGTTAAAGAGAAGCAGGGAGAAGGAGAGGCAGACTACATCAGGGCCACAAAGTTGGGCTTTTCATTTACACATATTGGTCGCCGCTAACAGGTTTTTCTTTGTGTTCAGATGCCGGATTGATCCTAAGAGATTGAAAATATTGATTTAACCCTGTGAGGAGGCGGGTGGGGGTGCCTCCCTGCCAGCCAGCGTCATGTTCACACATCGGCCGCGCTCCGCTACGAGTTCCTCAGGGGACTCCTAATTACTGCCGTCCTCACAGATGAGTCCAGCAGCCAGTCCGACTGGTTGTTTATTTCACCCCCCCCTCCCTCCCTCCTTCTCTCTCTCCTCCTCCTCCCCCACTACTCCTGAAAGACACACCCCGACCCAACGGCCAGGCCTGCCTCTACAGTAATGTATGTGATGATATACTCAGTGGCTCCTAATTGATAGAGTGATTCAGACGAGTGCTGGCTGCGTTAATTGTTCCCCGGTGAGCCCATATATTGCTCTGAGAGGGGGGAGTAGGACTCAGCCGCAGGCTCGCCAAAGCAGGACAGGCCAGGGAGAAAGGACGTAGAGCCCTAACTCCTCGCCCCTGTCCAAAACACAGTCACCATTTAGCAGAGGTTAGCTGGTGTAATCCTCTCTGTGTCTCCATGAAGACCCGGGTCAGTGACCTGTTGATATCTGATGTCCCGTTAGCTGGAGAGAAAATACCCCACCTTTAATCTCTCACGGTTAACCTGACTCATTACCTCAACCACTCACTGGGCTTTTATCTCACTTTAAGGTCAGTTAAAGTGAAGTATTGATTTATTTTTGGTGTTGGCAGAAATAAATAGATTTTTAAAGAGGTATTAATTACATACAAAGGACATTGTAAGGAGAAATTAATTGATCAGCAGTCAGATTTCCAGCCACCTAATGAGACTTTTGATCCATTAATCAGGCCTGAAGACTAAACACAGTGAGCGCCGACCTCCACTGGGTTGAATTATGGATGTGTATCAGGAGTCGCGAGAACTTGGCGAAGCCTATTCAGCTGGCCACTTTCTGCGGGTGAAAGTGATGGTCTATTACCACTGAATGCTTGTAGATCCTGGTTGCTGTTACTCACTGTGGAACAACAGTTATATCTCATGACAATGATTAAGTAGCGGATATTGTTGGACGGCTCGACGACTGAATGAGAAACATTACTCAGGTTTGGGGTCTGCTGCTCTGTTTGTTCTTTGCTTGCTTAAGACCACAAATATAGCCTAGCCGTTCCATAGAAGAGCTCACCCTTTGTAGCCCTAATCATCAGAAGGAACTACTTCTATTTTCTCAACCAGTCAGCAAAGTCCCCACATTAGAAACCACAACTCAACAAACTGCAGAAATGGGATAGATGAATCACTTGAAATCAGAGTGTATCTAAGAGAAAATGAGATTATACTTCAGCAAATATAAGACCTTATCTTCTCATAGATGAATACATTTTAGACAGAAGTATATGAGCATTAAACGATAGGTTTATGGTAGTTATGCAACATATTTGTTGATTACTAGCACACTGTTGTTAGAGAAATACTGTAAATGGAGTTTTGAGTAAAAGTCTGCCTATTTCTAAAATGACAATCATGTCATTACATTTGCATGTTACTTTCCATCAATTCACATTGTATGCTAAAGGTTATGTAAAAGATTGGGAACATCATTATATCTATGTCTTTGAAAGTGGACTGGATTTAGCCTTTTTGTTTGTGGAGCTCATTTTATACTGCATTTTTAATACTAAACATGATATTATGTAAACATCATCTTAAAAACATAATCTGTTTGTGTAAGCCCATATGTGAGTTTAGTGAGTTATTTGAGGGCATTCGTGTTTTGTAAATGGGTGATATGAATCTCTGTGGTTTCTGTCTGCCCCACCGGCCTGTTTGAGAAGTCCTGAGGAGGGGACACAGTACTTAATTACTTTTCAAACCAAATTCATTAGCTCTTCACATTTCTTCTTCAGTGTTACATAAGTGCCCTCATGGATTGGTATAAATATTTTCATTTTTCTGTTTCAAATGAGCACTGAATTGTTGTGGTTGTGGCTGTATGAATGAATGAGAAATACCCATATTGAGTGTGGGGGCCGAGGTCAGAGCCAAAAGCAAAGAGCCACTGATGTTCTGCTTCTTTCTCCCAGAGACATTAAGGAGCCTGCCCTACATTTACAGAGGCACACAGCAGGCTCCACAAATGAAATAGTCAAATCATGGATTGTGAAATTTTGGGTGGAGGCTGCAATGGATGTACAGATTGCAGATGACAAATCAGAATCTCTCACAACGTTTCACTTAAAATAATTCATAACAACCTTCTTGAAAACGATTTGCACAAAAAACAAACATATGGTCTTTATTAATAATTATTTCCTCTTACTCAGCAGCATGGCACCACGTGATGGGTTATTACAGCAAGCTGAATGTGTAGAATGTAGATGTGTATACGTGTGTTTGTGTGTGACCTTGCCCTCTCAGCAGGAGGCAGATGGACACACGCACAGATGGCCTCTCGGGAAGATGTATAGGCTTAAACTTTCAGTTTGTAAAAGCTAGGAGGGATGGGTGGGACGTGTGTGTGTGTGTCATCGTGGGGGTAAACTATTGTGACCCTAAGAATGGCCTGAGTGTGTGTGATCGTCGACGTGCCGACTTTGGCCTTGAAGTCTTTCTTGGGGCACCACGCTTTAAATACGGGGGGTGGGGAGGAGTTAAGCCACCCATAATAGGGAGCTGGTTGGCTGCGGTCAGATGTTGGGATCAGCAGACGTTATCCTCTTTCTAAATGGATTTCACTGGCATAAGGGGCTGAGCCCCCTCTCCCTCTGACCCTAATTATAACCATGAGAGAGCAGGGATTTGAAGAAAAGGGGGAGGAGGAAGAGGGGAGGGAGTTTCTTTGAGGCACATCTTCATGGGGAAACACCTGCAGGATCTTACCAACTTCAAGCCTTTATTTTTAGAAGCACTGGAATTGTTTCAACTAGCCTCTCGCTCAAAGGACAGATCTATTGTTTTGTTCACCTTGGCAGCTCAGCAATAATTAGTTTTGTACAATTAACACCAATACAAACAACATACTTTTGCAGTGTAGTTATGTTTAATGGTTATAAAATCTGGGCTATCGTTCCGTAAAAATAAAAATAGTATTATTTTGTACATATTCAAATGTAGGTTACTTGAAACTGACAGCCAAACCTAGGATACCATTGTCTGTCACCTGTTTAACTTCCAGGCCACAAGTCTCCTTTATTGTTAGTGACAGGTTCTCCTCTTGGCAAGCGCTGTTTCCCAGTGTGCCGTTGTTCTTGTCAAGTAAAAGGCTTCCTGCCTCCTCTACCCACACCCTGACCCAGCCAGGGACCCTCCTGCTGAATGCCTCCATATTGTTGGTTTAGTCTACTGTGATGCTAATGTCAGCCTGAGACCCCTGAGTCATCTATCAGGGATGACAGGGAAGTCAGGCCTATTGTCTGAACCTGCTACTCCATCCACATAGAGAGAGAGGCTGGCCTCTGGCCCACACTGCATTCTGGGACAGGAAACCCAATGGAAAAGGATCAATGCCATCTATGTAATCAACACTTACATAGATGCCTGTCTCTGTGTCTCTGTGTGTGTGTGAGAGAGAGAGAGAGAGAGAGAGAGAGAGAGAGAGAGAGAGAGAGAGAGAGAGAGAGAGAGAGAGAGAGAGAGAGAGAGAGAGAGAGAGAGAGAGAGAGAGAGAGAGAGAGAGAGAGAGAGAGAGAGAGAGAGAAAAAACAAAACAAGGAAGCACTTTCTCTGGTTTGAGAAAGTCCCCTGTAGTGCTCCTTGACTAACAAATTAATGTTTTCAGACAGGGGAATTTGTATTAGGTGCTTTACCCAGTAGTTCTTCCAACATCACAAGGTTCTAAATATTGGGTTGAGATAATGACTGAGGAGTGCCCTAACATCTTACAGCATGTTAAGCTTTCACAGGTCTAATTCAGGTTAAGACTGGGCGAAATCACATTGGTGGTTCCTTTTGGGCTTTGACAAGTGACACTTGAATGATAGATATGTTTGGTGGGGCGGGGCTTGTGGGCGAGAGGTTGCCCCCTGTGCTGTCCAAGGCGTGTCCTGTGCTCCTACTAAGAGGAGAGAGTTAAAACCACATGAGCGAGCGCTCCGCTGGCTGCCATGGAGCCAGGCCCAGCACAGTCTCAACATCCATTGACATCATCGCCCACCGCCGGACCAGATGTGACTGTGGTTGTGCCTGCATTAAACAAAAGTGCTGCTACAGGAAATGAGCGCCTTTAAAAGCAGGAGGAAAAAAGACTTCAGCAAAGCGTTGTTATTACCACTCAAAGGATGTAACCAAGGCAGTTAAAATGTTTATTACACCATAACCTAAATTATCCCAATGTTTATCATATGCGGGTGCATGGCTTTGGGGCCTATTCAGATCGAATCATCTTTTCATTGATACGCCAGTGGAGATGCTAAGGATGGGTGCATGATCAATGGCAGATTTATGCACATCAAGCTCACTCATACTTATATAATTGACCAGCTCACCCTCTGGAGATATTTATCATCACTGCCATGGGTGAGAACATGTGTGTCTGGGCCGAGTTCAAGTTCTGGAGGGTCAGCTCCATTTTAGAGCGAAATTAAGCTCTCATACCATATGTATTCAGTGGATATTATGGCCACATGACCCAGGCTATTGTTCCATCTCATTCACTTCTTCAGATGAGGCTCTAGCACTGCTGTTCCCCTGGCAGGTGACAATAGTCAGACCACAGCACCACCTGTCTTCCCCTGGTGTCACTCACCACTCATAAGTAGCAGGATACTTTAGAATACGGGCTGGAGCAGAAGGACATAAGTAGCAGGATACTTTAGAATACGGGCTGGAGCAGAAGGACATAAGTAGCAGGATACTTTAGAATACGGGCTGGAGCAGAAGGACATAAGTAGCAGGATACTTTAGAATACGGGCTGGAGCAGAAGGACATAAGTAGCAGGATACTTTAGAATATGGGCTGGAGCAGAAGGACATAAGTAGCAGGATACTTTAGAATACGGGCTGGAGCAGAAGGACATGTGGCCTACACATGTAGGATGACCTAACTTCAACTCAAACATCAATATACTGTATCTCCTGCAAGATTCAGCTTTTCTCTCCTTTCCATAGAGCAGCTAATGATGGAAGTTTTGTTAGCAGTGATTCATTTGAATACAGAGACAGTAATGTGAGGAGAACGGAAGAGGAGAGCGAGTCAAGACATATAAATGATGAGAAGGGCTTACCAAAAAAAACGTCCAAAAGGACTCAAGGAGTTGGAGCACTCAACAAAAAAAGCAGAGATTGATTTGTTTTAGCTCACTTTAATGCATTGTACAGGATGCGAACAGGTGACTGATGTTTCGACGTCAAGCTGACGTCTTCCTCAGAGTTACCTGACCATTGCACTTAGCTCCTATTCATAGCCTAGTGGCCCATTGAGACAACAATGTAAGAACATAATAATGCTAATATGTTTCAAGGTAAATGGCAAATTATAGTACAAAATAATACTAATAATAAGAGAAATAGTGTGTCTGGTTAATCAATAGGCCATGTAAAAATATACATAGGAGATATTTGGGTGTCTGTGAATCCGGAGACACAGAGACCCCCAAAATCAAGGCAACACCATTATAGAAACAAGGAAGTTTTTCTTGTTAAGCCCTTCTCATGATTTGTCATTGTCGTTGAGCACCCCACCTTTCCTTTGTTTGCTGAAGCGAAGGCCCACCTGAACTCTTACTTGTAAATGAAGTTCAAAAAATCCTATCGCAGTTGGGATTTTTGAAACGTTGAGAAAGACTCTATAAAGTTCAGAGGAAATTATTGCTAAAGAGGGAATCAAACTGAGTAATGCTAATGTTACTCAAAGAAGTGTGATGGAACATTGTCAGAATACGCCTAGGGAAAGTGGAGGAGTTGTAAATAAGCTGGGAGTCTGTTTTGTTTTTTGGCAGCAGACTCCAGCAGCACCAGAGGGGGTATGAGTGGGGTGGGGAGGGGTAGAGGCAGGGTGGGGGCTGGCAGTAGGGGGATGTTGGATGGGGGCACAGCAGCTGTGTAAACCCCAACTGTCCAGGGAGGGATAGAGCAAGGGGGGGACTTTCCAGCCAGGCCAGTTAACCTCATAGACTACTGCAGTCTCACTTAAAAACATGGTCTTCATTTTACAGTTTAATGGTGGAATGTGCTACAATAACTACATACCATAGATGTTTAAAACCATGAAAGAAGTTGTGCTGCTGTATGAACCATGACAGCTAATAGGCCTAAGCAGCAGGTCATCCACAAAATGTTGAATTGAAACATTATCCTATTAAAAGTGTTTGTGCACCCTTACCGTCCGGCAAACTTTCCGGAGCATTGGCTCTCGGACCAACAGGCTTCGAGACGGCTTCTACCCCCAAGCCATAAGACTGCTAAATAGCCATAAGACTGCTAAACAGTTAATTAATGGTTACCCGGACTATCTGCACTGACCCTATCTTGCACTGAATCTATGCACACTCACAACACTATATATACACACTATATACACACACTACACTGACACTTTCACAGAAAACCCACATGCATTCACATACACACACACACACACACTTTTACACTCATCATATGCTGCTGCTACTCTGTTCTTTATTTTACTCTTATTATTATCTATCCTGCTGCCTAGTCACTTTACCCTGCCTTCATGTACATATCTACCTCAAATACCTCATCTGGTACTGGTACTCCCTGTATATAGCTCCATTCTTGTGTATTTTATTCCTTTTGTGTTACTATTTTTCTTTTTATGATTATTTTGTAACTCTGCATCGTTGGGAAGGGCTTGTAAGCAAGCATTTCACGGCTAAGTCTACACCCGTTGTATTCGGCTCATGTGACAAATAACATTTGATTTGATTCTATTTTTTATTGCAGGGGCAGAAAAAGTGTATTCCTGTGGTCAGGCTTGAGTGGACTGTGACTTAATTCTTTACTACTATTGTAACACAACCAACAGAGCTAGGGACCATGGTGAGGCTGTCCCAGGATCCTCCCAAGGAGGAAGGATGCTAAGGTCCAAATTAGATGTCTGACTGAATGAAGAATCAGCTGCTGGGGGACAACCCCAGGAAGAGTGGACCCACTGGCTCTTTGTGGTGCTGTGGTTTGAGTGCCATTGATATGCCCCAAGACCTTCAGGGTCATTGAGATTCAGAGGAAAGCATTCTTACCAGGGGAAGGAATACACAGAGCATGCCTAGCAACATGACTCTACTCTGGGGGTCACACCATAAATATCTAATCCTTTTCCTGCTGCTTTGAGTGACAACAAGAACCCTCCTTCAAGAGTCAACTCCCTCAGTCAACCCCCATCCCCTCGCCGTGACTTTCCCTGTCTTCCTCCAGTGAGGCACAACTATCCACCCGTCAACCTGAGTGAAAATTAAATCATGTTTCCTTACGATGTTCCCAACTCCCAAAGATTGAGAGCTTCCCCCTCAGCCATTCCATTCCAGCGCTCTGTAACTCAGGCGGATGCCCAGGGCATCATCTGTTACGATGCAGGGTCTCTTTTGCCCAGCGGGAAACTTCTGGAGGGAATGCGTGAGGAGATGCAGAGAGGCCAGGCCAGCGTAACAGTCTGGTCTTGCCTTGGGAGAAGGTGTTAACCAATGTGTTGACAGACAGTGGAGTAAAACAGGGGAGCTGTGCAGTGCTGGAATGAGAGGTCACAGGCTGCTGCTTCAGTGTCTTTAGGGGTAATAATTCAACCCAGTCGTATACCTCACTAAATAAGATGAACAGCTCATGTCAGCTCTGACTCTTACCTCCCACAGAGTTGAAATAATAATGTGTGATGAAGCAGAGCTGGGACCCTGATGTTCATGCGGAGGAAAGGTTCTATCTTTTCACCCCCCTCAATGCTATTGGTTCTCACTGTTTAGGGCATAATGATCTGTTGATTCTTATTGAAATAATCTGTCAATCTGTTTTGAATTTATTGTTCTCATTTGTATGAATTTAATTACTTCTTTCAATTTAGTAAAGTCAAAACATTCATGACATCGAAAAGCTTGTTTGATCCAATGACAATTGTTTCCAATTATGTAATGTGCTTTTAAAAGAGGAAATTAAAAACCCAAACATTTACTTGAAACCAACTCTACTTGAAAAGTGTGAATGAAAAGTAAAGAGAGAGAGGGAGGAAGAAAGTAATGTGGCACTGCTTAGGTTCCAGTAAAATGAAAAGGCCTGACTTTAAAATGTTGAATTAGAACTCTCAACAGGGGTAACTTCTCTACCACCATGACTCCAGGCACTGTGCCACATCTCCCTGAGGAAAACACAAGTGTTGATTAGTTTATGGGAGACACAGTACTGCCCCTTAGAAACTTTTTGTGTAGGGGGAGGGTGGTTGAATAAAGTGGATTCAGAGTCCTGAATGTGGCCAGTTGCTTTTTTTTGCAAATGTTGTTTTGCAGTGGAAACACAGGAAAGAAAGCAAGCTCGCCAAGACCCGCTGAGCAGTCTTTTTTCAGCCTGGTGAAAAAAAAAAATATTCAGCAATAAGCATTTGTGAGCTTTGATCTAGGAATCAGGTGTCTGCATGAATGCCCTTATTGTCATGTTATGTGTACACAGTGTGTGAATTATTGAAAACAGCGCGGCCCCCAGCTTCATCTGGTAGAGATTACAGTGCAGGCACGCTGGGTGGCCCGGCCGGGATTGAAATCCCCAGATTATGTTTATTTGTCCAGGGGAAGGAGACCTGGTTCAGTCACCCTGGCCTTACCTAAATGCTCCTTGTGAGGAGGTGAGACTTGGGTCACAACTCTCGCCACACCCCTCCTCCTGGTGCCCCGCCTACAATAATCCCCAGCCCCCGTCACACAGCAGAGCAACACCTGTCTGGGTGTGGCAGACACATGGAGCAAGGTGTTGCGCTACACAAAATGTGTTTACTTAATTTCTTCCGTTTTTTCACTGTGTTGATTTAAATTTGCTATTTTGAAAAGGCACTGGTAAATCTGCTACATCAGGGTGTCTTCTTTCAAAAGAAACTGAACATTTGAAATGCTTATATATAGAGCCAGTAGTGAAACTAGGGGCTAATACATTTTATAAAATAGTGAAAGCAAACATCTTGGCATCCAAACCCCTCTGGCATCCAAGAATAAGACTGAGGGAGAAAGCGAGAGAGAGAGCGAGAGAGCAAGAGAGAGAGAGGGAGAGAGCGAGAGAGAAAAAAAACACCCCCTCGCCAGGTGTTGTTAATGGCAGTAACTCAAGGGGCAATACCCAGACTGGCCCTCCTTTCATCTGACACACCTGAACAGAGCGCTGGGTTCACAACAGGTGGAGGATTCAGCCTGGCTGCCTCGGTGTGACACTACACAAACAACAGGCAGCACATACAGCCCCAGCCTAACAACCCAGACCTGCCTGCCATCACCTCAATAACCACCTCCACTACGCTTGTTCTATACTTCCACTTTATTCACCATCCTCATGTGCAGTATCTGCATTAGGTGGTCCATCCACTGCCTTTCACAGGAAATGTTGTAGTTTTTCCATTCTGAGAACACAGTCGCTGCTCCATAGCAAATGTACCGTTGTATATTGATGATGCTAAGTGAAATATCAAGACAAGGCCTTTAATTGAGCTGGAGAAAAAAAGCCTGTTTAGTTGTTTAAAGGACGTGTTGCATTACATGGGAGAGAGAAGTAGGTCCATGGCATTAGTTGCCTTCAGCTGGACACATCATTAGAGTGGCTCCTTACCTATAATTTGTGTAATAGTTTTGGGGTGGCGGTATATTATTACCATATGAAAAGGCTAAGCAGGGGTCATTGTGCCTCGCTGCAGCAATTAGAGGCGAGCTGAGGGCAGAAGAATGTTTAGAGCTGCCATTAATTGGAAATCACTACAAAGCCCATGCTTTAATTATCATTTAGAGAACAGCACTGCTTAAATTAATATATTTCCTTTGCCATTATTTACAGTAACAGTATGAATGTCTGGATCTGTTTCCTTTCATATCGTGAGGCTTTGAAGAGAATGGGATTAAATTAGATGAATTTGAAAGGCTGTATGCTTGTTGTAAGGCTTTCTCATGCTAATGCAACATGCCACTTTTACATTCAAATTGGATTTTTGTTTGTTTGTTTGTCGAGATATATATAGTGAGATGTAAATGTCTGATGATTATACAGTATGATGCATATTTGACTATTGTGTGCTTTATTTGTGTCATTGTAAATTGAAAGGAGCACACTGAAGTCCAGGATCTCAATGATGGCTTATTTTGTGCTAGCCTTTCTCTCTCCTTTCTGTGTGCTTTCTGCAGGTCGGAATGAGCTGATAGCCCGATACATCAAGCTACGGACTGGTAAGACGAGGACAAGGAAGCAGGTAAGAGGGGAGCGGATATGTTTGCATGGCATGTTAAACTGAAGAAGGCCATCACACCTGAATGTGACTACTGCCTGTGCTTCTGCTGGAGAGAACACAGGGCACACACACACACTCACACACACTCACAGTTGCATGGAGCTTTGCTGCCTGCTTTGTCTGATGGGAGGCTGTCTTACCATACCCTGGATGTGTTCAGTCTTCTTACAGTTATCCTGCATGAGAGGATGTCTCTGCAAAAGCTCACACACACACACACACACACACACACTCTGACTTGGACACCCTCACATTACAGTAACGCAACTATAAGACCATCGTTCCATCTGGAAGAGTGTGTTATAAGAGGGATACATTACTCAATATTTGTTGTAAAAAATGTATTTAGTGTTTTTAAATAATCATAACAGAAACTGGATTAGGACATGGATGATAGGACATTGATTAATACCAACATATAATTTTTGTCTGTTAGAAGTTTCCAGTTGATGTAAGCAACAGACTGTAGATATAAATAGAGGTTGTCTATAAGCTCCCATAATATCAGTTGGTGGGAAGCTGTCTGGCCATGTGGTCCATCAGTCTGGTTGAGCAGGAAGTCATGCTCATGACCACTGGCTCGTATGTCCATGATAAACACCCCTGTGTCCAGACTGGCACTCTATAGCTGGGTGGGAATTGATCAGCCAGCTAAAGAAAGGTAATGTGTGCTATGTCTCTGTAATTCACTCTCTCAATGGGGAATCACACAAGATAGAGGGTTGTTTTCCTGCTGTAATAGAATTTATGATACAACCAAAACACACAACTATTTTATATTTAATGATTGAAGTGATGAGATGTTAAGAAATCAGTCTCAATCAGAAATCATTGTAATTTATTTGAGTTAATTAACATAATTTGAAATATTATGATTACTTCCACATTCACTGTTCTAACTAAAGAGCTATGTTCTGTATGTGAGACTAGAGCAAACAATATCAGGAAAATGGTTGATTAAAATAAGTAATGTCAGATTGAATTTTAATTGTAATCTTATTTTGGTGAGCTGGAACGGAGTACTTCACACTTCCCCATCACCCTGCTCTCCCTATTAACAGACATGCTTTTAGGCGTTGATCATTCCCCGGTGAACTGCCTCAACAGCCACTTGTGTGTGATTGGCCTGATTAAGACCGAGAGCAGAGAAGGAAATCCCCCTCAGACCAAGCGTTCGTCTCTCCCCCCATCAGAAATACAGACTGACCACACATTATCTTACTATAGCCAACCATTTACACTACTGAATATTTTATACAAAAGCATTACATATTTCCAAGTCTGTGTGAATGTTGAAAGCAGCATGGGCCTCTGAAACGCCTTATCCGGCTCCCTTAAGAATACAAGACTGACCGATTCTCATTCAGTACACAGTCGATCACATCTGCGCCCTGTTAATGTGTGGAGAGGCCTGCATCCTTCTTAATCAGCTCACTTAAGTGACAACAACAGGCAACACAATGCTTTGTGGCTGTGAGCTTGGTGTGTGGCTTGGAGATGCTTCTATTATTCTATTGGGCAGCTCAAATCCCCCTGAAGTGTTCTCAACAAAGAGATGTGTAATCCTTTTTGTATTTTTGGTTTTCTTGTTTTTTTTCTCCCTTCTTTTGTTTAAAAAAATGGAGGTGTCTAGTCACATACAGGTCTTAGCAAGAAAGAAAGTTCGAGAAATCTCAGCTGCCATCAAGGTACGTCTGGCTTTGCCCAGTTGCAGGGGGGCTTTTCATCGCCATGGTTACAGGCTGTTCCTTTGTTTTCCTCCCCTCTCCTACCCCGCAGGTGTCTAGTCACATTCAGGTTCTTGCCAGAAGGAAATCTCGTGAGTTTCATTCCAAGCTAAAGGTATGCGCTTTTCTGCTTTTGGGCTTGTGGTTGCTGTGCGTCGTCTTACTTCCTGTTTCCCGTGGTGACAGAGTGAATGCCTGACGCTCTGATTCCCGTAGCCTAGATCCCCTGCTTATGATTAGAATTCATAAAATAACCCCCCCCCCCCACACACACACACACACACACACACACACACACACACACACACACACACACACACAAGTGTTTTATTTCTATTTTCTTTATTGTCATTGAACAATAAGTGCATTTGCTTTGAAAACAATTGTAAGGATCTGTTTAAATTCTTAAGAATCTATTTTACGTTTGTGAAAAATATACAATATAGTTATTACTAGTGTCCGTAATGCAAGTCTGAAAATAGCAAAGTGTTAGATATAATGTGAATGAGAAATTCAATATTCTCATGAGAGCAAGGCTCGCAAATATTCTAAATCTGTTCCACAGAGCTCAGAGTGGACACGCTCAAAAAGAGCTTAAAGAATTTCACTTTCTTCTGTAATTTTTGCCAAGAAAAATATGTTAATGTTAGCCCAGACATCCTAAAGGCAATGTCAGCATTTTCTACAGTTAAATGAAAATGAGCCCAACCACATTGGATCCTTCTAAATCCCTCAAAGCAAATGTACTCATAGTTCGTAGACTTTGTTGCTCCTTTCTTTCTGTTTGGCATGACAATGTGAACCAGAATCAGAGGTTGGTACTGGTGTTATCTGTACTGTATGTGGGAAAGCATGTTGGCAAGATGCATTGGCTGTTGGTGAGTGGCTGAGAGCTGGAGTTCAGAGGTCATCAGCAGAAGTCTGTTTACATGTCATAAGCAGACACAGTATCAGCCACTGATGTGCTGCATGTTAAAAGGGTTTAGGTTCAAAGACTAAGGGTGGTCTATGAAAAAACCTTTGCCTCTTTATTTTGCTGTTTTAACCTAATCATCTTCCCCTGTCAGTGCTGAGTTAAGACCATGAGGAAGCAGCATCTCATCTGCCCTCTCTGCTGTTGCGCACTCCCTCCATATTGATAACTCTAAGCTATCACATTGACATGGCTATCAGTTGCCTTCCTTTCTCTGTGTGTAGCTGTCCTATTACATTCTTCCTCTGTGACTCATTTTACCAATAGTAATGTGTTGAAAATCATGGGCTAACACCAAATATACCCTTTCCAAAATGTCTTCTGAATTTTTTTTTATTGTGAAAGGTGTAATCTTGTCATAAATGTACCTGTAATTCAAAGCATTTTTACAAGGGTCATTTGGTAATGTATGTGTGTTTAAAGACCTTAAGGGTTGCCAGATTTCTTTCTTTCTTATCTTTATGAGGGGATGACTACATCTTTTGACTTTCACACTTTTCCCCTGTTCCCAGTGTTCAGATGGATTAATGACCCCTCATTAGTGTGTGTGTGTGTGTGTGTGTGTGTGTGTGTGTGTGTGTGTATCAGCCAGCTGTGAATGCCTGGTCTTTCAGGCACAGTGCGGCTGTCTGAGTTAAAACAGCCATCTTTTGTATGGGTCTCTGTCTACTCTCATCTAAAGCAAATTAGAGATCAGCAGCAAAGAGAAAGGCATTCGCCCCCCTCCATTTACAGGGAACATCGCTGTAAATCTGCTCTGTCTCTTTTCTTATCTGAGACATGTTGAGTGAAATGACAGTCATTATGGTGCCATTCTCTGTGCTACTTCTCTCAAACCATAGCTGACCATAGTGATCAAATCCTCAGACATTCCAAGTCCACCACATTCTCCAAAATGTCCCACCCCACATTATTATTAATTGACGTATCCAAGTTTCAATGTGACAGCAGTGCTAGTTGATTAATTACTCTTGAGGTTCCTGTACCAACACTTTCTTTCAGTGTAATGTTTTGACAGAGGACATGGCATAAATACTTGAAACTGCAGTTTTATTTGAATACACATTTTAATATTTTATACCATTTAACAATGGTATTTTGTCAGTCCGGGTTTTCAAAAATGTTTGTTATGACCAAAGGATATTATATATATGATTCAATTGAAATCATATAATTTTACAAGCATTATGTGAAATTGGATTAATCAAATTGGATTAACTGAAACCTTCATTGTCAAATTGATTGAAGTGATTTCTATAAATGCTCTTTGTTATCAAGGTATTGTGTGTTGGGTCATTGAAATCAAAATGGTGATTGATAAAACATAAATTGTTACATCTTGCTATTGCAGGATTGTTGTCCAGAGGGATTATAAAATTACAATAAAACCTTGTTTGTTTGCATTCAGGTTACAAGCATGGTAAGTATAAATTATCCGTCCAAGCTCCTGGCTCTGCTCTTGCCAGACCTGTCAGTTGGTTGAGTATCTTTGCTTCTGCTATAGTACCATAGCTGCTGCTGCAGCCCAGTGACTGTCTAGTCTGTGGGCCTCTATCATAGCTTCACACCACTCCACCTACAGATACTGTACAGCTCTTGCCAGCATGCTGACCCTCAGCTTCTGCATGTGTTCTCATGGGGATCCTAGTTCTGTAGGGATGGGTCAGAAGACATACTGTATACTGCTAAGTACTCTACTTGTGTTGGGATAAGAAACGACATTTCTGTGTGTTTGTGCTGCTGCTGCGTTAACACCCAGTAGAAAAGGAATGCAATAGATAGGGTTTAGCTGGATGGTATACAGTAGACCTCTGAGTGGAACTGATGCAAGTGAGTTTTTCTCCACCGTTCCCTCAGACACTAACTCCCTACTCCTGCTATCGATTAAATCTTTCTTGATATCAACATTACATTTCTGATATGCAAAGGCTGAGAGTAGTCCTCATGTACTGTATTGAGCTGAAGCCTTTCTCATAAGGAGAAGAGTGGAGGGATGTAGTGAGAGGAGCCATGAAAGGAACTCTTAACCAAAGCTTTCGTCCTTCTGACTTACTTTAGTAATTCTCTTTGTATGGTTAACTGTGTTCTGGCAGGCAGACAAATCCATCCTTGACATAAGAACTATTGAATTATGTTATATTCAAGGAATAGCAGAGAAAGGATTTATTATTACTCACTCCAATATATTACCTATTATATATGGTAGGAAGTGTGTTAGTGATAGATTAGTCATCGAGGAAACTTGCTTTTATTAAGTGAATACCCACACTTACCATTTTAAACAGTAATTCAATTCTCACTTTACTCTGTGGCACATTCCTTTTAAACAATCCACTTCTTTAATGGCTGCCACAATATGTTTGCTTTTAACATGCATGCTGTCCGTCATTGTTGGAGGCGATGATGTGTGTTTAGAAGCGTGGCTGTTGTTATCACTGTTCTATGTCCCCCATCTTGCCCTCTGTGAGTGCTAAGCCTTTTGTGACTGCCGTTGAAGGATCAGACCGTGAAGGACAAAGCCCTCCAGAGCATGGCCTCCATGTCCTCGGCTCAGATCGTCTCTGCCACTGCCATCCACAACAAGCTGGGCCTGCCAGGCATCCCGCGCCCAGCCTTCCCCGGAGCGGCAGGGGTAAGAGGCCTGCCGGCAACTCACTATCGGTCCACTCAGACCAACACACCACAGAGCCAACACAACTGACGTCCCATCCAAATCACATTACACACATCAGGGCTTTATGGAAACTGACCACATCTGATAAGCACACAATCAAAACGAATGCTAGTCGAGATAACTACATGTATTAATTGTGCTGCTTGGAAGTATTTTTTTGGGATTTGTGTTTGGATGTTTTGTTGTGCATTGATTTATCTAATTCTCTAGTTTTGGCAGGGCATGATATCGACAGCCCAACCTGGATCATCACAAGAGTGAGTATCGTGTTCTATTCTCAGAAAACATGCAACGTGACTGTTTTCTATTTCTCTCTCCATCTCTGTTTCTCTCTGTCACCCTCTTGCTGTTCCTCTCACTCTCTCCATCTCTGTCGCTCTCCTTGTCACGTACTCGCCAATATTTTCTTTGTGGTTGCAGCAGTTGAAGGATCTATATGTTCCAGAGATACAAATACTTCAGTCAGCCTTCTTTCTTCCTCGCTGTTTGTCAGTAGTAATATGTTCAATATGTTGCTCTGTAGAAGTTCCAGACCATTGCATTTTTTTAATGGGCTCCTCCCTCTGTTTTAGCATCAAGCCGTTCACCCAACAAGCATATCCCATCCAGCCGGCAGTAACAACAACGATTTCAAGTAAGGCTTTCACTCATGCTTACAACCAATTTCCTTTTTCCTAAATTTGTCTTAATAAGTAGACCTATAGCGTTGTTTAAAATCAGACATTATAATAAGTTATGGAGATAAAACTCAATTTGATGATATCTCAGAGAGAGAGTTGTGTCATCTGAGTGTTACTCATGGTGGTTGTGATGCAGGCTATGAGCCCACGTCAGCCCCAGCCCCCACAGTCCCAGCGTGGCATGGCCGCTCCATCGGAACATCCAAGCTCCGGCTGGTGGAGTTCTCTGCCTTCCTGGAGCAGCAGAGAGACCAAGACTCAGTGAGTATCAGAGCCCCATACTCATTTACATTTATGTGTCATTTAACAGATGCTCTTATCCAGAGCAACTTGCTGGAGCAATTAGGGTTAAGTGCCTTGCTCAAGGGCACAGACAGATTTTTCACCTAGTCGGCTCGGGGATTCGAACCAGCAACCTTTTGGTTACTGGCCCAACGCTCTTAACCACTAAGCTACCTGCCGCTACTCATCACCCACTCTGCATATGTATTATATGTATCTTGTATGTACCACTCTACCAGGCTACTCATCACCACACTACACCACTACACACTGCCACTGACCTATTCACTGTATCCAGAATGGCACTACCTCAGGTTTTTTATGGGGTTTTAATGTTGAGGGAAAAAATACCGGCAAGCTCTTATAGCTCTTCTTTTTCATGAAAGCATGTAAAAGCATGTCAAGATAGGGAGGGTATTGTCCGTATTCGTGGTCACTCTCATGAGACATAGCTGTCAGTCATTTCCAGCTCTTATCACCCAGTTCTGGCCCCCTCTCAACACACAGAGGGTCTAGCTGCACACTGCCGAGGATCAAAGAGACGAGAATGAATGCACACACTAGATTGAATTCCCTTCACTAGTTCTGACCGACCTTACACACACACAGAACACTGGGAATAGGGAAAGTAAGGGCCCACAGACCCATGTCACATCATGTGAAAAGGCACACAGACCAGCAGCCCTAAACTCATGCCTCACATTCTTTATTGTTTGGTTTGGACGTGAGCGATCTGTCTTGGTTTGTCTGCATTCCCCCGAGAATTTTATTTTGCTATTGATATCGCATGACAACAGCCATTAATCTTGCATTTAGCTGAATATTTGAGATGGTTACATGGCCTGAAGGCTAGGCTGGAGAGGCCATGCAGCACTCTGGTACTGAAGTAAAGGGCAACAGTGACTTTGAAATAACCCTCATGATAAGATTTGATTCTCTCACAACAAGAGCATTAGGACAATAGTACAGATATAATTGTGAAGATATTCCCGGATTTGCTGGCATTCCTCCTTTTTGTCTTATGACTATATATCTTATCTATATTTTTATATCTCATAACCCATGGAGAATAGACTGACTGGTACTGTAAATTACAATAGTTTTTCTGAGGATCTCAGTCAGCCAGATGTTCTACAGTTATTGAAAACAGAACAGCAATAAAACTGCAACTTCTGCATGAGAGATCAATACTCAAAAGCATTTTTTTATGTTTTACAAATGTGTCTTTTTGATATTAGCCCTGTAAGATCCTCCTGTTTACTGTCTTTCAGTACAACAAGCACCTCTTTGTGCACATCGGACAGACGAACCACTCCTACAGCGATGCCTTGCTTGAGTCAGTGGACATTCGTCAGATTTATGACAAATTCCCTGAAAAGAAAGGAGGACTGAAGGAGCTCTTTGGCAAGGGTCCCCAGAATTCCTTCTTCCTCATAAAATTTTGGGTGAGTGTCATGTTGCTAAGTATCGGCACTGGTCTGGTGACTGAATAGCACTTGAGTGTGAACAGTAGGCCTGTGTGTTTGTATGAGAAAGAGGTAAAGAAAAGATATGGAGAAGACACTGTATTGTGGAAAGAAAAATAAACTCACAGATATTTAACCAAATATGTTCACAGAATTACTTACTATTAATTAGCTTGTGAAATGAAACTGGTGAGTATTTTATGCATTTTGTTCTACATTAGTATCTCCATAAAGATATATTGTATATCATTTCTCATGTTGTTTCTGTGGAATAAAGCATTTCCTGTTTTACAACCCAGAGAAAACAGGATTTGTTTGGTTTAATCTCCAGTGGGTTTAATCAGAGGCTAAACACTGTAGATGGCTGCAGAATGCATGTTGCTATATTTGGCCTCGCATAGCAGGAGAGCTTGTGATCAAAGGGCTCGCTAATTCAGTGTAATATCTAAAAACAATGGAGTGACCTGGTTACACTCTTAATGGCTGTTTAAACATTGCATGTATTTTACCCCAATGGAAAATGCTAACTAGCGGCAGCCAACAAAGTGGGGCTCGCCATCGCAGCCAGAACAGCCCGCTCAAATTCCTTTTGAAGTGACCGGCCAATCTGAATTTCAAATGAAAGGCACAATCTGCACAATAATTAAAGTGTAACTGCTTTGACTAATGAAGGAGGAGGATGCTATAGAAGGAGATGTGCTCTTTTTGTCCCCATAATGAACATGATGTCCTGGGCCTGGAGAGCTGCCCTCGGAGAACTGCTCCTTTTCACTAGCATGAATCATTCCCTTAACATAACTTCATTTAATCTCCTTTATAATCTAGTTCCAAATATGGATTACATTTACATAGTCATTCAGAGGTGGCTAAGAAGTGTGTTATTTATTTAAGAATGTCCATTCACGTGATCACTGATGCCCAGCTAGATGGTAATATATTTGCAGGTTTAGGTCGTTATTTATTTGAGATAAATGACGACTTTCAATCTACACTAACAATTTTCCATTGCATGGTGCATTTACATACAACTCTGTTCTGCATCCCTTTAAATCTTCATCTGATTGCTCTCTCACTAGAGGGCAGTATTGTGATGATGGCAATTTTTTTTGCTAAAACACATTTCTCTCACCTCATATGGATGAACAAATGAGACACATTTCTGTCTTACCAACGACTAATATTGTGTTATTTGTGGTTCCCAGGCTGACTTGAACTGCAACATAGAGGATGAAGCGGGGTCTTTCTATGGAGTGACCAGTCAGTATGAGAGCTCTGAGAACATGACAATCACCTGCTCAACTAAGGTGTGCTCCTTTGGCAAGCAGGTGGTCGAGAAGGTGGAGGTGGGTACTCAATCAGTCTTATTGTTAAAAAAACAAAACATGTTGATATCAGTATATGTGGAGGCGGAAGAAGCGCACACCTGGTTAGGTGAGGTGCTGGCTAGCGGAGTAGAACACCTGGTTAGGTGAGGTGCTGGCTAGCAGAGTAGAACACCTGGTTGGGTGAGGTGCTGGCTAGCAGAGTAGAACACCTGGTTAGGTGAGGTGCTGGCTAGCAGAGTAGAACACCTGGTTAGGTGAGGTGCTGGCTAGCAGAGTAGAACACCTGGTTAGGTGAGGTGCTGGCTAGCAGAGTAGAACACCTGGTTAGGTGAGGTGCTGGCTAGCAGAGTAGAACACCTGGTTAGGTGAGGTGCTGGCTAGCAGAGTAGAACACCTGGTTAGGTGAGGTGCTGGCTAGCAGAGTAGAACACCTGGTTAGGTGAGGTGCTGGCTAGCAGAGTAGAACACCTGGTTAGGTGAGGTGCTGGCTAGCGGAGTAGAACACCTGGTTAGGTGAGGTGCTGGCTAGCGGAGTAGAACACCTGGTTAGGTGAGGTGCTGGCTAGCGGAGTAGAACACCTGGTTAGGTGAGGTGCTGGCTAGCGGAGTAGAACACCTGGTTAGGTGAGGTGCTGGCTAGCGTAGTAGAACACCTGGTTAGGTGAGGTGCTGGCTAGCAGAGTAGAACGCCTGGTTAGGTGAGTAGAACACCTGGTTAGGTGAGGTGCTGGCTAGCAGTGTAGAACACCTGGTTAGGTGAGGTGCTGGCTAGCAGTGTAGAACACCTGGTTAGGTGAGGTGCTGGCTAGCAGAGTAGAACACTTCAAAAAGAAAAGGAGAGCAGCATACTAGGAGTTCAGATGCAATCATTGATTACCAACGTTTATCACCAAGCTGTCTTCATCAGGGTATAATGACAAACACTGCGGGTCACTAGTTTATATCGTTTGGAAGGACACACAGGTGTCTGTAATCATGGCCAGCTGTGGCATGATTTTATTTGTCGATGTACAAATATCAGAAGAACATATAAGATGAATGGATTACATACGATCATAGATACAATTGGTCTACAGCATATATGCCTACAAACACATTATTTACAATGGATAGCAAAAACACAATTTTCACAGGAACGGCTTCAGATCAAACTCTACGATGAGACCGAAGGGAGCAAGGGCCTTTAAATTAAAGATCCAGGCGGCCTCTCGTTTTAACAATAAATTGTCAAGGTCACCCCCTCTCCTAGGGAGGGTGACATGTTCGATGCTGATATAGGGAAGGTATACAGTATGTGTCACACATTTCTGGATGTTGGTTCTCTCTCCCCAGACGGAGTATGCCCGGTTTGAAAACGGACGCTTTGTGTACAGGATAAGCCGGTCTCCCATGTGTGAATACATGATCAACTTTATCCACAAGCTCAAACACCTGCCTGAAAAATACATGATGAACAGTGTCCTGGAGAACTTCACCATCCTATTGGTAAGCGTTATGTCCTGTCGTGTCCTGTATGTCCTATTACTGCTTCCTAAAGCAGCCAATTACAAAAGCCAGTCTCTCACTACTCTAACCTGTGGCTAGGACCCTCCCTCTCCTTTATCCTGGCTTTCTGCTGGGCTCCTTTGGCTCCAGCGAGCCTGAAAAGAGGAGCTCTGACTGGGGCCTGAGATGAGCCTTGCTCCCTGCTCCTGCATTCCTCGCATTCCACAGGGGATGGAACGCAGTGTGAGGAGCCTCATTATCTGCAGGGAGGAGGAGGGGAGGGGGAGATCAGAGCGGATGGGGACCCCTGTTATTAGCCATCACATGGGGGCTTAAAGTCCTATTCTCCACTGCAGAGAGAGCTATTTTTAATGCTTGTGTTGGTGTGCACTCTCAACACTGCCCTGGTTTTGTCTGTTTCATATTTTTCACCCGCTCCTTTAAATTCCTTAGATTTTCCAAATTGACTTGTTTTTGTCACACTGTTTTCTGATTGACATCTGTCCGTGGGCCTTTTTACATCGGAAAGTCATTTTCCTGAGACTCAGATTCCTCTCCAGAGACTGCTCATTGCATTACATGGAGTGGGATTGCGTTAAGTCCGAATGACTAACATGATGTCTCCGTCTCTTCCAGGTGGTGACGAACAGGGACACACAGGAGACTCTGCTGTGTATGGCGTGTGTGTTTGAAGTGTCGAACAGCGAGCACGGTGCGCAGCATCATATCTACCGACTGGTGAAGGAATGAGACTCCTAAACCCCCTGAATCCTCCCTTTACATAGACTAAAGAACCTCAAAACAAAGTGGCAGTGCCTCTAGCTGAAAATCACACATACACTGCTTTTCGGTCACATTTTGGGTGAAGCTTATTGTCATTCATTTCTTTGTATATTAATGTATGTATTTGATGTTTGACTGCAGCTGTGAATTGCGGTACAGTTGTTCTACGTTTTGATACAGGAGAAATTCTTCATTTTAAGGATGGCGAGTCAATCTTTGTTTGTAGGATGTACATATAAAAGTGGCAGTATGTAAGGAATCTGTTGGTTGGGTTTCATTTGGTCAACAGACATGTGTATGTTGTCTTTTTCTGCTTTGAACTTGTAATGTACACTAAGAAAACACTAGAAAGATGTTAGTTTTTTCCCCATGGGTTCTGTAAACTACTGTCTGTAGTTGATTTGTGAGTGTATAGGTCACAGGAGGTTGGTGGCATCTTAATTGGGGAGGACAGGCTCGTGATAACGACTGGAGTGGAATAAGTGCAATTGTATCAAATACATCAAACACATGGTTTCCAGGTGTTTGATGCCATTCCATTTGCTCCGTTCCGGACATTATTATGAGCCGTTCTTCCCTCAGCAGCCTCCTGTGGTATAGATATACAAACCGTACATATATACTTGACCAATAGGTTTTCCAAAGAAAAGCATTTTTTTTTTTAAATAAACATTTTGGGGATAATAAAATTGCTACACGAAAGTTAGTCGAAGGCAAGTGATTGTGGGCATCATAATAGTGAAGTTATTGCTTTACAAAAACATCTGTTTTTTTCAGGGAAATAAGATACCGATCCCTGTGGACAATCCACGTCTTAGACACTAACAGCAGAATGAATGCACTGTGATTACACAACAGACGCCTAGTTCAACCTGTGTCTCTGCCTCAGACAGGGCTTACAAGTCTTACATTGCAATAAGGAAACCATACATCTATCCTGTTCCAATGTCCTACGTTACAAACGAGTCCCTCTCTTCTGAGAAGACGGTCATTAAAATGGTTTTGATTCTAAAAACATGAAAGCACTACTTTAGCTACTCTGAGTGGACTGTCACCTTGTCCTAAGCACTTGGTTCCCCTTCTAGGACATGACAATTTTAACTTTTATGTTTTTCTTTCAGATGTGTGGTTTAAGGTTTTAGGATATCCTGAAATAATCGTGAGAAAATGGATCACTTCTTAGACAGTGGGCTGTGTTAAGTATGCAGTTTAATTGCCTCTGAACAGATTATGCATTTTTTCAATCTCTGATTTTCTTTAATTTGTTCTGGTCATTTCAGTGTAATTTCTACAATCTCTGATTTTCTTTCATTTTTTCTGGTCATTGCAGTGTAATTTCTACAATCTCTGATTTTCTTTCATTTTTTCTGGTCATTGCAGTGTAATTTCTACAATCTCTGATTTTCTTTCATTTGTTCTGGTCATTGCAGTGTAATTTCTACTAAGTCCTAGCCAGTGTTGCTGCCTTTACGTTCACACCACCCCATGAGTCTGTGGCCTACACCAATTCCGAGCCTTAAACATGTTACGGACGTGTGAATTCCAAAAGATGCCACTAAAGCTGTGATCTTTTTCCTAAACTGGGTGACTAATTTTCACATTTTGTAGGAATTCTACTACAGTACAATCTGCCAAAGTGTAACAGTGTACAGTGCCTTAGTGTATGGTGTCAAACTGGCCTTGGTTCACTTTTAAGAATGTATTTTGTTTTTAACATATAAACATTTAACATATAAAATCACTCGCCAATATACATATTGGTACAAAATTTTACCACACACACGAGTTAAACTGAGTTACTTTTTAACATAAATAAGAACTGACTTTGCCTTTCCTGTTCTGAAAGACCAAAAATACAGAGATACGATCTCTAGTCATGTCCTGCACTGTAACATGGAAGTGCCTTTGGTTTAGAATCTCCAGCTCTGAAAATACAAAATAATTATGAATTAAGCGTTGCTAAACCAAAAAGAGATGTAATGAAACCAATCACCACATTGCCTTGCTGAAGGTTTGTAATAGATAACAAGGGACAGTGAGTGAGTGAGTCGATCCATGGTCAAATAAATTATATATTAATATAATTTGGTTTTAAGAAATGATCTGTTAAGAAGAGTACCTGTACTACTCATGTGTGTAAAGTTATAGTCTGTGAAAGGCCTGTTTGACCAGACAGCAACTGATAGAATGGAGGATGGTGACTCGTTCCAGCAGCTGTGAAGTCACATAGGCTTACAACTTTACCTTAAGAAGAGATACATGTTTCCTGATTCTTACTAAATTATTTATGGGAATATCTTATTCTGAATCATTGCAGAAAAAGATTCTGGTGGATACAGACAAAGTTGGTTCAATTGCTCAGTATTTTTGCTACAGCCCTATGGAGACTGGAGTTCAGTAGGCATATATTTTCTTTGTTAACTGTTTTATCTCCCATTTTGCCCTGTGTACTAGTTCATGTTTATAAATGACTTACTGAGGTGTTCCTGTTTTACTGTTCTACATGTATACAATGGTTTGTGATGACGTTTTGGGTATATTCCAAGCCCCAAGAGGGTGGTGATGCTGTTACTGCTACACTGCTGGTACATTTGACATGTCAGTTCCAGGCTGGAACAGTTGACTGTACCTCCCACGTCTCTGGGGACCAGAAGACTGTTGCCTTTGATCAGATGAATTGTCTAGAGGACACTCTGAACAAAATGGACATAAAGTATGGATGTGTAACGGAATCTCGACACAAACATATCAGCAGTTTAGCTCTTGTTGTTATTTGTTTGTAATTTCGTCTAAATGTAGGTACTGGTACCTTTTTTGTTCGTTATTACCATTTTAAGATGTTGGCTTTAAAGTGAACTTTTCCATAGTTCAGATAGTATCATAAAAAAACTATTGGGTTTGTGTGCAGAGATTTTTTTTGTAAAAAGGTGCTTTGTATAAAATTATATATCCTGGCTTTTCTTGGTACAGAAGTGTGATATCTTTTCATATCCATGACAGTAAAGCATTGGAGCAAGGGACAGAAAAGAAAACCTGCTATGCGTATGTGTTCTCTACTGCATATGGTCTTGTCTTTGCTCCGTAACATTTTGATGCCTTCTTGATAAAGTGGTAGATATTTTGTAGCTTTCTAGATACTTTGTATGTATACAATATTGAAGTTAAATAAATCATGAAAAATATGGTCTCCCTTTTTATTCTGTGAACAACTGACAGTGAGAATACCAAAAAAAATAGAGCATCTCCACATTAATACTTAAATGTATTAGATGTAACACATCAGCTGTACTAACCACAGATACACACCAGAGGGAGCCATTCTCTGCCTTTTGTATTGGTGCCAGAGGGAGCCATTCTCTGCCTTTTGTATTGGTGCCAGAGGGAGCCATTCTCTGCCTTTTGTATTGGTGCCAGCCTTGTTACAGTATGTGATGTGGCATTATTTTCAATTATCAAACTAGATTTCATAATCTGGGACAACAATTTACAAAAAAAGCCCCTATAAAAACAGTAATGAAGCCACTTACACAGGCTACACTCTTTGGTAAAGATGATTTACATTTAATAATAATAATATGCCATTTAGCAGACGCTTTTATCCAAAGCGACTTACAGTCATGTGTGCATACATTTTTACGTATGGGTGGTCCCGGGGATCGAACCCACTACCCTGGCGTTACAAGTGCCATACTCAACCAATTGAGCTACAGAGGACCATTTAGTAGTCACTCTTATCTGGAGCTACTTACAGGAAGAATTAGGGTTAAGTGCCTTGCTTAAGGGCACATCAACAGATTTTTCACGAAGTCAGCTGGGGGATTCAAACCAACAACCTTTCGGTTACTGGCCCAAAGCTCTTAAGGTTCCGCTAGGCCAACCAATGTTATTATCCCTAAAGCACAGCCCTCTCTCAGCTAAAGTTCTATGCTTCGATCATTTTTAAATAACATCTAACATGACTGTTGCACTTAATTTGAAAACATTTTGTGAATAATACATGAAGCATTAGTGTCAATGTAAAATGTGTCACTTTCCATTTTGCAGAACAGTTATCATGGATAATACTGAAAGGTAACACCAGATGGAGCCATTATCAAAATAAAGACTTGTCCAGATTGGACCCGCCCAAAAAAGACTGAAGGCCACAGTACTGTTGTTTAGCTGTTGCACTGATATGCTCATTCTGTAACACTGTTGTAAAAAGTGCTAACATATTTAAACCTGGAGCCTAGGTATCTATTACTCTCTCATTCACTCACTCACACATCAGTTATACCTTGTAACGGTTTTACGTTGTAACGATTGTAACGTCAGTAGTTTCGGCAGGTAGCCTGGCGAGTAGGAGCGTTGGGCCAGTATCCGAAAGGATGCTGGATCGAATCTCCGAGCTGACAAGGTAAACATCTGTAGTTCTGCCCCTGAGCAAGGCAGTTAACCCACTGTTCCCTGGCCGCCGAAGACGTGGATGTCGATTAAGGCAGCCCTCCGCACCTCTCAGATTCAGAGGGGTTGGGTTAAATGCGGAAGACACATTTCAACTGAATGCATTCAGTTGTACAACTGACTAGGTATCCCCTTTTCCCTTAGTGTGCTTTGTTACTGAATAATCAGAGACACAGAACAACTCCTCCGTCTACAGAATGCCCTCTCTCTCCACTGACACTGTCCACATAATATCTAACAGATGTGTGTCTGTCTGTCTGGCTCATGTGTGTGAGAGGATCTGATTCTGGAGTCATTTTTAAATCCATGCAAGGTGCACCAGTGTAATCGTCCCAGGGGTCAGAGCCCTGCCAGATTTGGACTACTACACTTCCTGTGTTTCTAGGGAGGCCTTTACACAGCTGTATCTGAGTACAAGAGGAAGAATACTGGACACTCATAATGGGTGTGAATTGTACCCCACTATGGTCTTGATTCATGGTGTAGCAGTCCTCACGACAGGTACCAGCAGGGGGTCAGGATTTCTCTCTAATTCGGTAATTCCAGATAAATCCTCGAGATCAAGGTTAGAACTCTGCCTTCTGAATGAGCCAGGAAGTGATCGTCTAAGTGTCAGATAGTGTGTTCCAATTAGGCACAGACGTCATTTCAATGTCTAGTTTTGGTTTACATTTGGTTGAGTTGTCAACTAACGAGAATTCAATGTGAAATCAACAAAAAATGTCACCATGTCATTGGATTTAGGTGAAAAGTTGGGTGAAAAATGACTTGATGACTTAGAAAATCCAATTAGTTTCCCACGTTGATTCAACGTCATCACATTGAATTGTGTTTGTTAAAATGACGTGGAAACAACGTTGATTCAATCAGTTTTTCCCTACTGGGTTGTTAAACTGATGTTGATGATTAGCATGTAGGAATAGAAAAGTGAGACGAGGCAATGTACTGATGGGCTGATCCCCCACGAAGCTGGATCAATCCAATCGCTTTTCTTTTACCATCAGTTTGTTGGGGTGTTTGTCAGTCAAGTGACATACAGTGGGGAGAACAAGTATTTGATACACTGCCGATTTTGCAGGTTTTCCTACTTACAAAGCATGTAGAGGTCTGTAATTTTTATCATAGGTACACTTCAACTGTGAGAGACGGAATCTAAAACCAAAATCCAGAAAATCACATTGTATGATTTTTAAGTAATTAATTTGCATTTTATTGCATGACATAAGTATTTGATCACCTACCAACCAGTAAGAATTACGTCTCTCACAGACCTGTTCGTTTTTCTTTAAGAAGCCCTCCTGTATTAACTGCACCTGTTTGAACTCGTTACCTGTATAAAAGACACCTGTCCACACACTCAATCAAACAGACTCCAACCTCTCCACAATGGCCAAGACCAGAGAGCTGTGTAAGGACATCAGGGATAAAATTGTAGACCTGCACAAGGCTGGGATGGGCTACAGGACAATAGGCAAGCAGCTTGGTGAGAAGGCAACAACTGTTGGCGCAATTATTAGAAAATGGAAGAAGGTCAAGATGACGGTCAATCACCCTCGGTCTGGGGCTCCATGCAAGATCTCACCTCGTGGGGCATCAATGATCATGAGGAAGGTGAGGGATCAGCCCAGAACTACACGGCAGGACCTGGTCAATGACCTGAAGAGAGCTGGGACCACAGTCTCAAAGAAAACCATTAGTAACCCACTACGCCGTCATGGATTAAAATCCTGCAGCGCACGCAAGGTCCCCCTGCTCAAGCCAGCGCATGTCCAGGCCCGTCTGAATTTTGCCAATGACCATCTGGATGATCCAGAGGAGGAATGGGAGAAGGTCATGTGGTCTGATGAGACAAAAATAGAGCTTTTTGGTCTAAACTCCACTCGCCGTGTTTGGAGGAAGAAGAAGGATGAGTACAACCCCAAGAACACCATCCCAACCGTGAAGCATGGAGGTGGAAACATCATTCTTTGGGGATGCTTTTCTGCAAAGGGGACAGGACGACTGCACTGTATTGAGGGGAGGATGGATGGGGCCATGTATCGCGAGATCTTGGCCAACAATCTCCTTCCCTCAGTAAGAGCATTGAAGATGGGTCGTGGCTGGGTCTTCCAGCATGACAACGACCCGAAACACACAGCCAGGGCAACTAAGGAGTGGCTCCGTAAGAAACATCTCAAAGGTCCTGGAGTGGTCTAGCCAGTCTCCAGACCTGAACCCAATATAAAATCTTTGGAAGGAGCTGAAAGTCTGTATTGCCCAGCGACAGCCCCGAAACCTGAAGGATCTGGAGAAGGTCTGTATGGAGGAGTGGGCCAAAATCCCTGCTGCAGTGTGTGCAAACCTGGTCAAGACCTACAGGAAACGTATGATCTCTGTAATTGCAAACAAAGGTTTCTGTACCAAATATTAAGTTCTGCTTTACTGATGTATCAAATACTTATGTCATGCAATAAAATGCTAAATTAATTATTTAAAAATCATACAATGTGATTTTCTGGATTTTTGTTTTAGATTCCGTCTCTCACAGTTGAAGTGTATCTATGATAACAATTACAGACCTCTACATGCTTTGTAAGTAGGAAAACCTGCAAAATCGGCAGTGTATCAAATACTTGTTCTCCCCACTGTATGTGTGTCACCCAGAGAAGATGCACTGTGCAATGTGTTAGGCTATAGCCTCCTATGCAGATGTAAGTAAATTAGTCTTTGTATGCTGCATGCTAATGTATTTGGTTTAAAAAAGTGAGTATGCTCAGCAGTAAGATAACATATTCTGATTCAGGGATGTCAGTACCTTAATTCACTCCTCCCATTGTCACTATTTGATGTGTTGCATAACCCCCAGGGATGTCTGTGTTTCTGTTGGCATCAGACTGCCATACATCTCATGCATGAGTGTTGCCAAGTTCCCACGTGCTATAATATGATGTTTACATGAGTGGTGAAATTAAGGATGAATAGGCCTACTCATTGGGTCTCATTCATCAACATTTACTACAGTAAATTATTAAAAATGAATATTAATAGTAATAAACATGCATTTATACAAGTATTATTATAAGTATTGTTATAATTTTACATATCACTACTATTGTTATTGATGTGATAGTTGTAATTATTGTTATCATTATTAGTTGTAGTATTAGTCGTTTGTTGTTGTTATTAATGAATAATAGTGTTGTTGTTGTTATCTTGTTTTATTAATATAAGGTTCTCAAAATACGCAATCAGGTTCTCTGGGAGAGTGACAAACTTTATGGGCGGTGTTACTTGTCGAGTTTAGGAACTGTAAAGTTGTCATGTGATCAAAGCAGAGCGAGTCTCCCGTTGTACGCACAGCGCGCAAAGGGCGCAGTTGAGTGTGCCTACTTGGATACAGAGCAAACCGCTACAGCGGATACATGGACTTCCCAACCGCTACAACTACATGAGGGAACGCGTAAAATGAACAATTTCTCTCAGAATGTTGGATGTTGCTCTTTATTCTAACGTATGCGGATGTACAATCCATTTAGCACTTAAATGACAAAACTCTGTTCTAATCCGTTTCCCTCCTCAAAAAACGGAATTTGAATGGTATTCTAAAGGGGAATAACGTTTCGTTTTAGTTTATGATGGAGTCCGAGGAAAGTAAGATATCTGTGTGGGTTTGCCGAGAGGAGAAGCTTATCTCCGGACTGTCAAAGCGTACCACCTGTGCTGATGTGGTCAATGTGCTCCTTGAGGATCAAAACTTGCAACAATGTGTCTCTGCAGCCATGCTCTCTGGATCACCCCAGTCCTATTGCATCGTAGAAAAATGGAGAGGATCTGAGAGAATTTTGCCGAATAAAACAAAGATCCTTCGACTTTGGGGCGCGTGGGGAGAGGAGCAGGAGAACGTGCGGTTTGTGTTGGTTAAAAATGAGGCTTCTTTGGCTAACCATGGACCCCGGAGCGCAGAGGCGCGTGTTGTGCTCAGCAAGGAGAGCCCGTGCGTTTACAAGGGGACAGCAAGAGCCACCATGGGCTTTTCACATGAGAAACAACGTCGGATTGTTAGGAAAGCTTTCAGAAAGTTGGATAAAATAAATAAAAAGAGGGCGCAAACCGTATCCAAGGATGCGCCCACTGGGGAGAAAATGGAAACTTTGGTTCACCTGGTCATATCCCAGGACCACACAATCCGCCAACAAATCCAGAGAATTAAAGAACTGGACAGAGAGATAGAAAGGTATGAAGCTAAAGTTCATTTTGACAGAATGAAAATGCATGGGATCAATTACGTGCAGGACACATACTTAGTGGATGCGCATTCTGACGGGCTCTCCAAGCAGGAGGATGAGAAGCAATGCTCAGCGGAGGCTGTTGCCCAGTTTGAGGAGTATGCCCTACGGTGTGAGGAGGTGATTAGACTTCAGGATGAATTGGCTGAGCACGAAGCGCTCATGGACAGCATTACTGTGGAGATCCAAGAGGAACTGAACCAGAGGTGGATGACGCGAAGGCAAGAGGAGCTGTCAAGTAAAGAGGTGGAACCCAGCGCGGTAGAGACCGCTATGTGGGTATCAACAGCCCATGCGACACACACAGACACTTTAGCCCTGGAGGCTGATACATCATTAGATAACGATTTGCTTCTGGAGGAGGATAGGATCAAAACGCAGCTGGATACTAGTTTATACATTGGACTGCGCTTGAACACGGATTTGGAGGCTATTAGGAGTGATTTGAATCTAACCCAGGATATTTGGGGGGCGAAAGAAAAGGAGATACGGGATTTGCTGGAGAAAGTGAACTCATTGGATATAGAGGACGACGGGACACCAAGCGAGGACAATGACTGCAACTCTGTGGTTACTGAGGCAGCAATGATGCGTCCCTTGGAGACGAAAAGCGAGTGGGTGGAGCAAGCCAGGGGGCTTTCAAAGACATGCAATGCCAACGATGACGACTCAGACACTGGCCTGAGCTCCATGCACAGTCAGGACTCGGATAACCCACCTGTGTGCGAGTCATTGGTATAAATTGCCAGGATGCTTCAAGTTCTATTGACAATTATATTACATTATTACTGTACTTCTAAAAACTCAGGGATCTGACAGAGTATATCCCCACAATGAACAACAATATAATTTATTCAAAAATGTATTGACTAATATGTAGCTTACCCCAATACATAGTCAAAATACTTGGTCACTTAAATATATGCACTTACAGTTATTCACATATTTTGTTGCCTTTTCTCTATAAAAAAAACCTTTGACCTGTGCCAGGATATGACACACCTCAGTGTTATTGGTCAGATTATTATTGGATAAGGGATGGAAGCCTTTGTGTTTGCAAGACTAAACAGACTTCAAATAGACCATGCTAATTGTAACACTGCACTAGTGCTAATTCTAGTTGGAAGTGAGGTAGTGCTCTGCACTTGTCCAATGTGATTTTGTGGACACACAGACGAGTCTTAAATATGAAGGGTGTATGACATACTAAAATAAAGATAATTTACAAAACTTGTATGTGCAATTCCTTCATTGAAATATGCAGAAAATGACTTTGCCTTGCCTAATCAATACTAAGTCTGCAAATTGTATGCAACGAGTGAAAAGTACAGGATGATGTTAAACAATGTATGTGTGAGTGTGTGTGGATGCATGCATCACTGTGTGTGTGTGTTCATGCGCTTGTGGGCATGTGTGCTTGAGAGAGACGGTAGGTAGGGTAAGGGGTGGCATGGAGCATTACGCAAAGGGATGAAAACTCCAAGCAGATGCTGGGCTCACACAGCATAAACCAGGGAGGGCATGAAGGATTTAGGCTCATATCCATGGGTGTCAGGGGATTCCCAATCAATGTGACTGAGGCCAGGGGTTAAAACTTCCTCTGACATTAACCACACAGGGAGAAGCAGCAGAGATGCCTTTGACAGAGAGACATACAATATTCCTTACATTACATTTCTCCACACAATAGCGAGTGTGAGGCTTGCTCTCTGACCCAGGTGGGGTATCACATGATGCTACTGTATTTCACTGTTGACTGGACTTCAGTCAGGCTTCAGATCCACTCCCTCTCAGCCAGAGTCTCATAAGAGGATCACCCCTCCTCCTCCTCACTGCCCACCCCTACTGTACCCCTGCCATAGTGCACTCTTAACACATACCTGAACACTAGATCAAACCAGCATCAGCTGTAATCAGAGGCATGCTGTTGGCGTTAATCTGGGTGTTGTCTGTTGAGCAGTGTGAGGATTGTAGCTATAAAGCCAGAGCTGCAGATGCATTCAGACCGTCACAAATAACATCATCAAGGCTCAGGTTTGTTTGCAAAGCTAATGTCAGAGCATTACCTCTGGCTCTACTTCACATTCACCACTGTAGCAACATATTTTATTTGTGCAGAACATTTAACATATATTCACATTTTAATCATTCAGATAATATTGTTATTACATATGTATAAGCTACAGAATTTCATAACAAGAAACTGTGAATAAGAGAGGGCGAAATATGCTCCAATGGCCCAAATAGTATTTATGTCTGTCTATCACAGCCAGTGAACATCTGGACTAAAGTATTTCCTCACCTCGGGTTGGGCAGAGCATGGATTAAAGCAACATATTGTACGTTTGGCCAATAGCCTTTCCAGATGACATAATTATAAAATATTATAATAGGGCTGGATTATAATGTGCGTCGAAGACCAGTCATAATGAAAACCTCCAGTTCCGGTAGTAGGGTTACTTTACTCTATAACCATGCTATTTCACAAATGATTTTATAATTCCAATCACTCTCAATTATATTATATCTATTCAGAAATTGATATTAGCATGACACCAGCACAACACTGAATGAACTAGTATGTGATCTGGATGCACTCGGAGGTCACAACAGATAGAGAAGGCTAATCCCTTTTTAATGTCAGTCCAGAAACACTGGCTAGAGTTTATGGGAACCTTTCGTACCCTCCTCAGTAATAAAGTCAAGGATCTGTGACGCACCAGCGATGAGGAATGCTGTAAAACTCCCTTCCTGGCTGTACAGGCTCAGGAACACATAGTGCAGGTCTTCCACTGACATACACTACAGGGGCTAGATGAGATTTGTCTCACACAAGAATGGCCACCCAACTAGTAGGACATTTTACTGGCGTTGTAGCTTATGTCACTATTTTCATGAGGCTCTCTTCACTCACACATACACTCATTCTCTTCACTCACACGCACACACACGTATGCACATACACACATACACGCACACACACCAAGTATACGTGATCATTTTTATATGAATTCTACAAGCTCTTCAAAGGAGTGTGGGAAAGTGAGTAACGCTGTGGTGACTGAGCTGTAGCTTTGGGGAGGAGGTGTATTTAGAAGAGGAGGTTCTCAGGGGGCTCCTTCATCTCTCAAACAGCAAACAGGATGCAATTACTGCCATGTCTTTGATCCTTCATGAATCTCTTCCACTCCCCTGCACCGAGCACTGAGCCCCCACCCCCTTTAATGAGGCCCTGCCCCACTGACTCCCTGCAACCCCTTCCCCTATTCTGAACGAGGCAGGTATCTATCAATGGGTGATAATGACAGGTACTCTGAATCCACCCCTCCCATAAATACTTCATTACTGCAGTGTGAGGAGAGGACAGGGCTATTAATGTTGACCCAGGTGGTCCAGGTTTCAGACAGTCTGAACCAAAACCTTCACTTTACACAGGGACACGCACCACCATGATAGAACCTGACCAGATAAAACGCTTGATTCTCTCCCACTTTATTACTGTGATTTTGGGATGAACTAGTGGGTAAAGCACCTATTACAATTTCTCCTGTCTGAAAACATTAATTTGTTAGTCAAGGAGCACTACAGGGGACTCTCAAACCAGAGAAAGTGCTTCTCTCACAGACAGACAGACAGACAGACAGACAGACCGACACAGAGAGAGAGAGAGAACAAGAGAACTGTCACACTATCAGAACTCCAATATTTGAAGGTTCAGTGACTCCATAGTCGATGAACCCAAAATAGGGCGCAGGTGTCAATCAAGTCATGGTCATGGGACACTGCATTGCTCGGGGGGATGTTTGTTTGTGTTTTAAACAAGAGGGAGAAAAAAATGTCAGTGCCAAACTGACTTTCCAGACCAATAAGCAAGGCTCCAAGTATCCTGACACTCACTACAATCATCCATTTCTCTGATTTGGCTGCCTTACAGTAGGATTTATATTTGGCATTCAGAGCCATTGAACATTGTATACAGGAACCATGACAACAACATACAAGCCAAGCACAGCATGCATGCAGCCACTAAAGCATAAGCATACACAGCATACTGAGTGCACTAACTCAAAAGGAGAAACTACTTGAGGTGTTTACACATTTGCTTTTGTTTCTAACATCATGAAGTAAGAGTCCACTGTTGGCTTAAATATTGACCAGATTGACCATGTTCTTATGGCGCTCTGATTTTCCACCACATACAGTCGGCTACTTTGGTGGTTCTAGCAGTTTTCCTATAAAGACGGATTATAGCTAAACTAAACTCCTTACTGTATGGTTTCCTAGATACCACACACACTGTAAACCAACCAGTGTTTAGTATACACATTGTACCTGCATACAGTAGGTATCCAGTGTCAGGTGTTGGATTTGAGACATAACAGCAGTATACATTACTGCCTCCATCCTGGAAGCCTGGGAGGATGTTCTCTGTTTTATGTGTTTGATTATGATTGGATAAATCAAAACCAGAGGACTAACAATGGCTATTCAATATTTTCAATGTATCGTATAAATGCACAGCGGTGCTATTAGAAGGTTCTGTAATTATTTAGGGATGTCTAATGAGAACCTCACGGTTATAATGAAGACAAAGTCTGTTATGGCACAATGCACTTCTTATTCATTGTATGAAGAGTGTCCAAGACCATTAAAAGTATTCTTTCTAAGTTGGCTAAATAAGTCACACACTAGCATGTTGGTATTTACATTTACATGTTAGTCATTTAGCAGACACTCTTATCCAGAGCGACTTACAGTTAGTGAGTGCATACATGTTCATGTAAGTTTAGGTTGCAGAACATAAGACCAGAGGGGTTTTATGTTCAGATCATGCACAATACTTCCATTGAGTTTTAGTTAGAAAACTTTTATCCAACATCAAAGATACTTGATAACCATAAAATGGGATCTGATACTTTAACAGCAATTAGCGTTGAGACAAGACACTACCCATAAGGAACCTATTCATGTGTGTTATTCACCCACAGGTACATCACCCATCCACCTCTCTATTGTTAGCTGCTTTGATATCTCTCACCTTATCTATAGCCTCTCACTCTGAAGAAGTTTGGAGCTGTATGGCGGACAACAACATCTTGTTTATCTTGGCATTGGAATGTTAACTGCAGTAAATTATTGGTTTATTGATCTTAATCGCTTTGTGACAGCATAAAATGTGATATTATGTCCTATACTACATTCTATGGCAAACATTCCAATACCGTAACATTATATACTTTTTACATGTGCTATTATCAATAATCATATTACCATACATCCAGACGATGCACTAGAATTATGTTTTTTCCATACTGACAACTGTGTGGCATAGGGAGTGAACTTGTAGAGTTTATGACCTGTTTTGTGTCTTGCCTTAAACAGTAAAAGTAAGGTTTCTTCCCACACAAAGCACAAAAACACCATCACAGCGTTTGCCGGCTAGCCATCTTCAAAAAAGAAGGGAGCATAAAGGATTGAGAATAGGCCTGATTTGCATTTTGATTTAGGGGGATTACATTACTGGACCCTCACAATGCAGCTTCACTGTGTGGTATAATTGAAGAGAGTTTGGGGAGAGTGCAATGGCCAGCTGATACTGAAGAATGTGTCTTGTACCCCTCACGTCTCAGAGGCTGTGACTTCTGGGGGATTCTGGGATGTGTTGTTTGTCTCGCTTAGCAGTTGACATCTGGGTGACAGCTCCCTATAAAAGGGACAAAAAAGGAAGTGATTGCAGTGCATGCAGACAGGCTCTTTCTAAACGTGTGCTAAAGGCAGAGCAAGTAGGAGAAGGAGAGGGACGACAGGCAAACATGAATGAAAGGATGTGGCTTTCAGTGGCGCCAGCAAGATACTGTGTGTGCCTCTCAGTGAAAGGGAATGCACGTGACGCAGGGCTGGGTCACAGCTCAGGATCACACACTGGCAGAGCCAATACCAGAGCAGAAGATGAAACAACAAATGAATGTTAGGCAAAAGGTACATCCACCTTATGCAAGGAATTCATTCCATTTCCTTTTCTATTTTAAGTGGTTCTAAGAACACACGATATAATAAAATAAACAAAACTTTCACTTGAATTAGATGTTGGAAAATCATGGATCTTTGGTCCAGTATTTTGTGCTTCTTAAGAGTGAATGCACCTGATGTATGAAGTAAACAGTTACTTTAGTTCAGAGATAAAGACAATCAAAAGTCTTAGTGTTGCTTGAAATAAAGGGTTGCATTAACATCTTTGAATAATAGAAGACGCAATACACATAGAACTGAAGTCCCGAGGTGTCCTATCCCTTCAGGCACTAACAGCACTTCAACGTAATGCAGAATGCAGTTGAAAGACACTGAATATGAAATGCAGTTCAGAAATACAATAGGAAAGAGCTTCTTTTCAGGGAGCCAACAGGAATTAAAGAACCAAAGGATGAGTAAAAGGCTGGATTTCATCATGTGTGGTTTATTTGGGGATTTGGGGTTCACTCCACTACTCCTGTTAGATCTTAGATAAGTGATAATAATACTGTCTATATCTATAATGTAGGTGGACTGTCACATGGGATGTTTTTCACCTTATTTCTACTTGTGTAATAATAATCAATAATACTTGCACTAATGTCTGTGAGAGTGTTGAGAGAATAAGATGGTGGAACTTGACATTATATACATCTTAACCCAACTTTCCTGTTTAGCATAACACGTTTCAACAGTTCACAGTTACAGTAGGCTATGTATGTTCTCCCTAATTTATGGCCCTATAGTTATGTATGAAGCGGTTTTGTGACATACAGTACATGCACATCAAATCTGCGTTATAAATAACCCATGAGCAGTGGAAACTTGTCACAGGCACTGCACGTCTGCTAAGACCTGACTGCTTCCTCTGCTGCACCTCATTAATAATTGGTCTCGGAGGAGAAACACTCTTTTGCCCCAACTCTGACTTTATAATGTGTCGTGTTAAGCAGCTGCTGCAGCCTGCCTGCCCTTTGTCTGGCAGTCCACGGCTTGTGAAGAGAAATGACCATGCAGACCTGAGCTGCTCTTCAGCTGCAGGCTGTGCAGGCCCACTGCGGGCAGATAAGCAGGACAGGCCATTGACCAAGCACATGGACCATACACACAGCCTCTAATACCACTACAACCTCTAAGCCCCAGACACACCTCAGCCTGACGCTGATGGACTGAGAGCACAGCTTAACATCTGCTCCTGTTGAATGGACCACAGGAGCTCAGCCCAACCTGCTAGCCAATCGTATGGTGCTGTGAAGAGAGAAACAAATGGAAAGGGAATTAGAATAAGACAAGTAAAAGGTGGAAATGAGATAACAGAAAACCGAATGCCTTCTGACAGCCAAAAAAACATATTTAGTCACAGAGACAGACCTGGTTCTACCGCCGACTAGGAATAGGGGAGAGAAGCCAGTCCTACTCTACCCAAACACATTGCCCAGGCCATATGTGATCTGACAGGGACAGGCAGTGTAGACAGGGTGGGCTGTTTGTCTAGATCTTCATGTCCCTGAGAATGTCCCAGAGAATTATAACCCTGTCAATAAACCAATATACTTTGTGCAAACTCACGCCACAAAATATTGAATCTGGCAGTTATGCCGGGGCAATGGAGGAATATTTGCACTATCTTTGTTGACCCTCGATGGACGAGACCAGAGGAGTAACCGTAAATAATGATCCTGCTGGATTACAAGAAATGCCTCAATCCATTAATCATCATGATTTTTATAGTAATTTCTGTTTTGCTTTATGATCAGGACAGGACAGACTTCATCTTGAAAAGAAGATGCATGTATTTAGGTTCAGTCAAGGTTACATCCTGTGGATAAGGAGACTTAGTCATAAGATGTACATTTCCAACGCCTCAAACATCCTACAGCCAGGTAGGCAATCAGTCTACAAGACTAAACCTAGAGAATAAGGACTACACCTCTTTTTAGAGCAAACATCTCAGCTTGGTAGTGACTGGGAAGCCTTTATGATGACTGTGGGGAAAGTTTTCATCCTGAAAGTGTAGGGCTGGGCGATATGGCCAAAATATCATATGATACTGCCATACTGTCAAATAAAGGGAAAAAAAGAGTGTCATATTATAAATAAATAAAAAATCCCTGTTTTGACAGTATGGCAGTATTTGACGGTATTTTATGTTTTTTAATAATACAAGTTACAAATATGTTTTATGAGTAGTGCATGACCCTAGAATGGCAACAAATACATTCTAAGTGAAAACTGTTGTGCTGATTAAAGAAGCAATTTCTTGTTAACAAACTATAGTTTTGGCAAGTCAGTTAGGACATCTACTTTGTGCATGACACAAGTAATCTTTCCAACAATTGTTTACAGACAGATTATTTAACTTATAATTCACTGTATCACAATTCCAGTGGGTCAGAAGTTTACATACACTAAGTTGACTGTGCCTTTAAACAGCTTGGAAAATTCCAGAAAATGATGTTATGCCTTTAGAAGCTTCTGATAGGCTAATTGACATAATTTGAGTCAATTGGAGGTGTACCCGTGGATGTATTTCAAGGCCTACTTTCAAACTCAGTGCCTCTTTGCTTGACATCATGGGAAAATCAAAAGAAATCAGCCAAGACCTCAGAAAAAAAATGGTAGACCTCCACAAGTCTGGTTCATCCTTGGGAGCAATTTCCAAATGCCTGAAGGTACCACGTTCATCTGTACAAACAATAGTACCCAAGTATAAACACCATGGGACCATGTAGCCATCATACTGCTCAGGAAGGAGACGCGTTCTGTATCCTAGAGATGAACGTACTTTGGCGCGAAAAGTGCAAATGAATCCCAGAACAACAGCAAAGGACCTTGTGAAGATGCTGGAGGAAACAAGTACAAAAGTATCTATATCCACAGTAAAATGAGTCCTATAGCGACATAACCTGAAAGGCTGCTCAGCAAGGAAGAAGCCACTGCTCCAAAACCGCCATAAAAAAGCCAGACTACGGTTTGCAACTCCACGACAAAGATCATACTTTTTGGAGAAATGTCCTCTGGTCTGATGAAACAAAAATAGAACTGTTTGGTCATAATGTCCATCGTTATGTTTGGAGGAAAAAGGGGGAACCTTGCAAGCCGAAGAACACCATGTCAACCGTGAAGCGCGGGGGTGGCAGCATCATGCTGTGGGGGTGCTTTACTGCAGGAGGGACTGGTGCACTTCACAAAATAGATGGCATCATGAGGAAGGAAAATTATGTGGATATATATTGAAGCAATATCTCAAGACATTAGTCAGGAAGTTAAAGCTTGGTCGCAAATGGGTCTTCTAAATGGACAATGACCCCAAGCATACTTCCAAAGTTGTGCAAAATGGCTTAAGGACAACAAAGTCAAAGTATTGGAGTCGCCATCACAAAGCCCTGACCTCAATCCTATAGAAAATGTGTGGGCAGAACTGAAAAAGCGTGTGCGAGCAAGGAGGCCTACAAACCTGACTCAGTTACACCAGCTCTGTCAGGAGGAATGGGCCAAAATTCACCCAACTTATCTTGGGAAAGCTTGTGGAAGGCTACCCGAAACGTTTGACCCAAGTTAAACAATTTAAAGGCAATGCTACCAAATACTAATTGAGTGTATGTAAACTTCTGACCTACAGGGAATGTGATGAAATAAATAAAAGCTGAAATAAATAATTCTCTCTACTATTATTCTGACATTTCACATTCTTAAAATAAAGCGGTGATCCTAACTGACCAAAGACAGGTAATTTTTACTAGGATTAAATGTCAGGAATTGTGAAAAACTCTGTTTAAATGTATTTGGCTAAGGTGTATGTAAACTTCCGACTTAAACTGTATATATATATATATATACACACACACACACACACACACACACACACAGTGGGGAGAACAAGTATTTGATACACTGCCGATTTTGCAGGTTTTCCTACTTACAAAGCATGTAGAGGTCTGTAATTTTTTATCATATAGGTACACTTCAACTGTGAGAGATGGAATCTAAAACAAAAATCCAGAAAATCACATTGTATGATTTTTAAGTAATTAATTGGCATTTTATTGCATGACATAAGTATTTGATACATCAGAAAAGCAGAACTTAATATTTGGTACAGAAACCTTTGTTTGCAATTACAGAGATCATACGTTTCCTGTAGGTCTTGACCAGGTTTGCACACACTGCAGCAGGGATTTTGGCCCACTCCTCCATACAGACCTTCTCCAGATCCTTCAGGTTTCGGGGCTGTTGCTGGGCAATACGGACTTTCAGCTCCCTCCAAAGATTTTCTATTGGTTTCAGGTCTGGAGACTGGCTAGGCCACTCCAGGACCTTGAGATGCTTCTTACGGAGCCACTCCTTAGTTGCCCTGGCTGTGTGTTTCGGGTCATTGTCATGCTGGAAGACCCAGCCACGACCCATCTTCAATGCTCTTACTGAGGGAAGGAGGTTGTTGGCCAAGATCTCGCGATACATGGCCCCATCCATCCTCCCCTCAATACGGTGCAGTTGTCCTGTCCCCTTTGCAGAAAAGCATCCCCAAAGAATGATGTTTCCACCTCCATGCTTCACGGTTGGGATGGTGTTCTTGGGGTTGTACTCATCCTTCTTCTTTCTCGAAACACGGCGAGTGGAGCTTAGACCAAAAAGCTCTATTTTTGTCTCATCAGACCACATGACCTTCTCCCATTCCTCCTCTGGATCATCCAGATGGTCATTGGCAAACTTCAGACGGGCCTGGACATGCGCTGGCTTGAGCAGGGGGACCTTGCGTGCGCTGCAGGATTTTAATCCATGACGGCGTAGTGTGTTACTAATGGTTTTCTTTGAGACTGTGGTCCCAGCTCTCTTCAGGTCATTGACCAGGTCCTGCCGTGTAGTTCTGGGCTGATCCCTCACCTTCATTTTACATTTTTTTATTTTTTTTCCTTTCTCATGATCATTGATGCCCCACGAGGTGAGATCTTGCATGGAGCCCCAGACCGAGTGTGATTGACCGTCATCTTGAACTTCTTCCATTTTCTAATAATTGCGCCAACAGTTGTTGCCTTCTCACCAAGCTGCTTGCCTATTGTCCTGTAGCCCATCCCAGCCTTGTGCATGTCTACAATTTTATCCCTGATGTCCTTACACAGCTCTCTGGTCTTGGCCATTGTGGAGAGGTTGGAGTCTGTTTGATTGAGTGTGTGGACAGGTGTCTTTTATACAGGTAACGAGTTCAAACAGGTGTAGTTAATACAGGTAATGAGTGGAGAACAGGAGGGCTTCTTAAAGAAAAACTAACAGGTCTGTGAGAGCCGGAATTCTTACTGGTTGGTAGGTGATCAAATACTTATGTCATGCAATAAAATGCAAATGAATTACTTAAAGATCATACAATGTGATTTTCTGGATTTTTGTTTTAGATTCCGCCTCTCACAGTTGAAGTGTACCTATGATAAAAATTACAGACCTCTACATGCTTTGTAAGTAGGAAAACCTGCAAAATCTGCAGTGTATCAAATACTTGTTCTCCCCACTGTGTGTGTGTGTATATATATATATATATATTTACTGTATATACACACTATATATACAAAAGTATGTGGACACCCCTTCAAATTTGTGGATTCGGCTATTTCAGCCACACCCGTTGCTGACAGGTGTATAACATTGAGCATACAGCCATGCAATCTCCATAGCCAAACATTGGCAGTTGAATGGCCTTACTGAAGAGCTCAGTGACTTTCAACATGGCACCATCATAGGATGCCACCTTTCCTACATGTCAGTTCGTTAAATTTGTGCCCTGCTAGAGCTGCCCCGGTCAAGTGGAAAGTCTAGGAGAAACAATGGCTCAGCCACGAAGTGTTAGGCCACACAAGCTCACAGACCGGGACTGCCGAGTGCTGAAGCGAGTAGCGCGTAAAAATAATATGTCCTCGGTTGCAACACTCACTACCAAGTTCCAAACTGCCTCTGGAAGCAATGTCAGCACAAGAAGTGTTTGTCAGGAGCTTCATAAAATGGGTTTCTATGGCCGAGCAGCTGTACACAAGCCTAAGATCACCATGCGCAATGTCAAGCGTCGGCTGGAGTGGTGTAAAGCTCGCTGCCATTGGACTCTGGAGCAGTGGAAATGCGTTCTCTGGAGTGATGAATCACACTTCACCAACAGACGAATCTGGATTTGGCGGATGCCAGGAGAACACTACCTGCCCCAATGCACAGTGCCAACTGTAGATTTTGGTGGAGGAGGAATAATGGTCTGGAGTTGTTTTTCATGGTTCAGGCTAGGCCCCTTAGCTCCAGTGAAGGGAAATCTTATCGCTACAGCTTACAATGACATTCTAGACGATTCTGTGCTTCGACCTTTGTGGCAACAGTTTGGGGAAGGCCCTTTCCTGTTTCAGCATGACAATGCCCTCCCGTGCACAAAGCGAGGTTCATACAGAAATGGTTTGTCAAGATCGGTGTGGAAGAACTTGACTGGCCTGCACAGAACCCTGACCTCAACCCCATCGAACACCTTTGGGATGAATTGGAATGCCGACAGCGAGCAAGGCCTAATCGCCCAACATCAGTGCCCGATCTCACTAATACTCTTGTGGCTGAATGGAAGCAAGTCCCCATAGCAATGTTCCAACATCTAGTGGAAAGCCTTCCCAGAAAGTGGATGCTATTATAGAAGCAAAGGGGGGACCAACTCCATATTAATGCCCATGATTTTGGAGTGAGATGTTCGACGACTTTTGGTAATGTAGTGTATATATACTGCATTGGTTGCAGTTCTCCCTGGCACTTATAAAGAGAACAAAGTAAGTACATGTTCCCAAGTTTTTGTCTTGAAGAGAACTCCTCAGCCCTGTGAGTTATTGCATTTCATAACCAAGGCTTCTCATTTCCTTCCTCTGCCTCCTCAGAGAAACCTGAGCCATCTAAAATGCATGGTAATGGTGGAGAATCTGGAGCACCATCATTATCAGACAAGGGGATGTACTGTATCACATGGCATGTGAACGGTAGTCTTCCTGCTTCTTAAAAAACATATCCCAACGCTTTTCACTGTGCTGAACTCTCTCAGGTGGCTCTGTTTCCATTGCACGCATTGTTACACATAAGAACATCATTTTGCCACAGGACTTGAAAAGGAAACCTTTTCTACGTGTCAAGTCAGATTTGGATGCATTATTTTCCCCATGTGAATAATGAGCGTATTTTTTTCCTTTTGTTTTACAGGTGTGACTCTTCTGGTGTTTGTTTCCCACGCTACTGGAGAGGGTGGTCCCATATGGCAGGTGCTGCAGACCACTACAGCCACCTGAGAGGCAGAGGAGGAATCTCGAGGGTCCTGGTCCTCTTCTCTCAGACATTCCTCTGTACTGGGCTGCTTTAATGAGGTTGGGGTTCCCAGCAGCCTCCAACCGAAACATATTCAGTGTTTCCCCCAGTGGGCTCTCTGATAACCCTCTCCACCTCCCCTCGTCTGCCGGCATTATACTCTAACTCTACCCACACACAGGCATAAGCTCAGACTTTTGCACTCACGTTGCGAACACGCATGCACACACTTACGCAAGTTTCCACACACACTGACACATGGGAGGCGGACACAATGGCATGGGCCAGGGCTTTGTTCTGGGGTCTGAGAGGCAGAGGTCAGCCCTGAGCCTCTATCTGCTCCAGGGTCATTGGGGGTAACAGTTGGGAAATGGGGGTGTATAATGGCAGCATGCTATGAGAGCCAGGACCCCTCTGACTTTGGACCTTCAGAGTCAGGCCTTCCACATGGTCACTACTTCATCATGTCAGTTTATCAGCTCTATAAAAGAGAGACAGGAACTTCTTACGCACCACTCTGTCTCACTAGGATGACAGCCAGAGAGAAAACGTCATCATTCAGTTCAAGAATGCTTTTAAAAGGCCAATATCTATGGTAATCATTGTGTCAGTCATGGTGCTTGTAGGATAAGGTCACCTTTGGTTCTACATTTAGAATCCAAGTCCATTTAGTATCTAATGGAGGTTTAACTTCAAAGGAAATCAGTGCATGGGAAGAAGGGAAGAAGGATTGATGTCATTTTCCAGGGTTGGTCCGACCACACCAAACTCCCACAGTTTTCCTGTCCCAGCCACAGGACAACGATGCAGATACAGGCCTACTGAGACCCAGGTCCCCTACATTCTGTCCTATTCCTCCCTGGCTATTTTAACTAACCTTTAAAGGCTATTCCCGTGTTGAGGCCCATCCAGAGCTAGAAAATAAACCACAGGGCTATAACAACTCTCTCAGATAGACTAGAGATGGCTTTCTCCTGCTGCATATACACTACATGACCACAAGTATGTGGACACCTGCTTGTCGAACATCTCATTCCAAAATCATGGGCATTAATATGGAGTTGGTCCCCCCTTTGCTGCTATAACACTCTTCTGGGAAGGCTTTCCACTAGATGTTGGAACATTGCTATGGGGACTTGCTTCCATTCAGCCACAAGAGCATTAGTGAGGTCGGGCACTGATGTTGGGCGATTAGGTCTGGCTCGCAGTCAGCGTTCCAGTTCATCCCATGGGGTTGATGTCACTTCACAATAACAGCACTTACAGTTGACCGGGGCAGCTCTAGCAGGGCTGAAAGTTGATGAACTGACTTGTTGGAAAGGTGGCATCCTATGACGGTGCCACGTTGAAAGTCACTGAGCTCTTCAGTAAGGCCAATCTACTGCCAATGTTTGTCTATGGAGATTGCATGGCTGTGTGCTTGATGTTATACACCTGTCAGCAATGGGTGTGGCTGAAAAAGCCGATTCCACTAACTTGAAGGGGTGTCCCCATACTTTTGTATATATAGTTTATATCTTGAAATTACAGTAGATTGGAGAAAAAAACAATGTGGCCCCTTAAACTGAGTTAAATTGAACAACCTATAAAAAAAACATTTCTTTCACGTCAGGAAATATTGTGTCTCTTTTAACGGCACAATCTTTCAATGCTCCTTAATCCCTGGAATGTGTCACTTTGTGTTGCTAGGTCCCTTTGTTCCCCTGCAGAAAGAGCCCCGCGGTGGAGTCACTAATGAAGGAAGGGACTTGAGAGCCGAGCTTTCCATTAAGGTTCCACCAAACGCCAATCAGCCCCAGCACTCTGGGCTGAGGCACTCAGGAGCACTTGGCCCACTGGTATCAGACTGGGACCAGTGGTACTATGCTCATTAAGACTAGTTATTCCAGCGACAGGTGTGTTAATCCAGCAGGCCTGTGATGTGACCTCTGACCTCTAGCACAGTGTGGTGCTATACGGTCCCTCCCAGTCACACCGGGGTTGTCACATCCGTTAACAGCAGACGTGTCCCAGGCCTGCCACCGCCACAGCCAGGCCCACTGGCCCACGCCTCACTGGGTTTTAAAGGTACAGGGTGTATGGCAAGGCAGTATTGATCTCACATACTGTTGAGCCGTTCTGTACTGTTCTATACCTTGATTAAAAGTTCTGCAGAAGCTATCAGGACATGAGGGCCGAGTAATGCTGTTGTACGGACGCAGATTTCATTATTTCGGTAGTAATGTATCTTTTTGAAATGACTCATATCACTTTGAACCGATAAGCAAACAAAGACGTTTCATCAGTGTGATTCATGTCTACAAAACTGGAGGGACGAAAACACTAGTGCTTTGACTGACTTACAGCATCACAACCACATTGGTTCCACCAGTCATTCATTCTCTGGTCTACAGTAAACAATTGACATCTCAACAAACTCATCAACAAAGACTATTTATTGTCATCCTAGAGGGGAGAGATGCTGTGAAACTTTGTTGCGGTGTCTGATGCCAGCCATGAGAGGACAGTCAGAGATTAAACCTGGGGCAATTAGCACAGCTCGTATTTAGAATGCAACACTCCACAACGACTGAATGTCAACTGCAGCAGATCCACTTGACTGCACCGCTGCAGGGAAACTAGCGTCATCAGAGTGCCAAGTGGAGCTTACCTGATGTAACCTGCACTTACAAGTTTGAGCGCTCCCGATTACCACCCCAAAGTCTCTCACTCAATGCCTGATTTAATTAATCAACTGCACATGCTGCTGACAGATGAGCGCTAGAACACCAGCCACAACAAGGTGAAGGCCAACCAAAACACAGACTCTGCTTGGTTTCACGGCCGTGACTCATTCTCACCATTGTCTTGACTGACACCCTCCCCTTGCTGCCTCAGGGGTCTCATTGTGGCGCCGTATTTACTATTGGAGCAATGACTTACAATGTAGGGCCCCCGGGCGGAAGTGAGGGGCAGCACCTGCAACGCTGGAGGTCGTGTCCCAGGCAGTGGCCTCGTTCACTGGGCAGCTCTGGTCAGGCCAGTGGGGTGCAGACCCAGAGGTCAGGCTACTGAATGAAATGGAGAGGAGAGTTTATGGGGGTATTTTAGAGCTCACTATAAACCAGCCTCCAAGCTTGTGAGCAACCCAGAGTTTACCTGAAATACTAAACACAGAGGACCTCTTTCAAATGAGCATCATTGAAGGCAGGTTAAGGAAATAATGTTTTTTTCCACAAACTCTCTCTGTGGTCACTCTCCATCCTCATCCTGTAATCTGTGATTAGTACACTAGGCCCCACTAAGCCACTGTGTGGTCGCCCAGCCCTCCATGGCAGTGGGCAGCATGCTCTGAAGCGGTTGAGACCCTTAAGATTACTAGTGTTTGTGTGACTGCCACTGTGCTGAAAAGCAAATGAAAAGCAAAGGCTTTACTGCCATGAGCCGAGAGAGGAGCTAAATCTTAGTTTCCCCCAATTGAAATAATCCTCAACATGACCCCTAGCGACCTGCTCCTCATTTAGGACATTTCCGCCACTCATCGACTCTATCATGGGAACGATTGGGAATGTCAGGTATGTGCCCTGTTTCGGAAGCGGCCAACTCTGGATGTTTTGTCTGTGCTCACAGACGTGTGTCTGCTATGGTGAGAGAGTGTTACCGCCTGTGCCAAAAGGAAAAATACACCTGCATGAATAAGGTCTATATATGTGCAATCATGCAGAAGGAAGGGTAGTACTGATCTCAGTTGAGAAGTATTTGATCATTTTTAACGCCACAAGTCTTTCCTGACCTTGTAACCTAACAAGGAAATACTCCAGGCCCTATTCATGTTTCATCATTATTGTGTTACCATATTCACTGGAGTTGTCAGACTGCCCAAGCTTTGAATGTTGAGAATATTAGGGATCAGAGTTACAGATCAGATTTTTATACTGAAAAACTGTTTTTGTATGCATGCCTGAGGCAGCTTGTAGGCTTTTGCTCTAGCTCATCCAGTGACAGTAGCTAGCTTCTTTGATGTGTGCAACAAGGCTAAAGGGCTCATCCGCTATGGCCATTCTCTGCTAGCAGGATAAAATACTCCAGAAAAGAATGAAAGCTATCACCGCCTCGATGGAAAAGGAGTTTTGTTCCAGAAGCTTCTGCAGAGACTCCAGAGTTCAGTGTTTAGCTGCAACATGGATTCTCTTTGATAGACTGTTGTCTGATTAAAGACTTCATACACTGACAGCCCATATATACTGTCTAAGGAGTCACTGAGAGAATAGTGGTGTAAGGAAATGCGCAATAATCAAAGAGGAAGATACATGTGTAACGGACTGGTAACCACACCCATGGGTGAAGAAAGGTTGATTGTAGCCATTTTACAGCTGAGCATTTGGTTGAATTATCTCCTCCAATAACACACAGGTGTAGTCTTATCATGCATAACAGAGGATTCCATGGGTGCACATGGTATAAGTTACAGAAAAACACATTAACATTTCTGGGTGTTTCTCAACCTCACAGAATGATCTTCCTCTCCATAATAAAAGTGAATGGATTCTGTCCGGGGGCAAAACTCACAAGATCTTGCACTTGAACAATTGCTGTGGCCCCCATGTTTATCACTTGATGGGGGAAAGTTTGGTTTCCCTCACAATGGCATTGTATCATGTTGCAAAGATTTTTGTGGAGCACATTCTTTTAGCGTTCAGGCACATAGACATTGTGCAGGCAGCTTGAAATAGGATCTCAGAATGGTGGATGTGGTACCTTTTTTATGATGTTAAAGTTAAACACTAATGCGGTAATAAAAATGTATTTACCTTTGATGGTTTCCAGTGAAAATGTATTTGTTGCTTTTGTATCGTGGTTGCAGATACTGGGGACACTCATCCCCCAAAGGTGTATTTTAGAAAGACCCAAGAGCAAGGGACAGGCTTACAATGGATAGGCTGAGAATTTCAACAATATAAAATACTTTGTATGCACAGTGTGCAATAGATGTTAGCTAACACATCACTTCTCACTTCTGAGACTTATGATTTGCTGTACATTGTCCCTGTTTCAAATAAGCGTAAAATAATAATTCTGAATGTTAGTTGGATTTGCTTGAGGCAAGTTTCCACAGATGGGGAAGGAATAATCAAGCAAATAAATCAAAACTGCACTTGGGCGGAAAGCATACCCATTTGTTATGACACTACTTAAGTGTCCTACTTACAGACTAGGGTTGCAAAGCTACCGGTAATTTACCAAAGTTACCAGAATCTTCAGTAATCTATGGTGACTTTGGTAATTTATAGTTGAATAAAATGTATTCATTTTTTTTTAAATATCTGTCCATATTGTCCATGAGTTTCTAGTGGATAAACCATATGGTTCAAGAGAAAAAAGCCTAATTAATGACAAAAAATGATTTGCAACAAAGACTTATGGACCTAGTAAAATAAATAAAAGTGTGTAAAGAAAATTAATAAAGGATATTTCATGCTGAAATCCTAATATTAAACACCAATGGTATTCACTAACTTGATGGTTTATATTTAGGATAATGTTTTACAGCTTTGTTATTCAATGTTGTATTTTAAAATCATCTTATTTTATTATTGTATATATTGTCCATGTGATAAGGCCACACAGAGGGCCAGAAATAATAACGGACATGTGATAATCTGAAGTACCCAAAAAGCCCATTAGATGCCATTTTATAAAATTACCCCAAAACCTTGAAAGCTACCAAAATTCTGGTAGTTTACTGGTAAACTTTGAAAGTTTCCAGTAATATACCCTCCCTTTGCAACCCTATTACACATATTTCTCTAATCAGGTGAGAGAACTAAGCCATGAATAGTTGAACAACTCCTTGCATGTGTAGGTGATTAGTGTTATTATAGAGAGGTCACAGGTTCAAACCCCTGGAGCGACAAACACTCTCCTGTACCTTTTCTAACCAGGTGCAGACCTCACCAGGTCTCCTGTAGAGGAGCATGGGGACATGGGAAATATCAGTCATTAGCATGAACACACCCTCTTATTACAGGAGAAAATCCTTTCAGCTGCTTGAAAATATTAGCTATGCATTTTGGATATATTATCTCCTGACACCTGTGGATTGATCGATCTGTTCTAGTTTCAGAATGAGGCAGGACTAGCTAGGTATTGTGCATGCAACAAGAAAAGAAATGTAAACAACTGAATATAGATACAGAATCAGTTGTTCTACAATTCAGACCTAAGCTGTAAAGCAGTGCTCAGTGCTCATAATCCTGGGTGTTAAAAAGACATACATGGCTGAAGTCCTTGGAGTTGAAGGAAGGGTACGGCCAACCAGAGTGCACGTTTTTACTGGAGGAATATGCTAAAGCATCGCAGAACAATAAAGGAATAGCAGAACATAAATAAATTTACAGTAATGGTTATATGACTAAATACACGCTCCAGTAATGACAGTTAGTACACAGTGCAGCAGTAACAACACCACCAGCTACTAGTCCTCAGTGACCTCTTCATGACCCCTTCCTAAGCAGCTCCATGGTCTCTCTCTCATGGTCCTGATACTGGTGGCTTAACTGAAGCTCTGCTCTGGTCTGTGGCTATTCTTTCAGGATCTTATCTGGCCCAAACAACCATGTCTGTTGGTACGTAGGGAAACCGTGGAGACACAATAAAACGCCCTTGTGATATCAAACATCCTGAGTCAAATCCACTTGTTTGGACACAGAGTGTGAGGCTGCAGCTGCCAATGAGGGCCAGACAAAACAGACACATGGTCACCTGAGGCAGTGCTCTCGCTCATATACAGTAAAGGATTTTGGGGTGTGAGTCCCTCCAGTGTCAGCTACCGCAGCTATGATGGTAGCTAGTTGCATATCCTTCCTGCCAACAGTGCGTGGTGAACATGGCAGACAGACGCATGCATCAGCCCTGACAGATCTGAGATGTGTGATAGTGGTGGAGCATCTCTCCATGCAGAGCCCACAGCGTGTTGTTCATATTCCTCAAACCTGGAAGGAAGCTAAAGTCATTCCTCTTTACTGGTTCTAACAGCCGACCAATCAGTCTATTGCCGGCTCTTGGCAAACTTTTGGACATTGTTTTGTTTGACCAGCAGATACAATGTTATTCCTCTATGAACAAATTAACAACAGACTTTCAGTATGCCTATCGAGAAAGCCACTCAACCTGTACTGCACTGACACAAATGACTGATGACTGGCTGAAAGTAATTGATAATAAGAAGATTGTGGGAGCTGTACTGTTAGTCTTCAGTGTAGCCTTTGATATTATTGACCATAATCTGTTAGTGGAAAAATGTATGTGTTATGGCTTTACACCCTCTGCCATATTGTGGATCGAAAGCTATCCAATAGAACACAGAGGGTTTTCTTTAATGGAAGCATCTCTAAAGTAAAACATGTTGAGTGTGGTATTCCGCAAGGAAGTGGTCTTGGCCGGTTACTGTTTTCTATTTTTACTAATGATCTACCACTAGCCTTAAACAAAGCCTGTGTATGCTGATGATTCAACCCTATACACGCCAGAAGCCACAGCTAGTGAAATCACTGCAACTCTAAACAGAGAGTTGCAGTTAGTTTCAGAATGGGTGGTCAGTAACAAATTAGTTCTGAGACTAGATTAGTCCTAGATTAGTCCTAAGACTAAGAGCATAGTATTTGGAACAAATCATTCCCTAAGGTCTAGACCTCAGCTGGATCTGATAATGGAAAATGTGGATATTGAGCGAGTTGAGGAGACTAAATTGCTTGGTGCTACCTTAGATTGTAAACTGTCATGGTCAAAGCATATTGATTCAATGGTTGTAAAGATGGGAAGAGGTCTGTCTGTGATAAAGACATGCTCAGCATTCTTACAGGTCCTACAGGCTCTAGTTTTATCCTATCTTGAATACTGCCCGGTAATATGGTCAGGTGCTGCAAAGAAAGACATAATAAAGCTACAGCTGGTCCAAAACAAAACAGCACGTCTTGCCCTGCATTGTTCACATAGAGCTAATGTCAACAAAATGCATGTTGATCTTTCCTGGCTCAAAGTAGAAGAGAGATTGTCTGCATCACTTCTCGTTTTGTAAGAAATATTATTGTGTTAAAACTCCAAAATGTCTATTCAATCAACTAACATACAGCTCTGAAAGACATTCATACTCCACAAGACATGCAACCAGATGTCTCTTCACAGTCCCTATTGCCAAAACAAATCCAAGGCAACACAGTAATATATAGAGCCATGATAGCATGGAACTCTCTGCCATCTCAAATCACTCAAGCAAGCGGCAAAAACAGCTTTAAAAACTAATAAAACAGCACCACAGCACATTGCCTCTGACCTAAATAGCTTGTAGCATCTCCCTCCCAAGCAGATCTGGTGTTTGGGTTAAAATTAAAGACAAGATGTGCCCTTGGCATTAGGATATCAGGGCCTGCTTAGAGAAAACATGTAAGCAAAGCCTCAGTAGGGTAAGGACTTCAGTCATGCTCTGTATGATATGATAGTCTGCTCAGCTCACTGACTAACTGGTGTTGTAAGAATAACTTGGGTTGTTTAAAGAACATTGGTGCAGTGACATTAAGATATCAGGGCCTGCCTCAGTAGAGCAACGCATTATTGATATATGTAATGTTAGGTTTAAAGCTGTAATATGTAACTTTTTGGGCGACCCGACTACATTCACATAGAAAGGTGAGTTGTAGATCTGTCATTCTCATTGATAACATTTACATTTACGTCATTTAGCAGACGCTCTTATCCAGAGCGACTTACAAATAGGTGCATTCACCTTATAGCCAGTGGGATAACCACTTTACAACTGTCCTGGCGTCATGAGGGAGCTTGTTCCACCATTGGGGTGCCAGAGCAGCGAACAGTTTTGACTGGGCTGAGCGGGAACTATGCTTCCGCAGAGGTAGGGGAGCCAGCAGGCCAGAGGTGGATGAACGCAGTGCCCTCGTTTGGGTGTAGGGACTGATCAGAGCCTGAAGGTACGGAGGTGCCGTTCCCCTCACAGCTCCGTAGGCAAGCACCATGGACTTGTAGCAGATGCGAGCTTCAACTGGAAGCCAGTGGAGTGTGCGGAGGAGCGGGGTGACGTGAGAGAACTTGGGAAGGTTGAACACCAGACGGGCTGCGGCATTCTGGATGAGTTGTAGGGGTTTAATGGCACAGGCAGGGAGCCCAGCCAACAGCGAGTTGCAGTAATCCAGACGGGAGATGACAAGTGCCTGGATTAGGACCTGTGCCGCTTCCTGTGTAAGGCAGGGTCGTACTCTCCGAATGTTGTAGAGCATGAACCTACAGGATCGGGTCACCGTCTAGGATCGGGTCAAGTCTAGGAAGCGGTAGATTTGTTCTATGTTAGTTATTTCTATGCTTCACGTTCTTAAGTTTCGTTTTTGAGTCTTTTACTTTCGGTTAAACAGCTGAAAATACAATATTTTTGGTTATGAAGAATATAATTTCTCTACAATGATTCTCTACACTATACTTGCTTGTTTTGTCACAAACTGAAGTTAGGCAAACTATTCAAATTTTAGCAACCAGGAAATGGCGGAGCAATTTCTGCATAGTGCATCTTTAAGTGTATAAAGTGTGTATTCTTATTTTAAATGTATGTAGTTCTGTCCTTGAGTTGATACCTAAGTATGTACTGATATGTGTGTATGTGTGTGACTGGTGGACGCTACTGGGTGTGAATGTGGTGTAGGGCATGAGGGTGGAAATGTAAGACAAGTTGCTGAGGTAGAAACCATTAAGTTGAAACTTTAGAGGGAGGAAACTACACGTCGGTTAACTCTGATCACGGTGGTTGAGGTGAAAGCCTCAGTGGGAGCCAAGGACCTTAGGTGAAACTCCAATCTGATTCTGGTTCATTTTATATGAGTAGGAGCGTAACAATTCCATCTGATTCACAGGGATATTGTTAATATTATTTGCAGGTCCAAAGCCTAGCACAATACCTCAGGCTCAAGATTCAAGGCCTGGTTATTTCATGTTCATGAATGTTGCATTTTATCCCAGGAAACCCATTGTGGGTGGTAACTACGCTAACTATGGTAACAAGGCAGCTTTATTCACGTCAGGGGAATTTAGCGAAACAATGTTGCTATATTCACGTCAGGGGAATTTAGCGAAAAGTCTATGCCTATTTGCAACACAATCCTTGTTATTGCATTTCCAATTTCCTTTTTGTGTGTTGCTCTTGTATTCAGTAGCGTATATGAATAACATGATTATGAAGACATAAATGTATGAAAGTGTTTATACTTACTTTGAATGTATGTAGTTCTGTCCTTGTGATCTACCTGTCTATTATTGTTATGTATTATGTCGTATTAGTTCTGTTTAGCTCAGTTGGTAGAGCATGGCGGTTGCAACGCCACGGTTGTGGGTTCGATTCCCACGGGGGACTAGTATGAAAATGTATGCACTCACTACTGTAAGTCGCTCTGGATAAGAGCATCTGCTAAATGACTAAAATGTAAAAATGTCATGTTTTATGTTTTGTGTGGACCCCAGAAAGAGTAGCTGCTGCTTTAGCAGTAGCTAATGGGGATTGTAATAAAATACTAAATAACACTCACGTACACATACAGTATTTCTCAATGCAATAACATATGGATTATACACACAGGGTTATGACATCATTAAAGGTAGACTCAGCGAAATGACGTTGCCACGAGCAGCACCACAGATATTGAGATGAGCGAGATGCAAGACTTCGCTCTCACACAGTCACACACAGTATCTTCACATGTGCATGGGATCGCTTCACGCTGTTTTACAGCATGGTAGCCAAGGCACCAAAACAGGGGAGAAGCTGAGCCTCGTGCTTCAACGCTCTTAGTTGTTGTGGAAATTGACCCACTATGCTGTTTACTTTCTGCATCTACGTAATATCACTGAGTCTACCTATAGCTTAAACTCAAACTCTGGAAAAAAAACTCTGGAACAAGCCTAGAGGCCATTTTACAGTGGCTGAGGCAGATGATCACACCAACCTGCTAATTAGAATGTGAATACCACAGATTTTTAACATGTTTTGCAAAGAGTGTTAGGGACAAATGACTGTACAAGTATTAACTGAAAACACATGTTGGACAGAAGTGTATTGCAATCACCAATACAATCGTTCTTCCACTTCAAAATTAACAGCAACATCAACACCAGATATACATTGCCTTCAGAAAGTATTCATACCCTTTGACGTATTCCACATGTTTCTGTGTTACAACTTGAATTCAAAATGGATTACATATATATATTTTATATATATATACACACACAATACACCATAATGACAAAGTAAGATTTGTCTTTTTAGAAATGTTGGCAAATGTATTGAAAATGAAATACTGAAATATGTAATTTACATAAGTATTCACATCCCTGAGTCAATACATGTTAGAATCACCTTTGGCAGCGATTACAGCTGTGAGTCTTTCTGTGTACGTTTCTAAGAGCTTTGCGCACCTGGATTGTACAATATTTGCACATTTTTATTTTAAAAATTCTTCAAGCTCTGTCAAGTTGGTTGTTGATCATTGCTAGACAGCCATTATGGGGTATTGTTTGTAGGCCAGTGACACAAAATCTCAATTTAATTCATTTTAAATTCAGGCTGTAACACAACAAAATGTGGAAAATGTCAAGGGGTGTGAATACTTTCTGAAGGACCTGTAGGCCTGCAGTAGGCCTAAATAGTTTAGTCAATAGTCTGGTTAACTCAAAATGGAGACCTGTAAACAACTCCATTTACCACCTCAGTGACATGCTTAACCTTTGGACACAGCTCTGACCTCTGACCCTTGACCATACCACAGGCACCAACAAATAACAGCAGCTCTAAAATCACACCTGATTATTACATGAGATTGCATAACCATGTGAAATACTCATTATAGAAAGCAGTTACAGTGCCTTTACTTTGTCTGGGGACCTGAGGTCCTCAGTCCCAGAACATGTTGTTTGTGTGTGTTTATGGACCTCGTTTGCTCTTCATGGGTGGGGGTTTATAGGACTTGCCCTCTCTTTAAACAGTCATAGCACATGGTATTGCAGCTCAAGACACAGCTAAACACGAAACTTCCTCTCAGACGAGCCTTGACGTGTTTGTCATGTCACAGAGCATGGGGACCTACACCCACTGCACAAAGGTCCTCCTGCTAAACAAATTAACTGCATGTGGAAATCCAGGGTCAGTCTGTAAAAAAGTCATCCCACACATGTAAAACCAGTTTACATACGTCACAATATAACACTCACATGGTACAAGAACAAACTGACCCACACCCTTATAACTGATAACGTAACAGCCTGACAATTAAAATAAATGCTTCTACTTCAGTATTGAGGCATTTTATCGCAGAAGCCTTCAGAATATGTTATTTTCTGCATTATGGAATGACACAGTGGAATGATGTTGGTGTTCGGGATGGAATTCTGAATTCCAAAATTCATATTGAGCTGTCATCATGGCTGCTCCTTGGAGAAGCTTGCCTTTACTTCACCTCTCTTCTCAGTGCAGTGGACAGGAACTTCTGTTCAGTTCCCTCCATGTCGGACCTTCATTTGACTGTTTATTCTGACTAGTCTCTTAAGCCATTAAAATGTGCCCTTTCCTGAGAAGGTTCTCCCCATAGAGGTGTTCCCACGCTTAAAGAAAATACAATGCATCTGCAACCGGGTAAAAAAGGGGATAAATCAAGGCCTTCTGCCTCCCACAGATGGGCTGGCCCCTGTTGACAATGGCATGCCATATAGTATTTACAGAAGACAAATCGGACCCCGCCGCTCCCTCATAAAGGGCTCTATTAGAGAGCAGGCCGAAAGCTCTTTAGCAGTCATGAGAAAACATCTGAGCTGAAGTGTGTGTCGCTTGTTAGGGAAGCCAGGAGAGCCAGGAGCCCGAGGCCTCTCAGTGGTAGGGGGACACGCTGAGCCCCACACACCGTCTCCATCTTTCGCTCTCCATCTCGCTCTCTATGGCTGTATTGTTGGAGTCTTTCACAATGCCTGCCTGGTGGATTTAAGACCCAGCTGCTCCTGGGTTTGGGGGTGGGGCAGACACAGTACTGTTGGCGTCATAGAGAGGATATGACATACATGTCATGCTCAGACCACTAAAATCTCTAGTATGGCTGATTGGCAGTGCCTCCATCTTCCCAAACATTGAGACTGACCACAGAATATAGTCAAGTTTAATAGGTAGGTGTTACATTCTCAGGCATCCTAAGACTTCTGGTGTGACGTTCCTACAGTAAATGCATAGCATAGTTTCCAATAGGCTGAGACAAAGGTAGGCTGCTAGCTAGAGAGTCACATGTAGCTAACCCAAGCCCCCAATCCTTCAGTAGCTCTCATAATAGTCTGAAGTTTCATCTGAGCGAGGCTGTTGGGAACAAATAAGGGCTTTGTTCTCCGTAACGGGAACCATGTTGGTGCATTCAAGCACACACACATTCCCAGATACTCACGTTTTCTTACAAACATACGAGTGTCTCATATTTTCTCCAAACTATTTCAGATAGTTTACCTTACAATTATGTTTTGATCACACATCAACTGTCCATGAAAAGTCTCCCTCTGAGATAGAACACAGGTATGTGGAATTTGACGTGCTTCAAATAGAAAGTGACTGATAGGAAACTGTTGGATATCTGATGGGCACACTCTGAAAGAGGGACATCTAGAACTTGTTTCCTGCGGGCTAGAGAAACAGAGAAACCATTGGACTGCACCAAGCAGTCTATGTTTCTGTATCAACATACATTCTCCCATGACAAAAGCTAATTTCACACGGTTAAACTGAGGTTTGGACATCCATATAAACACATGATAATAAAACACAGTTGCTCACAGCTTTACATAACAGATTTGATAGCATAACTCTTTATGAATGTGTAGGAGTCTGGTTGTACTGTTTTGATGGATGGTTCAATGAGGGAATCTGCTCCATCTGTGAGAGAGGAAGGTCCTGCTGTGTAAATGCCCCAGATATGCCTTCACTATGGCAGCCAATTCATCCATCTAGTCTACATTGACACACGGGTGGGCAACTGTGGATAACACCCCAGACACATCCCAGCAGCCCTCACTGGAAAAGAAGGAACTGGAGAAGAAAGCTTGGCTGGTGCCAGGATGTCAACCACAGTTCCCACTGGTACATAATATATGCCTATTGTCAGTTCAGCTAAATGAATGGTGTGTTCACTCAACTTGCTCTATGTGTAAATTCTTGACGTTAGCCATGTAGATTTTAACACTCTTGTTTTGAAATGTGCTGATACATAACAAAAGGTTGGTAAATCATGTCAACGGTCATAACGGGTCAACTAACTGGGTCAAAAGCCACCTGTGGAAGGATTCAGTAGCTCTTAATCTAAATGTGACTGTGGGCTGCCTGAACACAGAACCATAAGCCAGGGCCTAATCGTCCTCCTCTGCTGTCTGTTGACTTTGCAAGGGAGGATAAAGAAAGACATTGATGAAGTTCTAACATAGAGTGTGTCCACATCTTCAAGACACATACTGGTGTTGTTTATGTATGATTATACTCTATTCTGAAGTGAATAATGAAACAACACATATAAACTTGTGACCTACCTTAAAGGCCCAGTGCAGTTAAAAACGTGATTTTCCTGTGTTTTATATATATATATATATTTCCACACTATGAGGTTGGAATATGCACACTCACAGGGCCCTACACACTCACACACACTGTCACTCCAACACACACACAAACACTGTCACTCCTATACATATCTACCTCTATCACTCTAGTATCCCTGCACATTGTAAATATGGTACTGGAACTGACTCTGTATATAGTATGCTTACTTACTTACTTTATTGTGTTCTTATTTCTTATTCTTATTTCTTGTGTGTTTTTGTTCTACCTTATGTTATTTTCTAGTATTACATTGTTATTGATTACTGCATTGTTCGGTTTTGAGTTTGCAAGAAAGGCATTTCACTGTACACTGCATGTGACATTAAAACTTAAAACGTAAATAATACTGTGACATTTTGAAAATTATGATCATGCCCTTTTAGTGTAATAGCTGTTTGAAAAGACCGCCTGAAATTTTCATCCTGTTTAGGTGGGATGGCGTGACATCACCAGGCAGTAAATTAGTTAATAGACCAATAAGAAAGAGAGTTCCAAACTCTCTACCCATAACAGCTAGTTTTCAGTTTTCCCCTCCCCACTCAGACCACTCCCAGACAGTCCTAGCAAAATTCTTGCTTGAGAAATTGCTCTTTGCTAAGAAGCTATTTTTGTTTCTTTTTGACCTTTTTAATTGAAAAACAATCTCAAGAAGGCTCTTAATTGTTAACCAGAAAATATTTAATATGGAGATAAAAACAGCTGCATTGGACCTTTAAGATATTCATCTGAATGAAGCTAAAATCTGTGATAAATATTGGGGTCCAATCTTTGGCTAGTTTTGGTATGCAGTGATCTCATTTACACAAGAAACATATATTATCTCAAGCTATCCCAGTCACAAAGAGGGTGACTACCCCACCCAGTCGTAAGCAAACACATCTGACAAGACAAAGATATCTTTAGAAACCACAGGCGTGACACCTCCGAATATGAATACACAATGGTATCTCATATCTATCTTCCCTTTACCATCTACTGAAAATGGGTTAGAATAGGGGCTGTGTTGGGCTGTTTTATAGATAGCGCACTTGTATACACAGATGTCAATGGCAGTAACTGGCTGTTCAGGATGCTATTTGTTAACTTATTGTTCATAGACAATAGCTTAATGTCTGTTTGGCATGAGCCATTTTTCAATTTTAAGCCTCATGTCAAATATGGAAGAACAAGTGTCTTATGTGGTAAAATGTACAGATGTACAATCTTAATTTGAGCCAGTTTGCTACAGCAGGAAAACAATCCTGCAGCAACAGGAAATGTGAATTATTATGGGGATTTTAATAATGGACATTTTTGTAGGGATTGATACATTTTTCGTGAAAATCAAGTCTGACATTTTAAAGTGGAAATTACAAACTTCAGAAGTAGTTTTAAACCTTAAAAAAAAGAAAGAAAAAAAACCCACTACAAGTTAAATGTTTTCATGCTACAGGGTGATCAAATGACGATCCTACATCTGTATGTGAAAATCTTCATAGTAAATAACACCATTATGCTTTGCTGGTATAACTAATTATGTAAAGGCAACAGATTTATGAAGACTTAAGTCAGGTATGCCAGATTAAACCTTTGTAAATTCAATATTTGGTTTGTGGCTTAACTATGATATATTTTCATCGAAAGGGAAAACTCAGATGTCCCTTTCCTTGCCTATGATGTTCTTTAACATAACTGACCTCATATCATCCTTGCTGAGATGTTTGCCAACGTCAATAGCCCTCTAAGTACAGTATAATACATTGTGGGCTGTGTTGTTGACACATGCAGGGGAACTATTTGATCAAGAAAGATTTATAAATGCATCACAATAATACTTCACCCATATATTAAAGGCTGGTATGGTTAACTGACATCCTGTCGAGACATAATAACCAATGATAAGACCATAAAAACACCTTGGGGCCATACTTGCGAACATTAGAATACGTTTAAGTTTAAACTTTTTCTCAGTCTCAAAATGCACATCAGCCAATTAAAATCGTCAATGTAGTTGCACGTGATCAAACGACAGTGTTGGGGAGTAGTGAAATACATGTAGTTCAATTAGTAATTGATGTTCAATTAGTAAAATAATGTTATTTTGCAGTAGCTTGGTGGTAGTTGAACTAAATTCAAATCTTGGTAGTGTTTTCAGTAATTAATTGCCATGTAGCGGTGTAGCTAACTACTGGAACTACACACTACTTTTTTGGCTAAAATTAAATTAAATATGGGTGAAGTAGGCAAGAATTTCCAACATTTTTCAGACCTTCCTAATTCTAAGCTAACATATGGAATTGCTTTAAGATGCTCATAGCAAGGATCATTTAGCCTTTTGATTTTTGATTTTAGGTATAAAAATTAAAATAAATAAAATATTTGATTAAACATTGAAACATTGAACATTTTAGTCATTTAGCAGATGCTGTTATCCAGAGCGACTTACAGGAGCAATTAGGGTTAAGTGCCTTGCTCAAGGGCACAGAAAGATTTTTCACCTAGTCAGCTCAGGGATTAAAACTAGCAACCTTTCGGTTACTGGCCCAATGCTCCTAACTGTTCCTAACCGCTAGGCTACCTACCACACAGCCCTAAGCTAACCTGACCCAGCTGGCAGTGATTATTTCCTGTAACAAATTCCGCATCAGCCTATCAAAGACCTTAAACTTTATATCCACCAACCAATGGCATTTCTTAAAATAGGTCAACTTGACCACTAGAGAGGTATTTTAAACCTTCCTGGTGGCACACACCACCAAAGCAGTTGACTCAAAAATGACAGTGCACATTAACCATGGGTTCGAGGCCCCCTCGCATCAAGCACTTTTGTTAAGGAAAACACTATTCCCTGCTGGTCCTCGATGCTCGAATCAAATAAAGCATATGTGACAAAGTGGAAGATTATAATAATGCATATTAAACGTTATGCACGTAAGTGTAGCCTACACGTCTATGTATTATAGCCTATAGCAGCGAAAATGGTTTATGTAGCAGTGCCAGTAGCTTATGTGTCGGCCTGCAAGAGGGACTCCAACAATTTGTAATCTTATGTAAATTACAAGGTTTTGGCTGCACTTCTCTTCTCAACACACTAATGCAATAAATGTAATTCTACATTTCAAAGGGGGGGGGGGTCATGTGAGATTCAAACCCATGCCACAATCTGTGACAATTACATGGAGCTAGGCACTCTACACAGAGAGTTATCTGACTTTTTGGACCAGTCAGTCAAACACACGTGATCTAGTTGCTTTCATTTTCAGAACGTTCGGTTGGACAAGAACACTTTCATGAACAAGTGTTGGATCACGTCCAACTACATAGACAATTTTAATTGGCTGATACGGAATTTGAACCAGATATAATCACGGCTGTGTAGATTAGCATAGGGCTAAATCTGCCAGGTTATCTGATGGAAACAGCTAACATAGCATTTGATCACATGCAACTATGTCAATGATTTTAATTAATTGGCTGATGCGCATTTTGAGACAGAGAAAAAGTTTAAACTTAAACTTCTTCTAACGCTTACGAGTATGGCCCCCTTATGTTTGCATACAGAACATTCCAACAAGTTCTGGAAACTCTGATAACATACTTATAATTCTAATGAAAGCAATAGAAAAACACACAATAACTTGGTCATGCAATCATAAGAATGATTATAGTAGGCCATCACTCCTATCATTATTACTGCTCTGAAGAAGGCAGGGGTGGCACTGGATTGTTTATACATATTCCAGATAGGAGATGGCTGACAATGACACAGTGCTTAGAGAAGGATCCAGGGAGACTGATGATGAATGACCCCTAATCCCCAACCATGGTATCTTCCACCCCCATCAGCCTCTCCACACAGCATGGCTCTGGGAAACAGACAGCAGCAGCCATAGCCACAGCACTGCACAGTAGTGGGCTAAAAAGCTAAAGCTCTGGGCTTCTGGAATAATTTTACCTTAATGTGTGGGGCTCTGTCTGTCCTAATCCATAGTGGCTGGATTTGAGGAGGGCTGAGGCTGTTCTGTCTGTGTGTGGGAACACTGTGATCTGCTCTGTGTATGCTATGGGTAATTTTCACCATCCTAAATGTCATCTGGGATCTGGGCTGGGGGTGGGACGGAGGGGACCTGGCACATCGACAAAGCTGGATTAATGCCTGGCAGTTTGGCCAAAACCTGCATTTTCAGAGGAAGAGGGAGTGAGAGGGGGAGAGAGGCAGACAGAAGCAATTTAAAAGATTGAGGTGGAGAGAGGGAGAGTGAGAAAGAGTGAGATAAATAAATAACTAGGGAGAGAGAGAAGAGAGAAAGAGGTCGAAGTAAGGCCCTTTGGCACTTCTCTATATGACTGTAATTTCACACCTGCTCTTTGATGTGTTTAACACAATCCACCTCTGGCTCAATCTGATGTAGGTCTATGTTGAGAAAAAGTTAAGTTATTCAGGTTGGCAAGTAGAGTGTTTGGCCAGTAACCGAAAGGTCGCTGGTTCGAATACCCAAGCTGAAGGTTAAAAAAAAAATCGGTCAATGTGCCCTTGAGAAAGGCACTTAACCGTAATTTGCTCCAGGGGCGCTGCACTACTATGGCTGACCCTGTAAAACAACATGTTTCACTGCACCCGTCTGGTGTATGTCAAAAGGAAAATTCTTCCCAAAAACTATGTTTTGGTATTTGTTTCATTAGTCCATTGTTGACATAGTCCCAAAATGTTTTGCTTGTCAGAACTCAAGTTTTCAAGATATGTAACTTTCAAAATACAGAAATCATCCCGGTATGATGCATTTTGCATCATATGATGCTGCAGCGTTACATATCTTGTAAACTTGAGTGTTGACAAGCAAAACATTTTGGGACTATGTCAACAATGGACTAATTCTTTTACATATTTTATTTTTTTGTCTTTTAGCAGACGCTCTTATCCAGAGCGACTTACAGTTAGTGAGTCCATAAATTATTTTTTTTCATACTGGCCCCCTGTGGGAATCGAACCCACAACCCTGGCGTTGCAAACACCATGCTCTACCAACTGAGCTACACGGGACTAATGAAACAAATACCCAAAGATAGTTTTTTCCTTTAATGTTAAGCTCAATGAGAAATGGTGACATTTTGGGTGACATTTTGTGATGCATTAATCCTTAGAAACAGGGAATTTTGTATATCTCAGCTGACTGCTGTGCTGTACATCCATTGAGGTCCCCACCACCAGTATGTAAAAAATAATCTATCACCTATCATCAGGTTCCACCCACAGTGCATACTGCAACTACATTCTCACCCATTTCAGCACAACAGTTTTATTAGGGGTTATTTTCTGGTGTTGCAGTAGAAACAGCGACCAAAAACAGCACAGGTATAGGAATAAATCACAGAACTCATTCAACAGAGACAACTCCACATCCATGTTCATCACTCATATGGACAGAATGACTGTTGGTTCTTCTGACGTCAGGCCAATCTATCACTTATTCAGCCTTAATCCCGGCCACATAGACCTGTCCTCAGCTCACGGCAGAATAGTGTTTGTTTAGGCATGCAGACACGTGCATAGAAGCACTCAGTGTCACAGGTTGGGATGGGTTTCATTTCATCAGCTTGATACTGCAGCCCCACCTACACCTTTACAGTAGTTGATGGATGCAACCTAGATGTACAACTCCCTTCTGCACATCAATCTATGGTCTTAAGTTAGTCTTCAAGGAGACTGATAAATTCATCATATCAGATCATCGTTGGCCTTCTCTATGCAATGCATCTATACCAGTGGAGGCTGCTGAGGGGAGGACGGCTCATAATAATGGCCGGAATAGAGTAAATGGAATGGTATCAACCACATGTGTTTGATACCATTCCATTCACTCCATTCCAGCCATTATACTCCATTCCAGCCATTATTATGAGCCGTCCTCCCCTCAGCAGCCTCCACTGATCTATACCTGTATCTTTGCTGAAGAGTTACAAAAGTTGTCCTACTATCAACAGCACATTTGCATCCTTGGAACTGATCTTCCGAAACACGTCCTCTCCCCTAATGTCTTTGGTCTCAATAGTGCAGGAAAGTGAAAATTATATGGTTAAAGATCTAAAGTACACATGTGGGCTTGACTAAAGAAAAAACAAAACCCTGTTGTGGATAAGATTTCAAAGCCTGCATATTCACTTCAAAGTGACTTCAGATTTCAGGAGGTTTGTAATACCTCCATCCACACTCCCCTCAAAGAGTGGGTAGTGCAGCCCACATCCACATCACACACATACAGATGGCTGCTGGACCACTAGTCCCATAAGAAAACTGTATGCAGGACACTATTCAACAATACTCCCTTCATGTTCCAAAAAAATGCTGCTGACACTAAAACTCAGTCTAGATAAGGGTGTCTCCCAAACAAATACATGTAATGCAAAATACTCTTCAATGTTATGGTATTGCATTGTTTTGTTCTCATTTAATGATGTGCCCTCCATAAGTGAACACTGATTAGGGTCCTGAGCTCATCCAGTTCAGAGAGGCCTTCTGACAGATAAACACAAGCGCCTTGAAGAGTCCCTGAGTGCCTGTAGGGCATATCTCCAGCTCACTTTGAAACTCTAGAGAACCCCACATTCCAAGCCAAGCAGTCCAATCCCCAGCTATGACATGCTCACAAACACACTGACCTGACCGGGATCAAGTCAACAGAGACGTTCATAGAACACACGGCAGTGGAATTATTCACCCCCAGCAAGAGGGCCTGCTTGACATTTCGCAGAGCGAACCAATCTTGCAGTGTGTAAATGAAAATACCAATATGATTTCTGACCTTGACTTGGCAGTCTTACCTGCACACATGGGTATACAAACAGTAGTAGCCTAGCGCTTGGAGGACAAAATGAACGTGCTGTGCACAGTGCAGACTGTTCCTGTGTGCATCCTCTGGGACAATGGCTACAGGCCATGCCCTGTCAAACACAATACATTCTAAGCCAATTCTACAGATGTAGAATCTTAATTTAAGCCAGTTTGCTACACCAGGAAAATAATCCTGCAGCAACAGGAAATGTGAATTATTATGTGGATTATAATTAATGGACATTTTGGAGGGGTTGATACATTTTTCATAAGGTAAAATCAAGTCTGAAATGTCACAGTGGAAATTACAAACTTCAGAAGCCTTTTTAACCTAAAATACACTACACGTTTTAAGTTCTCCTGCAACAGGGTGATCAAATTAAGATCCTACATCTGTACCTTTATTAAACCTTATCTAAAGCCCTCAGACATTCTGCCATCTAACAGAAACGTGTGCCAAGATATTGATCTAATCTGTGCTCTCTCTCACTCTCCTTCTCTTTCTCCTTCTCTCCCTCCCTTTATAAGAGCCGTCAAGAAGACCTGGGAGTATATTTCTCACAGTCTTGGTACCACACAGTATCTTATCTCCATTCCTGAGTGAGTGTTAATCAGTGGAAGGCAAGGGCAAGGTCAGGGGTATCCAGAGCTGGTTTCTCTGATGATGGGAATGAATCATGAAATGAGAGGATACTTCAGCAACAGCTCTGACCCATCCTGCTCTACTGTTCAACAAAATGCTCAATACTCATCTGATTTATCTCAGTACTTCTAAACAATCTGACTTATCTGTCTCACAGACACCAATATACTTGATGAAATGCACCTATGTAAAAACAGTGTACTACATTTATGATCGGGCTCCAGCATACTATAGCTGAGAAATACTTTGAAACTTTGACTCACATACAGTGGGGAAAAAAAGTATTTAGTCAGCCACCAATTGTGCAAGTTCTCCCACTTAAAAAGATGAGAGAGGCCTGTAATTTTCATCATAGGTACACGTCAACTATGACAGACAAAATGAGGAGAAAAAATCCAGAAAATCACATTGTAGGATTTTTAATGAATTTATTAGCAAATTATGGTGGAAAATAAGTATTTGGTCAATAACAAAAGTTTCTCAATACTTTGTTATATACCCTTTGTTGGCAATGACACAGGTCAAACGTTTTCTGTAAGTCTTCACAAGGTTTTCACACACTGTTGCTGGTATTTTGGCCCATTCCTACATGCAGATCTCCTCTAGAGCAGTGATGTTTTGGGGCTGTCGCTGGGCAACACAGACTTTCAACTCCCTCCAAAGATTTTCTATGGGGTTGAGATCTGGAGACTGGCTAGGCCACTCCAGGACCTTGAAATGCTTCTTACGAAGCCACTCCTTCGTTGCCCGGTTTTCACTCAAAATCTCACGATACATGGCCCCATTCATTCTTTCCTTTACACGGATCAGTCGTCCTGGTCCCTTTGCAGAAAAACAGCCCCAAAGCATGATGTTTCCACCCCCATGCTTCACAGTAGGTATGGTGTTCTTTGGATGCAACTCAGCATTCTTTGTCCTCCAAACACGACGAGTTGAGTTTTTACCAAAAAGTTCTATTTTGGTTTCATCTGACCATATGACATTCTCCCAATCCTCTTCTGGATCATCCAAATGCACTCTAGCAAACTTCAGACGGGCCTGGACATGTACTGGCTTAAGCAGGGGGACACGTCTGGCACTGCAGGATTTGAGTCCCTGGCGGCGTAGTGTGTTACTGATGGTAGGCTTTGTTACTTTGGTCCCAGCTCTCTGCAGGTCATTCACTAGGTCCCCCCGTGTGGTTCTGGGATTTTTGCTCACCGTTCTTGTGATCATTTTGACCCCACGGGGTGAGATCTTGCGTGGAGCCCCAGATCGGGGGAGATTATCAGTGGTCTTGTATGTCTTCCATTTCCTAATAATTGCTCCCACAGTTGATTTCTTCAAACCAAGCTGCTTACCTATTGCAGATTCAGTCTTCCCAGCCTGGTGCAGGTCTACAATTTTGTTTCTGGTGTCCTTTGACAGCTCTTTGGTCTTGGCCATAGTGGAGTTTGGAGTGTGACTCTTTGAGGTTGTGGACAGGTGTCTTTTATACTGATAACGTTCAAACAGGTGCCATTAATACAGGTAACGAGTGGAGGACAGAGGAGCCTCTTAAAGAAGAAGTTACAGGTCTGTGAGAGCCAGAAATCTTGCTTGTTTGTAGGTGACCAAATACTTATTTTCCACCATAATTTGCAAATAAATTCATAAAAAATCCTACAATGTGATTTTCTGGATTTTCTTTTCTCAATTTGTCTGTCATAGTTGACGTGTACCTATGATGAAAATTACAGAACTTGCACAATTGGTGGCTGACTAAATACTTTTTTTCCCCACTGTATGTAGCATTTCTACTAAAATTGCAAGTATAGAGTGGGAACTGGGACCTTTTGTTAGATCAATGTGGCCATTAAACGCCGAGGCCTCCTTTGAGGTAAAAAGGTCAATCGAGTTGTCCTGGCAACCTGTTGTCTGGGCATATGTGAGAGCTTATAGAAAGAGATTAAATAAAATGGTTACTCGATGGGTGTCCGAAGAAGGTCTACATTTGAAAAAAGGAAAAACTGCACTCACTGAGAAGAAGATTGCCACCCACTTAAATCAGCATTACTATTGCGGCTGGAGAAATATCCAGGGTATGCCTTAGTGAGCCTTGCATGGCTTTTCAACTGTCACTTTCTGTATTTCAGGCCTCCCCAGTATTTAGAGAGCGTTTTAGACCTGCATCTATACATTTTTGGGACTGGTAGACAACAGGCCACCCTACAGAGAAGGATTATTGACACCGTGGAGGATTAAACAAAAATATGGGGTTTGCATGGTATGAGCAGTAGTAAAGAGTTTCTAAACCAAGAGGCCCACAATTGGGATACTTCCGAGAACGCTTGGGAAGCAGACTCGACAGGCCAGAACAGGGTTTGGGGTTTGAGAAGTCAATGAAGGCACCACCTAGATTCGAGCCAATGTCTTTAAGTAGCTGAACATGTTATTACTCCAACCTCGTGAAAGTGACAAACTGACACGTTTTCATTTTCTTCAAAACTACTTTATATCGAAGGAGTCCATTTGATTTAATGACCTGCACATGCGCAGTTCGCTGCAAGACAACCGTTAGACCTGATGACGTGTTTCTACGCATTAACTTATCTAACCACCGTTGCCATGACATCACCTTCCAGCGTGATCAGGGGTTTGTATTGGATAATCCGTTTCTACATATCTTCATCCTAAACCATCTTTGGTATGAGGTCAAACAGCACCACATAGCTGTGATATTTTCACAATATATTTACATTTTAGTCATTTAGCAGACGTTCTTATCCAGAGCGACATACAGTTAGTGAGTGTATACATTTTCATACTGGCCCCCCGTGGGAAACGAACCCACAACCCTGTCGTTGCAAGCGCCATGCTCTACCAACTGAGCTACAGGGGACTGTAGCTAGATAATTTATCCTGAATTGACTATTATAATAATTAACCGATCCATTCTCAAGTTGTTTCTACAGGGCCTTAGAAAAATGCAGTCTGTCTCTATGGTTATATCAATGTCTCTGACCCATTATCACTTAATTATACCAAATTCACAAACACTGGTGTGAGAACGAAACTACAAAATACTAATCTGAAGTAATGACCCAGTGGATACATTTGAAGAGTGAACATCCTAGCCCTGTTCCACTGCTGTGGGAGAAATACCATTTTAAACAGTAGTATTATATCAATAGAGTGCATTCTCTCAGTGTTTTAACATCTGATTATGTTCAAGGGATCAGCACATCTCCGTCATTCTCATTTGGGAGCAATAACCTTCACTTAAGTCCTTTACTTAGACCCCCAAAAAAACATAGGATTTGCAGGGTCCTTGCTAATACTCTCTATCATATCAGTGTTGCGAAACAAATACACACAGATTGCAGTTTGCAGAATGCAGATTTTAAGCCCTTGTTCTGACCTGAAGCCCCCATATGCTGAAGAGAATGGACATGTGTTATAAATAGTGGCAAGGACTGGTTAACTGTGTGTACCATGTGTGTCTGTGTGTAGCTGTGTGTTAAAAAGGCAAATACAAATATGCAAATAATGGGGCTGACAAAATGATTGTTATTTAAAACCTCAGATCACAGTACAAATATACAATCTAGGTTCACTTTCATTAACTTGTCAATGACAACATCTCTAGCTGGAGTCAACACTCCCCTTCCAGAGAGCAAGTGAGCTCAGGGATGCAGGCTCAAGGTGAGTCGACATCAAAAGATACTACGGACCTGTTGCACGGCAGGTGAGGCTTGGCTGTAATCAGCCTGATAAAAGCTGGCTTGTTGAAGAGGGTCTGTTGAGTGATCTCATCAGGAATTCCCATTAGCAGAGAAGGAAAGGGACCTAGGCTGTCCTGTCCTGTCTCTCTGGGTTATGTGACATCTCTCTCAGAGCACTGAGATGACACAACATCTCAACTGCTGAAAACTTCATCACCATACTCGTCGTTGTTCATTCTGGTTTTAACATACAGATAGTCAAACATACAGTATAATAATCCAATCTACTAACTCTTCCGAAGCCAAGATGCATGGCCAAGTTGGGTGACATTCTTGTTTGCAATCATGTAAGGAAAAACACTAATTGATCATCCTCTCTGGAAAATAATCAATTCGCATCAGAATTGTTCCATTTGAGATGGAAGAAATCAAATTTTTCCATTCCATATGATACGAAGAAATCAAAGACAAAGCAAACCGCGGGGCATATGTCTGCAAATTCACTTTAATCTAGGAGAGGTTTGTGTTATGACTGAGTCTGACTGACTGACTGACTTGTTATCAGATTAAGGTCTACCACACAATTTATTCTTTCTGATTTATCACTATGAGTTCTCCCAAAGCCAGACAATGCTAGACAATGGCAAAGCTTACTCATCAGGCACAATTTGGGCCCAGTTACCAGAGCTGACATTTCTCTAGCTCTGTGCGAACAGAATTCCTCTAGCACCACAACCCTTTCAGCTTCACAATCCCAACATGCCCTTGGATTCCAAGAGGAGCCTCTGGGACTTTTATTTTTGTCTAGACAGTGTGTGAACTGCTGTCCCTGCTAAAGATTAAGCCACAATAATATCAGGGGGAATCCAGCCCAGGCTTTTTAATAAATGGAATGAGGGGGATTCATTGAGATAATGTTTTGTCTGGGCGGGATGATACATGAGCACTCCTGCATAGAGTAGCCCAAATCCAAAGATGTCATTGTTTTTCTCTGGGATGCTACAGTATGTTTGCCAAAGCTAGAGAATATAAAATACCATTAAATGAATCATATATAATCAGAACTGTGTTAAAAAAATTCTATATGAGCTAAGCTCCTATGGTTCGGTTACAATTAGCTTAGATAAATAGATTATTTAGGCCTATCGTAAAACTGTCTTATACAAAAATGACCAGCCTTACCTTTATAATAAAGATCTTTGATGTCCTTTGAAGCTTCTATGGATGGACATGGAAGTCATACACAGCTTTGCTCTGCAGGAAACTGGGCTCCTATAAACAAGAAATTATTTTGACATGCTCAATTTACATGTCTGAAATGTATGTTTTGTGATCATGCACAGACATTTATCCACCTCTACAGTCGTCATAGTAGCTTTGAATGCCCTTTAGATCTACAAGGAGGATAACTAGTAGTATACAAACTACAGTCAAGCTACATGAGGGGAGAAGAAAATCAGTCTTGTGTCACTCTACTTCCCCTCAGCAGCTGATGTGCAGACTCAGGGAAACCTGAGCAGTCACCTGAAAACTCCCGGGGACCATCTCTATTGACAGCTTGTCTAAATCCCTCCGAACAAAATGTTTCCTAATTTACATGGCTAGGGGGCGAGAGGGGGCAGGGTCTCAGTACTCCAGGAGTCTTAGGAAGGATGGACATTAGGGGAGGTCTAAAAGGGTTGACGGCCTCATTGTATTCAAACCTACCTGTCCAGACAGGTCTTCTGTGCTACAAAGCTATGACTGGAAAATACCAAATGCAAGAAAAAAATAACACCAACATACTATATCAGAGTTAACATTCCCACATACAACATATGTCATTTCTCATGAATGCGCAACATAATTGTTGGCTCTGTAGAAAGCCTTATGGAGAGAACAGTCTTTCATCTAATGCTCCATTGAGGCAACCTTTTGCCATTGTGCTGCTGGGTGTTACCAAACAAATGTGCACACAGAGACAGCTTTGTGCCTGCCTCCCTAGAGGTTATGTAAAAACATTTCTCAGGGAGAAAAGAGCCACATAAAGAAAAGAAAGAGCCTGCTGAACGCATTGCTTTGTCAACTCTACCGAAGACATGGTCACCAAAGACAAAGGTGTGGACAGGAGACCTCATGTCATGTTCCATCCGTCAGACTAACACTTGACCTTCTGTCCACCAGCCTTGTATTTGGTTACCCATTGTGAGTTAGTGCTCTACGGCTCATTACCTAGAATACTTCCAATAGTGTACAAACTATATGGTAAGGTAGGGGTGAGCTACCAATGACAAACTTGACGTCTTAAGTTGGTCTTGGCTAATAGGACTTTTGGTGGAAGAAAGAGAGCATTATCTACATGAGGCCATTCAGATGTACCATGTCTTTCAGGGCACTCTTACAAGAGATGAGCCTAAGTAAGAATGGAGAGAAAAGAAACTGAAGATAGTAGAAGTGCACTGGATCTCCTTTTCTCCTGTGGTCCCCAATGGCAGTACTTGCAGCTAACAATCCCTTTTTTGTATTCACTGACTGGCTTGTTTTGTAAACCTGCCTCCCAATGCAATGTGTAGGCCTTGTGTATCTATGGCAATAAAATGGACTGAAACCAGTTGCATCAAGCAATGCTAAATATTGCTTCTGGTGGGTGTGATTGGTCTGTCACAGAATATATATAACTGGATATAAGACACTTAGCTCACTGTTACCCTGATGGGTGGTAATATGACACTTTCACTCAGAAAATAGCAGATGGGTGGAGTGGCTCATAATCAAATAACTGTATAATGTTGCTTGCTCTCATCATTCTGTCGGAATAAATATTGAATTAGAGGATACAAGAGCCTGTTATTGCCCAGCTGTTGAGAAAGAGAGAGAGAGATAAAGAGAGATAGCACACACTATGGATGACATAGGCCTATTCCTGATTTTAGTCAGAAACTCTAAATAAATATTTCAATGGGAATTAAGTTGAGATTTTTCATTGGAAGATCATAATTAAGTGGGGATGGGATGCGCGCTCGCACACTTAAATCCATCCCCTTATAAATGGTTTGGCGTGTTCATTTCCCCCAATATATTTGTTAATACATTTCTCCATCGTGAATAAAATAAAATAAATTCATGTTCAAGCCGGTATCATGAGTCTAATCACGTGTTGAGGAAATGTTGGTCAAGTTATTGGCGCATTTCAGTTTCATAATTAAATGCAGTAATTTACCTGTTTGCATCCTCGAAGTGGATGCGATGTTTAGGTGCACATGAATACCCTCTAAGCCTACAAAAAAATGTTTTGGTTTGTTTCCTTTGTTTGTAATTTGAGCATCTCGGAGCTCCATGTCTGTCACGTACGGTCTAAGGAGCGCTCGCGAGTGAGCGACTGCGGAGATCCACTGACCCGTGTTGAAAGCAATAGGGCGAGAACGCCATTAATTTTCAATGTAGGGAAGTGAAGTGGGCGAGGGGACCATTGGGCAATGCGAGCATGGGTGAGGGAGCATGAACAGGGCGGGACCTAAGAGGGGATTTCCACATAACACGATACTTCGGATAGTCACTCTAGCTTCACCCTTATGCTGGTGCAAGCAAGCAGGCTAGGTACAGTGCCTTGCAAAAGTATTCAGCCCCCTTTGCGTTTTTCCTGTTTTGTTTCATTATTTGGATTTTATGTAATGGACTTACACAAAATAGTCCAAATTGGTGAAGTGGAATGAAAAAAATAACTTGTTTAAAAAAATTATAAAATACAAATAACGAAAAAGTGGTGCATACATATGTATTCACCCCCTTTGCTATGAAGCCCCTAAATAAGATCTGGTGCAACCAATTACCTTCAGAAGTCACATAATTACTTAAATAAAGTCAACCTGTGTGCAATCTAAGTGTCACATGATCTCAGTATATATACACCTGTTCTGAAAGGCCCCAGAGTCTGCAACACCACTAAGCAAGGGGCACCACCAAGCAAGCGGCACCATGAAGACCAAGGAGCTATCCAAACAGGTCAGGGACAAAGTTGTTGAGAAGTACAGATCAGGGTTGGGTTATAAAAAAATATCAGAAACTTTGAACATCCCACGGAGCACCATTAAATCCATTATTAAAAAATTGAAAGAATATGGCACCACAACAAACCTGCCAAGAGAGGGCCACCCACCAAAACTCACGGACCAGGCAAGGAGGGCATTAATCAGAGAGTCAACAAAGAGATCAAAGATAACCCTGGAGGAGCTGCAAAGCTCCACAGCAGAGATTGGAGTATCTGTCCATAGGACCACTTTAAGCCGTACACTCCACAGAGCTGGGCTTTACGGAAGAGTGGCCAGAAAAAAAGCCATTGCTTAAAGAAAAAAATAAGCAAACACGTTTGGTGTTCGCCAAAAGGCATGTGGGAGACTCTGGTCAGATGAGACTAAAATTGAGCTTTTTGGCCATCAAGGAAAACGCTATGTCTGGTGCAAACCCCACACCTCTCATCACCCCGAGAACACCATCCCCACAGTGAAGCATGGTGGCAGCATCATGCTGTGGGGATGTTTTTCATCGGCAGGGACTGAGAAACTGGTCAGAATTGAAGTAATGATGGATGGCGCTAAATACAGGTTTCAGTCTTCCAGAGATTTGAGACTGGGACGGAGGTTCACCTTCCAGCAGGACAATGACCCTAAGCATACTGCTAAAGCAACACTTGAGTGTTTTAAGGGGAAACATTTAAATGTCTTGGATTGGCCTAGTCAAAGCCCAGACCTCAATCGAATTGAGAATTTGTGGTATGACTTAAAGATTGCTGTACACCAGCGGAAACCATCCAACTTGAAGGAGCTGGAGCAGTTTTGGCTTGAAGAATGGGCAAAAATCCCAGTGGCTAGATGTGCCAAGCTTATAGAGACATACCCCAAGGGGGGTGAATAGTTATGTACGCTCAAGTTTTCTGTTTTTTTGTCTATTTCTTGTTTGTTTCACCCCAAAAAATATTTTGCATCTTCAAAGTGGTAGGCATGTTGTTAAATCAAATGATACAACCCCCCCAAAAATCAATTTTAATTCCAGGTTGTAAGGCAACAAAATAGGAAAAATGCCAAGGGGGGTGAATAAAATTTTACTTTTGCAAGGGTTCCAAAAGGGTTCTTCGGCTGTCCCCATAGGAGACCCTTTTTGGTTTCCAGGTAAAACTCTTTTGGGTTCCATGTAGAACCCTTTAGGGAAAGGGTTCTAAGTTGAATCTAATACGGTTCTACCTAGAAGTAGAAGGGTTCTGCCTGGAACCAAAAAGGATTCTTCAAAGGGTTCTCCTATGGGGACAGCCAAAGAACCCTTTTAGGTTCTAGATAGCTCCTTTTCTCCAAGAGTGTAGTGCTAGGTATCAACATCCAATCCAGTAGGGGCTGGAAGCTATAGTGAGCTTCGAGTGGTGTATTTGCATAAATTCAGCTTTTTCCAACTTTGGTTCCGCCCTGTTCACTCTCCCTCGTTCATGCTCGCGATGCTCAACGGTCCCGGCCCACTCCGCTTCTCTTCGTTTTCCTTCCATTGAAAATGAATGGCGATGCCGATGTATTGTCAATCTTGACTGACATCCACAGACGCAGAGACGCGATAGTCCGAATACCTACGCGGCTCGACCACCATCCACCGGGACGCGCACCTCGCCAAATTCCCAACCAACGCGGCTCCACATACAGCTCTTTTCATTTGAATGTGTTCACAGTTGGAAAAATAGTTTGAGCTGCGCTGAGAATTCGAAAAGTATGAAAGCTAACGGTCCAATATTCTAGAACACTGCTGTGCATACGAGTACACGTTTTGGACTCTGATATGCGCTACTAGTAATAGTCCTACGTTGCTGCCTATTGGCCTGCAGTACTATTATTAAATGTATATGAATTTATTGAAAGTGTTCCCACTTTGAGTTTACTCCAGGAATGTTTCAAGATTTCTATTTAAATGTGGATACAATGAAGATGCCTGTTGCATAATGTAATGCCTGTTTTTGGTTAAGAGTATACATGGTTAATGGTATGGTCCATATGAGAGGGGCCATTTGTATAAAGATACCTGTTTTTCAGGTGTACTTCAGTTCTGTTTTAGCTCAGGTATGTGAGTTGTGGGGACGCAGAGGGTCAATAGGCTGGTATACCCCAATTCATTCAGTGTTCTGACAGTGTTTGAAATCTGTTGTAAATATTTTTGTAGACCTAGGTAAATATCCATTGGATTTCGTCTTTAAGCTGTACCACGTTTTCACTGTGAATAAACTGGATACTATTTTGCACCTGATCCTGCTGTCTTCTGTTACTCACTGCCCTTAATATGTCTGTCCCAACATCTGGGCCCTACAACAGACTCCCTCATTACCCCCAGATGTGGTGAGTCCATTGCACATTTACTCAAAATGATGTGAAATACAACCCAATCCTCCCTCACCCTACTGTCCTATGTGGAACTCCAACAAGCACACAGTATCGATGTGAAAAAATCAGTGTTTCTCACATTACAGTCATAGTTCAGGAGTGTGAGTTCAGTGGCACAGAAAACAGTGCATAGTGTGAGCCGGTTTTCCAACAGACCAGTCATGCATGATGAGCACAAATCACCTGCACGAGCTGTAAAACTCTGACTTAATAACAAACAGCAAACAAAATCTGCAATTTGAATGTTACGTTCATTATAACAACAAAATTGAGTTAGTGGATGGATAAACATGACAAGCTCCTAAGTCATTATATCAATCTTGCATAACAGAAAATGTCTAAGATTCCCAAGATTTGCAGAATACCCTCCCACACTATTCCTTGTGGAGGTCTGGAGGAGTTTACCTCACCAGACACCTCTATCAGAAGAAGGTGAAAGGTTGATTGATAGAAACCGGAAACGGCCTATCGGAAGGTTGTGTTCACTGGCATGTGACAGGTCTGGCAATGGGACCTTTTTTTCCCTTGCAGCAGCCAGAATCTTTTGTCAAGCACTTTCCTTTCACAATCACTTCCTATACAAGACCTGCTTGCAATGGGGTGGCCGTTATTAGGGGCAGGTCTTTGCAGTACAGGTCATGGCCTATGCCATACAACCCCACACAGCTTCACATGGCCAGCGTGGTCATTGTGGTGGACCACTCATATCTAGCATTATGTTCTCATCTGGGTTTGTCCACATACAAAAAGCTTTGTGCATGATATGACATTACTATGGGCTGTGTCTGTCACTGAACAATAACACAATGAGATGTGAGTCAAGTAAGGGGTGTAGAAATCTGACTATCTTCCCTGAACCTTCCCTGTCTGTATGACCTAGCTGGACGCAGCTGTCTCTCAATGCCCGTCCTGCCGCTCTGCTGCTTCACATCGCCAGCCTACACTGTGTGGCACACTACACACAGTTCACACTCCTCCACATCCCCTCCAGCTGCCCTGAGCAGAGAGGGGAAGGGAGAGGGGAAAGAGCACCGAAAAGCTGGTTTAAACACAGGATGCATTATGATACCACCACAGCTCTTAATTCTTGAAAAGGTACATTAGTTCATCCACTGCAGTCTGCCTAAGCCTCTTGGGATGAAGAGCGTCTGGACTCATTCTTCAGAGACATGAGAGACATGCTGAATCCTCACGAATGGGACACAAATCCCCTGAGAGACAGTGAGGCAGCACAAATGACAGGAACAGCAACTGAGGGATCAGCAAGTCCCCTTTACCGTTTTGTGGGCGGGGCAGGGGAACAGGGGCTTTTCATGCCCTCATTGCAATGGCAGCCTGAATAAAGCCCTCCACAATCTCTTCTTTTTGCCCATGTTGTGTGGAATATGTGGCTGTGTGGCAGCTGCAGGTTGGGCGATAACAGCAAGGCTCTGCTTGCGAAGAGCTTTTGTAGCTGCTCCGCTTATGGGCAGGAGATGACAAGATGCCTACCCCCTTTGTGTGGCAGGGAGAGAGCCTAGGGGTATGCAGGGATAGGGTTCACATGGGGCGAATGAAAATAAATGCTTCAGTGATGCAGCAGGCCTCAAGTCAAGCTGGGACACAAGCACCTTTTCCAAGCAGCTGATACACTTTGAACTGATCTCCAGGTGCAGTATAATATGTCATCATATTCCACAGTGCAGAGATCAAAAGGAGAATCTGTGGATGTCAGTGGATACGCCAAACCAAATCTGTCATTTCTTAACAATTTCACAAGGACCACTGACCTGCCCATCTCCAATAGTCAGGCTAATTCTGCACCGGTCCGTCTGAAATGGAGACATATTTGGGGATTACCATACAAGAAGTCTACTGTAGTACCTGAGATCTGCCTAACACAATCCCCTATTATGTAAATTAAAATAGAGTATGTAAGCTTTTCTTTGACAGAAATCTCAACAAGCATAAGAAAAAGTCATATTGCAATGCATCTGAAACCATCCTAAGGGAGCATGAAACATCTCTATTGCATTGGAATAGCCTATATATTCAAATAGCGTAGTTGTTTAAGGAGACAAAGCCAGCCATATATGTGTGTAAATGTGAAATTACAACTGGCCAATCTCTTCACATGTCTATAGGTTATACTCTGCTGCCAACCTGTGGTGGAAACATGAAATAGCCCTAAAGTTAAGAAAACCACCACTCATCAACATGTTATAAAACCATGCCAGATCTTTGAATATGCATTGTTTCTCTGTTTTTGGTAACATTTACTTTCCATGTTTCATCTGGTAGATATTTGTCTCGTATGTACTTGTCTTAGAATGTGATGTGGTAAGAATGCACTGTTTGTGGCTCATATTTCAATTATGCTGTTGGTATGGCAACACATTTTACTTAGACACAGGCAGTGATGGTTCTTTATTAGATTAGATAGTTCATTACTTTCTGTTGATATTTGCTTTGAAACTACATTTAATTACAATGCTTTGGTTCATTGAAATTCTGTTTTCCAAGAATACACAAACATATTATTTCTGAATAATTGCATACTCACCAGATTGTTACAGAGTAGCATATCAAGTTATTCCTAAAGAAATAGAACAGTCATGATTAGGTCATTACTGTAACTAACTATTTCTAATAAAATGTCAAAGTAGATAGGCCTACAAGGTCATTAACAGACAGACTTCTTTGTGTTGATTGTTTGCTATGTGGTTAACATTCTTGACTTGGCACATTACAAGAGTTTCAAAGAGGAGTCCAGCAAAAAGATTCGAGTTTACTGCCCACATGTGTTGTGATACAAAATATCTTCCTGCTGACTCTATTCTATTTTGCCATTCTATTTTGCCATTGGCTGAATCGTTGCGTTATTCTGTAGCTTCCTTTGATGCTTCATGTAATTTCATTGGATATAGCCTATATTGTCTTCCCCATGTTCATTGGTCCATAAATGGAACCGAGTTATTCTATTTGCTAGAGGCTCAAAGCCTTGATCTCGAAAGCACCCAATTGGTTCAGAAACTGGGTTAGTGGTGCAACGATCATCACAGGAGGAGGAAAGTAGGTCAGTGTATTACTTCTGCCTACCGCTGTTCCTATCTGCCTCAGTACACATGTGCTGCCTTTCCACACGTAAGTAACATACTTTGTTATATGTTATGCAAAAGGCCTATAACATATTTCCTTTATTAAACATTGTGAATTTGGTATACTGTGTGCATTTCTTTACTCGTATTATGGGTCTCAATTGGCTGTCTATTGCCATTCCCGAGGAGGCGCAGTCATCGGTTTACAGTCTAACTTAAAGGCACACAGTGTCATTTAATGCAGTGAGCAAAATGCGATTTGTAGGTTTCTAACCTAATTTTAACATCTGGAATGACCGTATGTAATTTTATTTGATTGGGAGGCTATTTTTGTCTATTTGTACATTGCGTGATTTGTCTGAACTTCCCTGCCACGGCTCGGGATTCAATGAGGTCATAGCTATGTTGCATAAAACAACTAGTGACGCGCGGTTGATTACCTGTTACAATCAGTTGCCTTTTATTGGCCTATATAGTCATCCTTTAATTAACAGCAACAATGTTTCTCCTCTATATGAGCAATGCAAGGCAGGTGTTGGGCTGATATTGATACAATGTAATGAAAATATCCTGCACTGGATTCTGTTCAGTTTCAGATTATATCAAGTCAATGTGACAGTCACTGACAGATTTCTTGCCATTTGGAAACGACTTGCGGTCCATTAGGACTGTATGTTTCATTATTTAATGACCATTGTCATTAGGCCTATATGCTCGACACGTCCTAGTGCAGAATAGTCTAATAATAGCCATATATTTCTACCAAGCTCCATTGTTAGTGAAACCAAATACTATTTTGCTATAATTTGAACAAATCCCTCTGCTCATAAAAGTAAGGCTGTAAAAAAAAATCAATATTTGTGAAAGTTATGTTGGTCTATTCATTTAGCAGACAAGAGCGACTTACAGTTAGTGAGTGCATACATAATTTTTCATATTGGCCTCCCGTGGGAATCGACCCCACAACCCTGGCGTTGCAAACGCCATGCTCTACCAACTGAGCTATATCCCTGCCGGCCATTCCCTCCCCTACCCTGGGCCAATTGTGGGCCGTCCCATGGGTCTCCCGGTCGCGGCTGGCTACAGAGCCTGGATTTGAGCCAAGGGGAGTATTCCTTACTTTGAACACTCGGGAGTATTCCTTACTAACAAATGGCTACAGGGATTGCACATTCCAACGCTCACTTTTAAAAGGACATTACTCTTCAGGCTATTCTTAAAATCTGAAACAGCTATTCCTGAAAAAGTTAACAAGTGTATCAGTAATGTAACAGTAATAACATAGATGATGCTACATGGTTTTAATTTTACATAATATGACATGAAGGTAAATAGAGGTCAGTGGGGTAAGAGAAAATTAAATTGTGATTGCGTTGTCTTTACTAACTCATTGATGGACAGTAGTAGGCTATAAGACAGGTCATGTTTTTGTTTTATGAAATATTTACCTGTCAGTACTGCACATTAACACGGGAAAGTGGATTCTATTGGCTACTTCATAACATTTAGGTAATCATCCTTTACTTAAGCCAGTTGCATCATGTCGCATTATGTGTGGTGCTCGGTTGCTTCCACTGGAGCTGTGTAACTCACAGTAGCTTTTATGTTGGGTCCCAAATTACCCACTTCTTGATTTTTCACTTCTATTCTGAAGTCTCTGTCTTTCTTTCTTCATGTTGCCTTCATCCCAATAGCCAACATTAGGTTTCAAGGGAGGGATTCAACAGAAAACATGGCATCAAATTTGAACACACTCCTATATATATATTTTTTTTTTATTTGACCTGACCATATCTACCTGCCCTGCCAGTATGATGCTCCTCTCAGTGTTTTCACTGAGCTTTCTCTGAGCCTACAGTAGCTCTCAAAGAATATGCAAAGAAATTCAAGCTGCTTTATGTCAGTCAGGAATATTGTAAAACATGCTTAAAGCCAACAGCAAATTTGCAAAAAGAGCAGCATATGCCGAGGGAGAAGAAAGGAGAAATCTGACCTTGAAATTCTATACAATGGAGTGGTTTTATTTGCCCCCCCCCCCCCAAGTTTTCTGAGCATAAAAATGTATATATATATATATATATATATATATATATATATATATATATATATATATATATATATATACAGTGCCTTCGGAAAGTATTCAGACCCCTTGACTTTTTCCACATTTTGTTACATTACAGCCTTATTCTAAAATGGATTAAATAAAACCAATTCCTCAGCAATCTACAGAAATACCTTATTTACATAAGTATTCAGCCCCTTAGCTATGAGACTCGAAATTGAGCTCAGATGCATCCTGTTTCCACTGCTCATCCTTGAACTCTCCATCACGTCTGGAGGAAACTTGGCACCATCCCTACGGTGAAGCATGGTGGTGGCAGCATCATACTGTGGGGATGTTTTTCAGCGACAGGTACTGGGAGACTAGTCAGGATCGAGGCAAAGATGAATGGAGCAAAGTACAGAGAGATCCTTGATGAAAACCTGCTCCAGAGCGCTCAAGACCTCAGACTGGGGCGACGGTTCACCTTCCAACAGGACAACGACCCTAAGCACACAGTCAAGACAACGCAGGAGTGGCTTCGGGACAAGTCTCTGAATGTCCTTGAGTGGCCCACCCAGAGCCTGGACTTGAACCCGATCAAACATCTCTGGAGAGACCTGAAAATAGCTGTGCAGCAACACTCCCCATCCAACCTGACAGAGCTTGAGAGGATCTGCAGAGAAGAATGGGAGAAACTCCCCAAATACATGTGTGCCAGGCTTGTAGCGTGTGATATTTCAGTTTTTTTTTTAAATAAATTTGAAAACATTCGTCATGATGGGGTATTGTGTGTAGATTGATGAGGGAAAAACAATTTAATCAATTTTAGAATAAGGCCGTAACGTAACAGAATGTGGAAAAAGTCAAGAGGTCTGAATACTTTCCGAAGGCACTGTATATATATATATATATATATATATATATATACAGTCCAGTCAAAAGTTTGAGAGAATGCCAAGAGTGTGCAAAGCTGTCATCAAGGCAAAGGGTGGCTACTTTGAAGAATCTCAAATATAAAATATAGTTTGATGTTTAAGACTTTTTTGGTTACTACATGATTCCATATGTGTTATTCCATAGTTTTGATGTCTCCACTATTATTCTACAATGTAGAAAATAGTAAAAATAACGAAAAACCCATGAATTAGTAGGTTTGTCCAAACTTTTGACTGGTACTGTATATATATATATATATATATATATATATAATTTTATCTTTCATTGTTGGACATGAAATACTGTAAAAATCATCTCCAAGTGATTTCAATTGAGGAAATCTGTTCCCAAGTATTCCCACGCATAATAGAGAGAGCAGTTTGATATGATTATGTTTTAGTCAAATATTATATGTGTTTGGGCTTCTTGCGTTGAGATTTGCAGTCTACAAATTATTTGTAGCTTAAATATGTTCCGGCCCCCGAACAGCCGCTCAAGAAAAAATTGTCCAATCATTTGAGCATTAGCTTTTCTCAACCAATAATAGAGTAATAATACAGTAATAATAATTCACAAAGTCAAAGGATGACACGAGCGTAGTAGGCTAGGTAGTGCTATAGCTGCCACCTAAGCCTAGAGCTGACCGGTCAGAAATGTTGTATTTTGTTAGACTATTGTGAATGGTTGTCCAGCTGTCTGCTTTGTCCATTCCCTGAGGCACACACAGTGCTCGTTAATCTCTGTTGCTGATTTTCTTTAACCCAAAATGGTCTCACTCCCCTTGAGTTGTGCATGTGTTTTGTCCATTCTGCTGACATGCTTGTTATTTTCCTCTGGAGTTGTTTATGAGCGTAGCTGAGCGTAGCTATAGTTTGGATTTTTCTGACTCAGAACACTTGAAGGTGTAAACATTCCAAATTAAAAGAAGGCATTGCTCTTATCCATGTACTCCAATGATGATATGAGTAGGAAGGTTAAAAGTCGAAACAGAAAGTTGTTCTGTTTATGGTGCGGATAAGTGTGCATTTGTGTCACTGACCTATAAATAAGGGGTGTGTGTGTGGAGCAATTAGAGCACATGCTAAAAGAAGTGGTCTCTTTTGTATACATTTCCCCAAAGAGCCGTGATAGTATGGTAAACATAAAGATAAATAGGCCTAGCTGTTCTGTGCCTAATTACAGGAATTACATCAGGTACTGGGCTGTCTGTTGTCCATATTTTACTGTGTGACATTCAAAATGTAGTACTTTGTGCAGAACTACTGCAGTATGATTAGTCTTATAGGCATGAGATATTGCATGGCAGTGATTATGATCCCATTGCTAATACTACCCTGTTGGGGCTAGACATAGAGGAGAATCTCCTCTGGACATCTCCTCTACTCACACTATCTCCAGATCACCTCCCATCTGTCGCCCATCTAAGCTTTCTGAACAAGCACTTAATCAGAGCACCACTCGCTGTTACTACATAGGCCTAGATGAGTCGCCACTCCCGGCTGGCCAGTGTGTTTTACACTGTGACCTGACCTCTTGTCCTATCTGATCCCTCTCTCTCCTCTCTAGGTACTGTGCCTGTCATTGCATCTGTGAGAAAAAGCCCAGCTCTGACATAAGGAAGCCAGGCCACTTCCTTCACCACCCATCCAGGTATGTGGACACACATGGTTCTGTGTGATTTCATAAGAATTGACAGCTGCTCTGAAATGAGTTCACAACCTTTGTTTGAAGTGAATCACCAATGACATTTGTGACGCACAGCTTCCTGCTGTTTCACTTCAAAATGCCCACATGAGCAGTTGGCGGGGAGAACAGTTAGGGATGAATTAAGTTATGAGCACAGTCAGTCAGTCATACATAAGCACAGTCATGTGTGAGGGAGATCTTCTCACCCACAATTCCCAGCTATATTGTTTTCTTGCATCTTATTAACTTGAACTGGAGTCTTATTTCTGATTTTTTAACATGGCCTCTAACCATCTATTCCACCAACGCTTTAACATCTCCTTCTGTCTATCTTTCTAGCGTGGCTCTTAGAATGCTCTGTTCTGAGTAAAGGAGCATACTGAGAAACGGACAGCTTGACTTACATAGCACACATAGGCCATGTCATTACATGAGCCAAGCCTGAGCTTTCCAGAAAGGCACGCAACAGACTGGAATTACAGACAGCCTTACAGCGCTATGATAATGCTGCTGAGCGCACAGTACACTCTGTTTCATTTGACCGTGACAGAAGTATGGGATCACGTCAGGGGAGTGGCTTAAATAGGAACACATTTAGAACAGTGACATAGCATTAAGAACATTATGAAAGGGAGAAGTTCTTGCATGGCAGACAGTATCACAGTGCTGTGTAAGCTAACCATGCGTATCCAGCTGAGCTGACATACTGTAGTTTCATCCTGACCCTGTTACCAGTGGTTCTGCTTCTTCCCTGCTTCTCCTCATCTGATCAAGGTTTTTATTTCCGCACAGCTTAAATATAAACCTTTTTGTCACTTAGATACCATAGAGGTCATGTGCATGAAAACATTAGAAATGATCAGAATCCACCTTAGTGATCTTGTAGTGTTGTAAAATGGATAGTGTTGAGTGTTACTGAATATTATGTGAATGTCATGGAGATGGTAAAATTATACACAAGTATTTTCATTAGACTTTGATGAGTGATGGTGTGAGGAGAGGTGTGACCTGCATGCTGTCAGTGGGTTCTGTGTAGCGGAAAAGGTTCCCTAATTGGCAAGCGTTCAAGAAGGTCCTGCTCCACTGTATCCGGGCAACCAGAGATGTGTTACAACTAGCTAAGCTGACCTTAAAGCAGGGTTTCCTTTTTCTCCTTTTGTGTTTGAGTATACACTAAGTATGCCCTCAGAACAGCCTCAGTTCATTAGGGCATGGACTCCACAAGGTGTAGAAAGCATTCCACAGGGATGCTAGCCCATGTTTACTCCAATGCTTACCACAGTTGGCTGGATGTCGTTTGGGTGGTGGACCATTCTTGATACACACAGGAAACTGCGTGGAAAACCCAGCAGCGTTGCAGTTGTTGACACAAACTGGTGCGCCTGGCACCTACTACCATACCCCGTTCAAAGGCACTTACATATTCTGTCTTGACCATTCACCTTCTGAATGGCACACATACACAATCCATGTCTCAATTGTCTCAAGGCTTAAAAATCTCCTCACCTTCATCTACACTGATTGAAGTGGAATTAACAAGTGACACCAATAAGGGCTAACAAGTGACAATCAATCATAGCTTTCACCTGGATTCACCTGGTCAGTCAATGTAATGAAAATAGCAGGTGTTATTAATGTCTTGTACACTCAGTGTAGGTGTTTTAGCCTTCCTTTGGCTTATGTGACAAATGAACATTTACAAAAAGGCTTATTCTCAGGAGTATTGTTGTATGCAGCTTACAAAAAAACATGTAAAAAAAACATTGCAAACACACAGTGATGAATGGTATAGAAGCAAGTCCTCTTTGCCCGGTGGATTACATAGTCAGCTTGGATGTCTGTTGTGACATATACCAGAGTGAGGGGTCAGGTTGTAGTGTAGTTGACTATGGTGACGGTGACAATAACAAAGTTCCTGGCTGCAGGCAAGAAATTATGGGGTGTAATTAAGGTTTTGTTCGATGTAATCACGCTCTGAAACTGTCACATCATACGGAGAGTGGAAAAGAGCTGGGGAAAAATAGGTCAGTGGAGAATCAAATTACAACGAGAAGACTTTCAGGCACAGTGGAGCAGAGCATTAGTTCTGGTCTGATTACAGGAGCAGGACAAGGCACAGTGACCTGAGGTGGCTGTGCTTTTTAAGGTATTTTTGTGCAACCTGGTCACAGAGCATTCCGTATTATTATGTACGTAAATCCATGACACTCCAATTAGTATGATATGTTAAGTTCCATATGGTATGAATTAATTTGTGGATGTCCATCACCCATTTCGTATGATATGTTACGAATTACAATTCGTATTATATGTTACGAATTAGCAAAATGTATAATATGTTACAAATTTGCTAAACATACAATATGTTACGAATTTGAAAAAGGCATGATATGTTACGAATTCTAGCAAGGTGGCTAGGTAGCTAACGTTAGCTAGCTGGCTAACGTTAGCTAGGCTAGGGGTTATGGTTCAGTTTAGGGTTAAGTTTAGGAGTTAGGTTAAGGTTAGGGTTAGGGGAAGGGTTAGCTAACATGTAAGTAGTTGCGAAGTAGCTAAAAAGTAGTAAGTAGTTGCTAATTAGATAAAATGTTGAAGTTGTCCGTGATGAGATTCGAACTCGCAACCATTGGGTTGCTAGACGTTCGCATTAGACGTTCGCTTTATACTTTCGTTAGGAAAAGGCCATATTACTGGTTGGATTATATAAACAGTGATCAATGCAGATATGGGTTCTTTATGAAATGTGACCCCTCCTGACAATCTGTCTTCCTCGGTAACATTGTCATTGTTTTATCTGAATTAGCCTTTTATATTAAGGACTAATCTCACTAAATTATGTCTCTGACTGACACCTAGGTTTTTGTAGCATATGCTACATTATGTTATGAACACTATTCCAAAGCATCCGTTTTTAGTAACCCAAGGTTTTCATTGACGACAAAATAATTCTGGTTCATTGTTGCTGGAGGTCAAGTGAATTATGCTTCTCAAAGACACTCTTGATTGTTGCCTAAGGGAGAGAGAGAGGCTTGAGCCTCAGCTATAGCTTTCACCTTATGTAAGACCTTATCATTTCAATCTCAAACCATAGAGATATGAATCGGTCCTCTTACATCACCTTTACTGAGTGGGCCATCTACAGTATACATCAGCACAAAGTCCAGGTTGTACGGCAGCTGCTCAGGTTCAGAGGGCTTTGTTATATGATGCTGCTGTGGTGTCCTCATGCCTTGGGTATATAAAGAGGACGTCTGACTCTTCGCTGAATTGCCTTTCAGATCTGGTTCACTGCTAGAAAGAAACCGAGTGAGATGTTTTGAGGATAACTGGCCTTATGAATATTTGTGGTGAGTGTCACACCTTCTTTAAAACAACCACAGTTAATTTCACTTTTTGATCAATTGTCTTTGTCTAGGAATTGAGATTTTTACGTCTATAGTGTCCTTTCATAGAAGTCGCTTTCACGTCAACTGACCTTTTATTGTGTGTTATGGAGTAAGTGCTGAAATCATTGTGTTTTCTCTCTATAGATGATCTAATGGCAGACCAAAGAATGGACATTTCCTCCACGATGAACGAGTTCATGTCTCCTGGCTCCACTGATCTAATCAGCTCGATCGGCACACCCGGCATGGACTACACACGCAAGAGAAAAAGCAGCACCACAGATTACCAGTAAGCCTGACTCCTATACTGCTTATAGACTTTGTTCTACTTGCCACCTGAAGATAGTGCATGTGCCAATCATCTTTATTATATTTCTATATTTCTTAAATCCATTCTTTTCCTTTTAGATTTGTGTGTATTGTTGTGAATTATTAGATACAACTGCACTGTTGGAGCTAGGAACACACGCATATCGCTACACCCGCAATAACATCTGCTAAATATGTTTATGTGACCAATACAATTTGATTTCATTTGATATTCATGTCATGTTAGGTCTGGTTTAGTGTGATCACATTTTTCAGTTTTTCATTTATGCCATTTTGTGACAGATTTGTATGTTTGCATGCAGCTTTTTGATGAACTATATGGAAATATCTTCTTACTGTGTGTCAAAGGTTTCCACTTAAAGTTGACAAGATAACTACCTACCTAGAAATTAACAACCAATTAGGAACAAATGGTAGCATAACCTTGATTTAGATTAGAATAATCAGTATACTTAATTTGAATTGTAATATACAAACTTCCGTGCTTTCACAGAATTGATGGATTTTCTTTTGAGTAAGTATCAAATCAAATTATTTTACATTTTAGTCATTTAGCAGACACTCTTATCCAGAGCGACTTAAAGTTAGTGAGTGCATACATTATTATTTTATATATTTTTATTTTTCATACTGGCCCCCCATGGGAATCGAACCCACAACCCTGGCGTTGCAAACGCCATGCTCTACCAACTGAGCTACATCCCTGCCGGCCATTCCCTCCCCTACCCTGGACGACGCTGGGCCAATTGTGCGCCGCCCCATAGGTCTCCCGGTCGCGGCCGGCTACGACAGAGTGGCACAGCTAGCACTGCGATGCAGTGCCTTAGACCACTGTGCCACTCAAATTATGAATGTTCAAGTACATTTGTAGTAGAGGAGCCAATCACATGTCTGATTAGTTGGCCCTCTGTGATCCTTGTTTGGTCGGGATTGGCCTGCAAATTGAGGTTAGACACTAATGTGTTCCCCATATCAGGTAGAGAAAAAACGAAATTTTTTATTGTGTATTGTGAAATTCCTCATCCCCAACTTAGGTCAATCAAAATGAATGTGTTATTATAATCAGTACCCTGAGAGTGACCGGTCAGTTAGTATGTACTGTATGGATCGCTGTGAATATGGGAGAGCCAGTCATGCTATAGTGTAGATTTTAATAGCTAGAATTAGGGTAAGCATCAAAGCATGAAGGGGTGCTACAGTAACAATCTTGAAGCAACAAGACTGTATTACAGTTGTGTTCAAAAATGTATTTGCTGGTATTTAGTTTGATGACAGGCCTTAATTTAATAGAGAGTGCACCCTGATTTGATGTATGATGGATGATACATTATATTGTTGTCTTTGTAACTCATTCACTAAAGGCACAGATTTGTTTTTACCTGCTTTAGTGAGACTTAAGCCAACAACTCTGTGGGAATACCTTTGGGTCAATTTTGTAGAGCCAATCATATTTTAAATAATCTTTATTTGAGGCTGTTGAATGCTATTATAGTATGGAGTGAACAAGTCTTGTAGTGGCACAGGATATGTAATGGGTCATGACTTCATTTCTCTTTTGTGGTTTGTGAAAGGACAGTAGGGCTGAGTGGGATGACAGAGTAGATGTTCAGCTGTGAACAATATCAGAGGTATTAGTGGCACAAGGTCTTTCGCCTTAATCCACACAAGAATGGTCTCAAAGAAACCTTGTTCATAATTTTGTATTAACGTTTCTATAAACTATTCATATAGCTTTGGTAGAAGCTAATAGCTTGCATTAGTAATGTTGATGTTTCATGTCAATCAAAGGCTCTCCATGTTTTTTTAATTATTAAAAATTCAAATGACTTCTCACTTTAGTGTTTTGCTTTATTCATAATTACATTGCATACTGTATTATCATTATTAAATAGTTGTTGTAAAATAATTGTTTTACTATATTTCTTTGTACTAATGTTATTGCTTCTCCTCAAAGGGATAGCATGGACACAGACAATGATAGACTTGGTGATCATCAAGGCCGGATTAAAAATGCCAGGTAACCAAATGTTCCTATCTTCCATAGGATGACATAAAAATATTTGTGTTTATATTAGAGATTAGTCTTGTTTCTGTAAATACAGGCAGACTATGGATGTGTTGATTCGTTTGTCTGTGTTAAATGCTCTTTGTATTGCTTGGATGGCAGGGAGGCCCACAGTCAGATTGAGAAGAGACGCAGGGACAAGATGAACAGCTTCATAGATGAGCTGGCCGCACTAGTGCCTACCTGCAACGCTATGTCCCGTAAACTGGACAAACTAACGGTCCTGCGCATGGCTGTCCAGCACATGAAGACCTTAAGAGGTGAGGCGAGAAGGATTTTAGTAGGACTGCTGCCAGAACAGTGCAATGATGACAACCACCACCATGCAGCTGATCAATAAAGAGAAATACAATAAATAAAAATTACATATTGATCCGGTTGTGTTACATATGAGCTTTTTCTGACTCACAGGTGCCGCTAACCCCTACACTGAAGCTAACTACAAACCAGCCTTCCTGTCAGACGACGAACTGAAGCACTTAATACTGAGGGTGGGTGTCCTTACTTCCATAGACTGTATGGTGTCCTCCGAGTGCGTTTCATGATGAGTATGCATGTGTGACTCAGTATTTATCTTTCTCTCTTCTTCTCTCTCTCATCTCTCCCTCTCCCTCTCCTCTCCACAGGCATCTGATGGCTTTCTGTTTGTTGTTGGCTGCGATCGAGGGAAGATACTGTTTGTTTCAGAGTCAGTCTACAAAATCCTAAACTACAGCCAAGTACGTCCTCTCCAATATGTTGCAGTTTTTTCCATTATCCAGAATGACTTACAGTTAGTGCATTCATCTTAAGATAAGTAGCTAAGACAACTACATATCAGTCAGTACATTTTCCCACAATAAAGTAGCTATCAGCGAAGTCGGTGCTAGTTGGAAAAAGTCAAGTACAAGTGTTAGTTCACGAAAGGCAAGGGTGTTAGTTATTTTGTATTTTTTTTATGGCGTCATTTATGTAACATGGACTTATCTTACAGTACTCTCTCCCTCTCTGTGCAGAATGACCTGATTGGCCAGAGCCTGTTTGATTACCTGCATCCTAAAGACATTGCCAAAGTCAAGGAGCAGCTGTCCTCGTCGGACACGGCGCCGCGGGAGCGCCTCATCGATTCCAAAAGTAATGCACCCTGGCCTCTAGTTACCCCTACACAGCTAGCACAGTGACACACCCCTCAATGTATCCCCCTGTACCGTGTGCTCCTCAGCATTTAAATGTCAGAAGCTAAATGTAGGGTAGTGCTATTTTTATATCAAGACACGCTGGATTTAGGGTAAATATAAACAGTCAAACAATTTCTGTAAATTCAACCAATTTTTTGTAATAGCAAAAAATTATGTATTGTAGCTTTATTTGCCAGAGTAGGACTTGATGCAGTATATATTTATAAAGGATCATGGGTGATACTGTTCCTGTCGTTGCAGCATAGGTTAAATGCTATATTGTGTCTGGTCCCCAGCTGGCCTTCCAGTAAAGACAGACATCACCCCCGGCCCATCCAGACTCTGCTCTGGAGCCAGGCGATCCTTCTGCAGGATGAAGTGCAATCGGCCCCTCATCAAAATGGAGGACAAGGACTTTCCTTCCACCTGCTCCAAGAAAAAAGGTACCTGTCTTTTCCTTAAATTTTTCATCTCCTGTGATTCATTTTAGTTAACAGTTCATTTGGTTTCGTACCAATAGACTACCTACTCATTGATGTCAGTGACAGCTCCAGAGTAGGGCTAGATGATGATGAGGATCTATTCCCTGTATCCGCAGCTGACCGTAAGAGCTTCTGCACAATACACAGTACTGGCTACCTGAAGAGCTGGCCGCCCACCAAGATGGGTCTGGATGACGACAATGAACCAGACAACGAGGGCTGCAACCTCAGTTGCCTGGTGGCCATTGGACGGCTGCATCCCCACATTGTCCCTCAGCCAATGAACAATGAGATCCGTGTCAAGCCCACTGAGTATGTCTCGCGCCATGCCATCGACGGGAAGTTTGTCTTTGTCGATCAGAGGTGAGAGATTTTTTAGGGCATGGATGCAGTCATACAAACATGTAGCAAAGGAGGTACCAGTTGGCCGCTACACAGTGATGTCCTGACACCTGGCTGGACCTTGTGGGCAGTCCAGAGCTGGATTTACTGTAGAGTGACAGCTTGTGTGTGAGTGAGGTGATGTCCAAATATAGCATCAGTAAAATGTTCCAGATGGAGGTGTAATGGAGGCCCAGAGGGCAGACAGGATTCAGAGTAGATATGTTGACAACAAATACTCCACTGCCCCCTGACAAAACAATCCCATAACCTCGCCATGTCACTGATACTGTTTGGTACACTAGGAAGTTCTAGATAATGTCACAGGGTGCTATGTGATTGTCATAGGGCTGGGCAATATGGACAAAATATCATATCATTACAAAAAAAAAAACAATGACGGTATTTGATGTTTTTGAATAATAAAAGTTCTAAATATGCTTTCTGAGTAATTCATGACCCTAGGATGGAAACACATAAATTATAAGTGATTTCAATGGGGCTTTCTCCATTTATACTGTTCAATCCAACTCCAAACAAAAATCATTTTCAGCATTTTCATCCATTTCTGCATTTCCTGCACTTTTATGATAATTTCCACACTGTGACACGCAGCATGATCTGGGCAAAAAAATCTAGGCCTAGTTAATTGTACTGTTAGAATCATGGAAATATAATGATTATTCTAATTCTATAGTTGGTATATAGTGGGCAGAACCTTGAATACATTGTTGTTTGACATGACAACAAATTAATAAGCCAGTGAGGAATTATCGATAGGTTAAGAACCAAAGTTTTCATCAGTGTTTCCAGGTGACTCTAATTAGATGTTACATGACATGTTTTCATACTTCATGTAGCTAGCTAGCTAGCCAACATATTATTTACCATCCCACTGCTACTGTTCTAGATGACTGTTGGGAATATACTAGTAGACAAGGCAGTGGTTTTGGTTGGGCACTTGGAAAGCTTGCTGATGAGAGTGGTTTGAGGGAGTTGGAGGTTGGCCCTTCTGTGGTGATAGGGGATGTTCCTCCATGGTTACTCCCAGATCCTGTTGTTGATCTAACCTTGGTAGAGAAAAGGAAAGATTGGTCAGAAGTCAGTGATATAGGGAAACTGGTTGACAATTACATTGGTAGAAGTTTTTATGCATTTTTACCGCTTTTCACAGGTGGATCCAAGGACCCAGATAGTGGGCGCACAGGAGCAGGCGTTTACGTTCCTGAATTTGATGTGCAGATATGTAGAAGACTAACAGATTAACTGTCAGTATACTCAGTTGAACTGTTGGCGATAGTAGTTGCCCTCCAGAGGGTGGAGGACGTACAACCTGTCAGAATTATAGTGTGCTCAGATTCCCTATCTGTACTGAATAGTTAATCATCTGGAAAATCTAATAGGAGTGACCTTCTATTGGAGGTATTCATGTTATTATGGAGAATTGAGAGACTGGGTGTAGTAGTGAGATTCTGCTGGGTCCCAGCACATTTGGGTGTGGAAGGAAATTACATTGTAGACCAGTTAGCCAAAAGAGCTTTAAATTGAGATATAATTGATATTAATGTTCCACTGGGTAGAGGTGAGGCCAAATGTAAGATCAGAGCCATTTTGATAGATGTGTGGTAGAAGGGATGGGACTCTGAGCCCAAGGGCCGGCATTTATATGCCTTTCAAAGAAAGGTCGGTGGACCAAGTTTCAAAGGTCAGATTAGGAAGGAAGAGGTGGTGTTTGCTCGATTGTGCCTATGACATTGTACATCGAACTCGTCTACATCTGGTTGACAAGCATGTGAATGGTTTGTGTCTGGAGTGTATGGTCGATGAAACGGTGGAGCATGTGTTGTTATATTGTTGTAAGTATATTGAAGAGAGGGTTATTGAGGTTGGATGGGGTTGGAAGGGATTTGGGGGAGGGTCTATTAGAAGTTAGTAGGGTTCTTTTTTATTTTCTCAGAAGTACTGAGTTAGGTAGGAGGATTTAGAAATGTGGAGCTAATGTTGTAAACCGTGATTGACCACACACTCCAGCATAGTAGGTGGCGGCATCCACCTTTAACGTTTGTTTGCGGAACGCCATTATATCATAGAAGGAGAAGCCAACATATATTCATACTTCACCTATTCCTCTCTGATAACATACCGTTGCACAAACATGCTTATCTTGGCTTACACCGGCACTGGTACCAGGCGGTGTTAGCTAACTAGCTAAGTTTGCTCTGACTCTTAGTACATTTAGCTAGCTAGCCACTAGCCAGCTAACTAGCGATAAGCATTAACAGCTAACACAAATTATTTTAGCAACACCTTGCTAAGAAAAGAAAAACTAGCAAACAGTAGTTTGCAGACAGCAAGATACACAAACAAATTGAGTAAATATAGAACGCTTGTGGAAAGTAGCATGTCACCAACATTGTTGCATCCATCTGACCATGCGGAGTGAAAAACAGACATTATACGCACCAGAGTTGCGTATTACATTTAACAAACCAAACATTGAAATACCGTTATAGAAGTTAAAGTAAAAACTCAAACCGGTCCGTGCATCAATACCGGTATATATTCAAATATGGTATACCGCCCAGCCCTAGAATGTCATGGCATTGGTTATGATCAAACAAGCAAAGCAGGGGGGAGAATATTATTTTATTTGTATACAATAAAAAAGATGTGGGCTTCTCTTAAAGATGTCCTAAATACCACCGGCCTGCATTGATAGTCAGGACTTGTGATTAATACTGTTCTCTTTTGTAGGGCCACTGCCATTTTGGCTTATCTACCCCAAGAGTTGCTGGGTACTTCGTTTTATGAGTACTTTCATCAAGATGACATTGGGCACCTTGCAGAATGTCATAGACAAGGTATGTATCAGATTGAACAAGGACACCAATATAACACCAAAGAGCAAAGTATTAGACTCAGTGATACATCCCTGAGTCTTAGGCCTTACATGAGTAATTTTGTAATGGCTGGTAATTTTGTCATAAAAAAATGATTGCGCTAAGCCTGTGGCGAGTAGACTGTGATATGAATGAATCTAGAACCGGCAGGCTACCATTTGGCATGTCACAGAGGTCAAGTGTGCAGATATCATGCCTTATTGAGCTCACCCCCTGGCTGCCGGCTCTGTTCTCAGTGCTCCAGATGAGGGAGAAGATCAATACAAACTGCTACAAGTTCAAAATAAAAGACGGCTCCTTTATCACGCTGAGGAGTCGCTGGTTCAGTTTTATGAACCCTTGGACCAAAGAGGTGGAGTACATTGTCTCCACCAACACTGTTGTCTGGTAAGTAGCTACACACATCTGTTTCTGCTAGGACTTTCTTCCATAGCCTTCATTTAACTAGTCAATGCATAATATTACACTGTATTCATTTTATTAGGGTCATATAAATGTAAGATTTCATACAGCTGATTTACATTTACAATGCATTATTGGAACACTTGCATCTTTATTACTGTGTCTTTCTACAGCTGTAGGGCTATCTATGCAATGGATGTTAATAAACTGCCCAATGAGGTGTGAAGTGACGAGCATGCTCAGTGATGATGCTCACTCTCTCTTCTCTCTCGCTTTCATTGTCTCACAGCGGCAGTGTGCCTGAAGGATCTGATGGCATCTATCCTCAGCTAGCCGCCTCCCCCCAGAGCATGGACAGTGTACTCACAGACGGTAAGCCTTCCCTCCTGTGCTCTCACGAAGCAGTTCACCTGCTTGGATGAAGTGTGACTGTACTTTGATAAGTTGACATAAATTTTTTTGTGCCTGGCATGACTAAGTAATTGTTTTGTTTCGGAAATGTGACTGAGCTTTTGCGTTTGTTGGTTGCAGGAACCGGGAAGCGGGCCCTTCAGACCGTGCCTGGCATCCCCGGTGGCACAAGGGCAGGGGCGGGCAAGATCGGCCGGATGATCGCAGAGGAGGTGATGGAGATCCAGAGGTGAGAGGAACCATGTGGATTGTGTTTTGATTGTATTGTCAAACAGAAACTGACATGTCTGTATGGTCATAACCATACCATGATCATTGACCCCCAGTGCATAATGGAAACGTCTGTGTGTGACTGAGACTGTATGGGGCTGTGTCCTGCTGTTTTTACCCTGTATTTTTACTCTTCCAGGATAAGAGGCTCCTCGCCCTCCAGCTGTGGCTCTAGTCCTCACAACTTCACCAGCACTCCACCCCCAGACATGTCGTCCCCAGGGGGAAAGAAGGTAAGAGCTCCCACCTGTCCTTCCCACTCTCCTCCACCTCAACCCCTCCCATCTGGGAGGAAGTCTCCTATTCACTCCACTGCTCATCCATGTGAAGTCAGTAATGAGCACATCGGGTGGATATCTTTAGTGTCTGTTGGTGGCTCATACTTGAGGATGCAATGGTGATTCCTTAATGTCAATTCTATCTTGATTCTTTCACAGATACAAAACAGTGGAACTCCAGAACATCCCTCAGCAGGGATGATACCGGGACCAGACTCCATAGGCTATCCATACTCCAACAACTCCAATCTAAGTATGTATTTTTCCCCGCTCTGAACTCTAATCTCGATTACAGTTAATGAAACTATCCACATAAAATCTTAAATATGTAACCCCTGTCCTTACCCTGTTTAGGTGATAATGCTCACATTGGCATTGACATCATGGATGAGCCAGGCTCCAGCAGCCCGAGTAATGACGAGGCAGCCATGGCTGTGATCATGAGCCTCCTGGAGGCAGACGCAGGGCTGGGAGGCCCAGTGGACTTCAGTGACCTGCCCTGGCCACTGTGAGGACTGTCAGGCTTAGGCAAGGCCTCCTAAATGGGATGAACATGGTGGAGTAAGGGCTGGGTGTTACAGTATTCACATTGTGTCAGTTTGTGACCAGTACCAGAGAGCCATATCAACAGGGCTAATGCAACTGTAGCCTCACAGTAAGGTTGAATGCAGGCGGGCCCTGAAAAGGAAGGAATACTAGGCCTGGGATCGGCCATGGTGTACAGTCCGCCTCAGTGTGGTTTGGGAAAGTGAAACTGCCTCATTACTCCTGTAGTATTATTGTACCAGTTATCTGGGTTTTTCTATGTCCATTCACCCTCACAGGCATTGAACCCAGCTCTTTTATAATGGCATTAGTCTGTTTTTGTGTGTTTTCACAGAAAATTGTATCATACATGTTTATTCTATCATGAGAATAATTTTATCTAAATATATGTACGTTAAAGTGTATTGTATCAGCAGTGAATTATTTTTAAAAGAAAACTTCCTCAATTGTTTATCTCCATTTTTGAAAATACGAAACAGGGCAGTATGTAGCCATCAAGTTACCATCCCGTGGCATATCACTGCTAAATCAGCTGTAGGGATTTTACGTTGTTGCTACAACGTGGAAATCCAAGGTGCTACAATATGTTGTGTGGGAATACAGTGAGTAATCTGTTTGCTTGCCAACAATAGATGAAACGTAACAAAATCAGAGACTAGTTCCTGTGCCAGAGTTGCTAGGAGACTGGTTGGTATTGTCCACACGACTTGTGATGTTTGCATATTGTGGGGGCACACCATTTCTCATCACCCACTCACCTTCCTGGACCATCACAGCCAGAGGCGTCCACCCCCACACAGGATGTGCTTTACTACTGAACCCCGGTAAATATTATGGTTCCCTAGCAACAGGCAGACTATCCAAATTACCCATAAAAGGAAAACTTTCCTCCTGATCTGAAATCAGGTCAACTCAAACCACATAATTGCAGGCTAGGTATTGCACATGTATTAGGCTACTTTTTCAACTTTCAGTTTGAAAGTCTAAGGGCTCTATTCAAATCTGTATCGCTGAAGCGTTACAGATCGCGCGATAGAAATGTAAAGGTAATTTAATTGAGCCAACGTATGCAGCGTTTACCATGAATTCAGTGTCCGCTAATGCAGGAACATTTCCTTTAAATTTCAATCACGCTGTAAAGATGAACTTCCACGATACGGATTGAATAGAGCCCTAGGTTAGGAAGTCAAGTCTCTGAAATGATAAACAAATGGTTTAAAAATAACCTCTACGTCAGGGATCATCATCTAGACTCAGACGCCAGTTTGGTAACCCTGCTCTACGTATAGGGATAAGAAGGTGAAAGTAACACCACTTTCAACTCAAGTGCTATTAATGGTTAATAAGCATAATGATAGCAATAAAAACTCCATACAATGTAGTGATTTTAATGTATTTATGTCATGCTGAATATCCAGGGAGCACAGAGCACAGCATCCCATTACCAATCCTATGACGTCAACCAACCCAACCGTTACATGTTTCAAAGGATATCTGAGGGGAATTCAACAGTATTTTCCACTGAGTGGCGATGAAATCAAAGGCTTTGCCCCATTCCCCAAACAGTTACAGTATTCACTAGTCTTGCCATCCAGGAAGTATGCCCAGAACCGCACGTGAAATAAAAGGGGGAGAACACAGTAACACCACACAGTGCACTGCCCAAACTCATCAAATGAGGTACAATAACCATTGTAAATAATAATAATATTATTAATAATAATTACAAAAGTGGGTTTGCTAAATTTATTTCAAACAATTAACAGAAAAATAAACTCCTTTGGTCAAGTAAAAAAAAATAAAAGAGGAGAAATATGCCCTTTTGCCAGTCTAGTTTTTACAGTCGACCAGGTCCTTGAGGCTCTAAGGCTGCGGAGGAGGTGCCAAGGCAATATGGTTATGATGCGCCTCTCGCTCCATGCTGCAGTACGCTGGGGAGGGAGGTGTCAGGGAGGGGGCAGTCCTTAGACTGCGGGCGAGGGGGCGTCTGGGTCGCCGGGATCGTTGTTGTAGTTGTTGCTGTATTGGGGTCCACTGGGGGGCTGGTTGGGGAGGATGTCCAGCTCGTCCACCTGAGGGCCAGGGTGCATGTTGACCAGCTGGTCCTGGGGGATATCTGCAGCAGCTGCAGCCAGGTTAGTGATGGACTTGCTTTTGACACACTGGAAGTCAACATGGCGGCTCTTGCCCTCCTCCTTCTCCCAGGACATGCGGATGAAGGGCCTCTGGACGTAGTTGTAGATGACCTCAGGACGGCCACCAGGACGCTTTTTCACCTTCTCTTTATACGTGGGGTAACCTACCAATACATGGTGCAGACAACAGAGCCAGTGAGTTCACAATGCTGAATCGAAATATAAATGTTTTGCTCTGAACCCCAGCAAATACATGATAAAACCATCATCTTACCTTCAATGCCTAATCTTATTTTCTTCAGTCCTCTCTCCTTTAAAACTGATTTGGCAACATCTCGATTTTCTATATACTTGAAGAACCGGTATAGTTTTGTACTGTATATTACTGCAGAGGAGAGAGAAAATAAAATGTTGTGAAACACAAAGCAACTCATTATCAACAATTGGTTTTTAAGCAGTGTCAATTAAGTTTGTCACTTTAGGTAAATGTACAGTCTAAATCCACGGCAGGGATTACTAATTAGCGAGAACACATTTTTGGTATCTTATTAGGATCCCCATTAGCTGTTGCGAAAGCCACAACTACTCTTCCTGGGGTCCACACAAAAACATGACATAATACAGAACATTAATGCACAAGAACAGCTCAAGGACAGAACAGTACCAGTCAAAAGTTTAGACACACCTACTCGTTCAAGGGTTTTTATTTTTCTTTATTTTTACTATTTTCTACATTGTAGAATAATAGTGAAGACATCAAAACTATGAAATAACACACATGGAATCATGTAGTAACCAAAGAAGTGTTAAACAAATCAAAATATATTTTATATATGGGAGAAGAAGAAAAAATGTATGCACTCACTAACTGTAAGTCGCTCTGGATAAGAGCGTCTGCTAAATGACTAAAGTGTAAAAATGTAAAATATTTGAGATTCTTCAAATAGCCACCCTTTGCCTTGATGACAGCTTTGCACACTCTTGTCATTCCCTCAACCGGCTTCACCTGGAATGCTTTTCCAACAGTCTTGAAAAAAAAAAAAAAAAGAAAGTGTTCCCACATATGCTGAGCACATGTTGGCTGCTTTTCCTTCACTCTGTGGTCCGACTCATCCCAAACCATCTCAATTGGGTTGAGGTTGGGGGATTGTGGAGGCCAGGTCATCTGATGCAGCACTCCATCACTCTCCTTCTTGGTCAAATAGCCCTTACACAGCCTGGAGGTGTGTTGGGTCATTGTCCATTTGAAAAACAAATGATAGTCCCACTAAGCCCAAACCAGATGGGATGGCGTACCACTGCAGAATGCTGTGGTAGCCATGCTGGTTAAGTGTGCCTTGAATTCTAAATAAATCACAGACAGTGTCACCAGCAAAGCACCCCCACACCATAACTCCTCCATGTTTTACGGTGGGAAATACACATGTGGAGATCATCCATTCACCCACACCGCGTCTCACAAAGCCACGGCGGTTGGAACCAAAAATCTCCAATTTGGAGACCAGACCAAAAGGACAGATTTCCACCGGTCTAATGTCCATTGCTCGTGTTTCTTGGCCCAAGCACGTCTCTTCTTCTTATTGGTGTCTTTTAGTAGTAGTTTCTTTGCAGCAATTTGATCATGAAAAAAATTAAATAATGTATGCACTCACTAACTGTAAGTCGCTCTGGATAAGCGTCTGCTAAATGACTAAAATGTAAATGTAATGAAGGCCTGATTCACACGGTCTCCTCTGAACAGTTGATGTGGAGATGTGTCTGTTACTTGAACTCTGAAGCATTTATTTGGGCTGAAATTTCTGAGGCTGGTAACTCTAATGAATTTATCCTCTGCAGCAGAGGTAACTCTGGGTCTTCCATTCCTGTGGCGGTCCTCATGAGAGCCAGTTTCATCATAGCGCTTGATGGTTTTTGCGACTGCACTTCAAGAAAATTTTCCATATTGACTGACCTTCATGTCCTAAAGTAATGATGGACTGTTGTTTCTCTTTGCTTATTTGAGCTGTTCTTGTCATAATATGGACTTGGTCTTTTACCAAATAGGGCTATCTTCTGTATACCCCCCCTACCTTGTCACAACACAACTGATTGGCTCAAACGCATTAAGAAGAAAATAAATTCCACAAATTAACTTTTAAGAAGGCACACCTGTTAATTGAAATCATTCCAGGTGACTATTTCATGAAGCTGGTTGAGAGAATGCCAAGAGTGTGCAAAGCTTTCATCAAGGCAAAGGGTGGCTAATTTGAAGAATCTCAAATATGAAATATTTTGATTTGTTTAACAATTTTTTGGTTACTACATGATTCCATATGTGTTTTTCATAGTTTTGATGTCTTCACTATTATTCTACAATGTAAAAAATAGTAAAAATAAAGAAAAACCCTTGAATGAGTAGGTGTGTCCAAACTTTTGACTGGTAGTGTACATTTAAAAACAGCACACATAGCCTAGATATCAATACATACACACAAAATATCTAGGTCATAGGGTGGGTGGAGAGTGTGTGTGTATTCGCTCACTCTGTGAGTACTCTTCTCCCATCTGTGGTGGGTACTCTTCGTCCCAGTCCACTACGTCATCATCAGTGAGCACTACGATATGGCATTCTCTCTCTCCACTCTGGGCGCTGGCGACCATCAGAGGTACAACCATCTCCTCCAGGTAGAACTCAAACTGACGCCGTGCACCGTCATTAGACAGCTCATGCATGAGGGCACCTGGGTCAGTCAGGAGACAGCAGTTCAGAGACGCAAACCAGCACACTAACTTCCCAGAACATCTTCATCAGTCGAATAGAAACCAGATTAACCACTAATAAGGGAAGGGATATGAAAACCCAGTGTTAACATATAGACTAATATGTTATAAATTGTGTTCTTACACTGGTACAGTTATGCCCTATGAGAGATGTACAACTGCGCATGTGCGAAAATAAAGAGAGGGCATTTTCCCGCGTTCTGGTTGAAACACCAACGATGAACATGTGTGTTTATTCCTCCGTTAAGTAAGCCGGTATTCCTGTCCTGAAGATGACAGCACCAACAGGTTATGGGCCCAGGAGGGAACATGGAAGCCGATGGAATAGATTATGTTTCGACGGAGATGAAAAAAACTACGAGTTATGGGAGACGAAGTTTTTGGGACACTTGCGTTTGCTAGGGCTAAAGGCCACCATATTGAGCGTGGATGAAGATGAAGAAGACGGAGAGAAAAATGAAGAAGCCTACGCCGAATTGATACAGGTTTTGGATGATAAAAGTCTTTCCCTGATAATGAGAGAAGCAGCAGATGATGGGAGAAAAGCGTTGAAGATATTGAGGGAACATTATGCAGGTAAAGGGAAGCCACGTGTGATTAGCCTCTACACTGAGCTAACTTCTCTTCAGAAAGCCAGTGACGAAAGTGTTACGGATTATATCATTCGTGCTGAGACGGCTATTACAGCACTGAGGAATGCTGAAGAGACTTTAAGTGACGGGCTGTTGATTGCAATGATTCTGAAAGGTTTGCCCGAATCATTTAAGCCGTTTGCCATCCACATAACGCAGAGTGACGAGCCGACAACTTATGGCAAGTTCAAAACCAAGTTGAGGAGCTATGAAAGCACCGAGAAGTTTAGCGCCATTTCCACTGACGACAACGTGATGAAGGCAAGTAACATTACAGTTAGCTGGCCAAGAGGAAGAGATAAAGGGACCGAGATAACCTGCTTCAACTGTGGCCAGAAAGGGCACAAGGCCCGGGAATGTACTGTTACTGGAGAGCACAGAGAACGGAGACAGTGGTGTAGTTTTTGCAAGCGCTCCACTCATACTGACGCAAATTGCAGACGAAAAAGAAGAGACAATGTGAAACAAGCAACAGATGCTGAAGGCCACACATTTGCATTCAAAATAAGTGACTGTCAGGTTCGTGGACTGAAACAAAAAGGGCTGATGGTTGATACGGGAGCAACGTCACATATAGTCACAGACATCGGGAAGTTTAAGGAGTTTGACGAGACTTTCAAACCGGAAAAACATTCCGTGGAGCTGGCTGACGGAACAAGAACGAATGGTGTCGCGGAGAGGAGAGGTGCAGCGGAGGTTTACCTGAGAGACAACACGGGTCGTCGGGTGAAAACAACGCTGACGAAGGCGCTGTACGTGCCGTCGTTTCCACAGGACATTTTCTCTGTTAAAGCAGCGACAGCCAACGGAGCTTCAGTCAACTTCCGACAGGGGTGTAACAAGCTCATCCACAAGAACGGTACCACTTTTGACATCGAGGAGTATGATAGACTTTACTATCTTAACACTGTAAGTGATGAAAATGATGATGGATGTCATGGGTGCTATGATATTCACACATGGCACAAAATTCTTGGCCACTGTAATTTTGAGGATGTGTCAAAGTTAGAAAATGTGACAGAGGGAATGAAAATCACAGGTAAGATTGACAAATGTACCCTCAAATGTGAAATCTGCACACAGGGAAAATTTGTTCAGAGCAGAAACAGAGAGCCTGATGAAAAGACAAAAGCAGCTCTTGAGCTTGTGCACACTGATTTGGCTGGCCCTATTGAGCCAGAGGCGAAAGATGGGTTCAGATATACTCTAGCATTTACGGATGATTATTCAGGGGCAGTTTTTGTGTATTTCCTAAAAGCAAAAAGTGATACTGTAAAAGCTACTGAGAAGTTTATTGCTGATGTGGCCCCTTATGGAAAAATAAAGTGTGTCAGGTCAGATAATGGCACAGAGTACACAGCCAAAGAGTTCCAGTCACTGCTCAGTAAGAATGCCATAAGACATGAAACTTCAGCCCCTTACTCACCCCATCAAAATGGGACCGCTGAGAGAAATTGGAGAACACTGTTTGAAATGGCAAGATGCATGCTACTTGAGAGCAACCTACCAAAGAAATTGTGGACATATGCTGTAATGACTGCTGCAGTAATTCGCAATAGGTGTTACAATAAGTGTGTAGGACAGACTCCACACTACATGTTTACTGGGAGAAAGCCTGATCTTTCAAAGATGAAAGAATTTGGATCTGTTTGCTATGCATACAGACAGAACAAGAAAAAGTTGGACTCAAGATGTGAAAAGGGTATTTTTGTCGGGTATGATAAAAATAGTCCAGCATACCTAGTCTACTACCCAGACACTGGAAAAGTTCTTAAAAACAGATTAGTCAAGTTCGTTACAAAAGGTGTAGTCGAACGCCAAACTCAGACAGATTTGGAAATGAGTGATGATCTTCATGGGGAGAGATTTCAATCCCCCATGCCAAAAGCCAAGATGGCAGATCAAAATTCCGAAGAGACACAAGATGTGCAAATCGAGACTTCAGATAGTCAGAGTCCACGCTATCCAGACAGAGAGAGGAAGAAGCCCCAGTACTTAAAAGACTATGAGTGTAAAGTGAAGTGTGATGACCAGATACCACCTAGTGTTGACTACTGCTACAGAGTAATGTGCAATGCACCACAAACCTTCAAAGAAGCAATGATTTCACCAAAATCAGAGATTTGGGCTACTGCTATGAAGGAGGAGATGGATTCCCTTAGGGAAAATGATACATTCACATTGACCACACTGCCAGAGGGTAAAAATGCAGTGGGGGGCAGGTGGGTCTATGCGGTCAAAAACAATTCAGATGAGACTGAGACATACAAGGCAAGATATGTTGCAAAGGGATATAGTCAAGTGGCAGGAATAGACTATAAGGAGACTTTTTCTCCAACTGCAAATATGACATCAGTACGTTGTTTGATGCAGCTAGCAGCTCAGTATGACTTAGAGTTACATCAGATGGATGTCAAAACAGCATATCTACATGCTCCTATTGACTGTGAAGTGTACATGGAGCAACCAGAGGGTTTTGAAGTCAGGTCAGATACAGGTGAGCAACTAGTCTGCAAACTGAACAAGTCACTGTACGGCCTGAAACAGTCAGGAAGGAACTGGAACAAAATGTTGCATGATCACCTTAGTGAAAATGGTTTTACACAGAACCCAGCTGATCACTGTGTTTACAACAAACAAACTGCAACAGAAAGGATCATTTTGATAATTTGGGTCGATGATCTAATTATCGCTGCTAGTGATAGTGACTCACTCACAAGTGTAAAAGAAATGTTAAGTGAAAAATTTAAGATGAAAGATCTTGGGAGGCTTAGACATTTCCTATGCATCGATTTTACACAAAGTGAAGGGAAAATAAAGATGAGCCAAACAAGGTACATAACCAAGATACTGGAAAGGTTTGGTATGTCAGACTGTAAAACAAGGTCAACACCATGTGAACAAAAAACTAACTTTGATGGTGATGGTGAACCTATTGATTCAAAAAGGTATCGTGAAGTGATAGGCAGCTTGATATATGTGATGACATGTACAAGACCGGATATCAGCTGGATTGTCAGCAAGCTGTCACAATACCTATCAGAACCAAAAGAGCAACACTGGATAACAGCTAAACATGTGTTGAGGTACTTGAAGGGGACAATGAATCAGGAGTTGTGTTACAAAAAGGGGGTGGAAAAACTCAACCTCGTAGCATATAGTGATGCTGATTGGGCAGCAGATCAAAGTGACAGACGAAGCATAACAGGGTATTGTTTTAGTTTAACTAAATGTGGACCTGTTATTTCATGGAGGTCTAAGAAGCAGCCAACAGTAGCTTTATCTACATGTCAAGCAGAGTACATGGCACTGGCTGCTACTACACAAGAAAGTTTGTACCTTGTACAGTTATTGGGCCAGATGGATAGTGAGTGCCAATATGCACCAGTAACAATCTTTGAAGATAACCAAGGTGCAATTGCTCTGTCAAAGAACCCAGTATGTCGTCAGAGATGTAAACATGTTGACATCAGATATCATTTCATTCGATCTGCGCTCAGTGATGGCAAAATAAGTATTGAATATTGTCCAACGGCAGACATGGTTGCAGATGTTTTGACTAAACCTGTAACGAAGTTCAAAAAATGAAAAATTCTTGGGTTATATGTTTGGAATGTAAACTGACATTTGTGAGATGTATAACTGTAAGCTAAATGTGTTGATAGTTAGGTTGAATACGACTTGTACAGTATAAGAGCAAGTGGGGGTGTTAACATATAGACTAATATGTTATAAATTGTGTTCTTACACTGGTACAGTTATGCCCTATGAGAGATGTACAACTGCGCATGTGCGAAAATAAAGAGAGGGCATTTTCCCGCGTTCTGGTTGAAACACCAACGATGAACATGTGTGTTTATTCCTCCGTTAAGTAAGCCGGTATTCCTGTCCTGAAGATGACAGCACCAACACCCAGGGCTCATGATTTATGTTCACGGAGCCAACCAGGTCAAGTAGGGTAAAAAGGGGGTATACTCACTGAGGTCTCTGCACTTGATGGTGCTGTAGTCGAAGGTGATGCACAGATAGTCACATGCCTCCCTCAGCTCAGGGATGGAGATTCCATCTGGGCAACGGATTATCCCAGATTTGTAGTAATCCTGCCAGTTAAGAGAGTGAACAGAGAAAACACAAAGGCAGCCATTACAGAGACTGCCTCACTCACAGACATCAGACCCCCCCCCCCCCCCCCCCCCTTCCTAAAATGGTCAAAATGGCCAACGCCATCTCCCCTAAGTGCAGATTCCAGTTTACTGCCAGTTGAGCTGGGCATGAATATAGCTTTGCAAATGTAAAAATAAAAAGTTGCATCTTTCAAAACAAGTGCTGTGCCTCTGAGGCCAGAGTGATCCCTGTTTGTCAACAACAGCCCACATTTGAATCAATCCCATCTTCCGTATTCACATCAGCAGCATTTTCACATCAGCAGCCTACAACCAGTGGTATTGATTCTTGTACTTGTTCTCAGGACACTCAAAGCCTCTGTGGACAACTCATGGCATCTACTCTATTCTACTCTTTAATAACAGTCCGAGGTCGACTCTATAGCCTTAAGTAAATGTTTTTGGTGTCTTTATAATTAAGCTACAAAGTTTCAGACAATCAACAAATAAGTTCATCAATTCAGGATTACTATGAGTAGCAGGCTCCCCCTCCCCTTGTGGCTCAGAAGAGCAAAGGTTAGCAACAGCTACCCTTGATCAAGGAATTATTTTTACAAAAGTAAAAACAGTCAATAATTGACCAAGCTAGTAAAAGGGAATGTTATACTTGGTAATAAAGTGCTATTGACTGACCAGGATGGCTCGGAACACTGTAGAGCTGATGCCCTCGGCGACCTCATACTCTCCTTTTTCATTGGGCCGTGTGAAATTGTGTTCCCTTCCAGATCCAAACATTCTGCAAGAAACCACAAAACAGGTCACATTTCCAAGGGGTCACATTTCAGTGTTGTTCAGCGTTCATACAATATAAAAGCTAAAGGAAAGAACCCATGGAGGGGACTTCCTCCTCATATAATCATACTGGTAAAACAAAAATTGATACGGATTGATGATTTTATCATAACAAAGTAGAACAATGAGGTCAGCCCTACCTGCCCAGCATGGTGTTGGGCTGTGCTGTGAAGATTGAAGGGTCCACCACGAAGCGTGTGTTATCTACAATAAGAGTGACCCTCTCGGAGCCTGAGGTCCGGATGCTGCGGGTACACAGGCCCGTGCCCAGTCCCTCCTTGCTATTCTCATAGACAAACACCATCTCTCCCACCCCCAAGCTCTTAAAGCAGCCCTCAGTGCTGGACAGGCTGCTGTTACGGCTGCTGACCACCCCGCTGCTACTGGAGCCGCTGGGGGAAATCCTCTGAGGACGGGGGCTGCTGGGCCTGGAGCCACCGTCCCGCTCACGCTCTGGAGGTGGAGGGAGAGAGGCACAAATCACTCACTGGCATAATGACGACTTACTTTTTTCACAGACTACTCCTATTACATATCAACATTAGAATACAACATGTTCCCTTATAAATCTTATTTTAGGAGACTGTGTGAAAGTGTTCTGAGTATGTTCTACTCACCACTGTTGTGCTGGCGGGTGGGCGAGGTGACATTTCTGATGCAGGGGGTGAGCTGGCCCTCTCCCCTCTCGTGCGATGAGTCCCGGGAGCGGTCGATGGAGCGCCGGCGGTCGCGTGAGCGGTCACAGCCCCCGCTAGCGCCATGCAGGCTCATCTTCACCAGGTCTGCCTCCAGTCGAGATGCACGCGACTGAGCGCTGGCCAGAGCAGAAAGCACACTAAATACTAATTGCAGTTAAACTCTACACAGACAACACACACTCTCCCTCTGTTGTCCTTCTTCCCCTAATGTATTATTACAGATTGCAGGTGTCTGCTGTAATCGTAGAGACACTCAGGACCTCTGTCAGCAGTGACAGTATGGTCCGGGGCTAGAGCTTTACTAGAACCAGTATTTACCTCTAGAGGTAATTATAACACCGCCCTGACCTGACACACTGCCTGGAGCTAAAGAAACAATGTAGTCACACACTCAATGCAATGAGTAACAATGCATCTATACTGTGGAAAGTCGATATTTAGAAAGACAGACAGCATAGAAGCCAGCATAGAAATAAGGACTGTTTTTGCAAGAATTTGCTTTGCAAGTTAGGTAGCTAGTCTCTCTAGGGGCTCTTAAATAACAACTACAACGACCCAAGAAATTCCAGACTTTCTGTTCGCCAAAACAACAGCCAGTAAAGGGCATAGACCATTAGCAAACACTTCACTTCAACTTTTAGTTATGAAGTGTACATAGCGCTGCCATGCTGTCATGACAGTGGACTTCTCAAATAATTACTACTGGGAGCGTTATGCCAGCCCAACTGAATTTACAGTCATGATAAAAACAGTAGCTTTTTATGATGTTGGGCTCAAGAGTAACCAGGCCTTCATTGGAAATCACAATGGACAATGTCAACATGATGAAATCAAATTGTATTTGTCACATGCGCCGAATACAATAGGTGTAGACCTTACCGTGAAATGCTTACTTACAAGCCCTTAACCAACAATGCAGAGATTTATTTTTTATTTTAAAGTAAGAAAATATTTTAAAAATAATATTATTTATTTTTACAAAAATGCACATCAGTGTGTGACTATGCTGAAAAACATCTGTCTAGCCTATAATACCTATAGCTCTATACACATGATAGTGTATGTGAAATGGCTCTACAGAAATGCCAACTATCTTGGTTTGTCACTTCTTTCTGACCTTACACAGTATCAAATACAAAGTAATTGCCTCACCTCGAGTGTTTGCAGAGCTTGCGAGGTCGGTTGGTTGCTTTTCGTTCCCAGTTGTCAGTGTCACTGGAGTTGCTATCATATGACTGTGGACGTGCTGCCATCACCCGTGCACAGAGACATCCAGCCCGGATTCTTCACCATTCATAATCTAACATGACGAAGGGAGTAGAGTTAGATATTAATTCACCGGGTTGATTCAGGAGAGCAAAACTAGCTGTAACTATTAACATAAATGATAGTTATACATTCAGTGAATACGAAACAAAAACTAAATTCCCCTTCGCATTCCAACTCTTGACAACTGCTCGCCAGCTAATGTTATGATGATCCCGAATAATACGAGCTAGCTAATGGTGGCTAACTAGCTAGCTAACCATGTTGACACTGGCACCCAAGCCAACTAATGTGATCACAACATAGCCAGCAGTAAGTTAACTAGTCACCAATCCCAGCTAGGTAGCTAGCTAGTAAATTGCAGAGATGGTTTGGAATGCTTGTAAAAAAATAAATAAAAATAAATAAATCTATATATAGCTAGCCAGGCAGTGGCTACATACGTGAGGCGGGCCACAATAAGGATTAGCCACAATAGTGGAATTTGCAGTTTGCCTTCAAAATAAAAGTCCCCCATCGAAAGCGACGCAAACGGATTCAAAGAACGGAATCAAGCCATATTTGGACTAGATAATGCTAAACAAGTTCCACATTTTTGTTATATAAATTCTACAAAAGACAATCATTTGTTCATTTGACGAAATAAAGTAATAAATCAGTTGAAATCGCACTGTGGCTGTATTAGACTTCAGAATTGTAATTGGGGCATACTTATAAAGTCTGCACCCCCCTTGGATTTCTTCACATTTTGTGTTACAAAGTGGGATTAAAATGGATTTGTCCTTTTTTTGTCAACGATTTACACAAAATACTCTAATGTCAAAGTGGAAGAAGAATCTTTAAAAAAAAAAATTTGAATTTATGAAAATGTTAACACTAATATACCTTCATTAGATAAGTATTCACCCCCCTGAGTCAATACATGTTAGAAACTCCTTTGGCATTGATTACAGCTATGAGTCTTCTTGGGTACGTCTCATAAGAGCTTTGCACACCTGTATTGTGCAATATTTCCCCATTATTCTTTTCAAAATTCTTCAAGCTCTGTCAAGGTGTTGGGGGATCATGGTAAGACAGCAATTTTCAAGTCTTGCCATAGATTTTCAAGCAGATTTAGGTCAAAACTGTAACTTGGCCATTCAGGAACATTCACTTCTTCTTGGTAAGCAACTCCAGTGCAGATTTGGCTTATTGTCCTGCTGAAAGGTGAATTCCCCTCCCAGTGTCTGGTGTAAAGCAGACAAGCAGGTTTTCCTCTAGGATTTTGCCTGTGCTTACCTCCATCCCATTTATTTTCATCTTGAAAAACTCCCCAGTCTTTGCCAATGGCAAGCATACCCATACCATGATGTAGTTTTTTTGCAGTATTACTTTAGTGCCTTGATACATACAGTGGGGAGAACAAGTATTTGATACACTGCCGATTTTGCAGGTTTTCCTACTTACAAAGCATGTAGATGTCTGTAATTTTTTTATCATAGGTACACTTCAACTGTGAGAGACGGAATCTAAAACAAAAATCCAGAAAATCACATTGTATGATTTTTAAGTAATTAATTTGCATTTTATTGCATGATATAAGTATTTGATCACCTACCAACCAGTAAGAATTCCGGCTCTCACAGACCTGTTAGTTTTTCTTTAAGAAGCCCTCCTGTATTAACTGCACCTGTTTGAACTCGTTACCTGTATAAAAGACACCTGTCCACACACTCAATCAAACAGACTCCAACCTCTCCACAATGGCCAAGACCAGAGAGCTGTGTAAGGACATCAGGGATAAAATTGTAGACCTGCACAAGGCTGGGATGGGCTACAGGACAATAGGCAAGCAGCTTGGTGAGAAGGCAACAACTGTTGGCGCAATTATTAGAAAATGGAAGAAGTTCAAGATGACGGTCAATCACCCTCGGTCTGGGGCTCCATGCAAGATCTCACCTCGGAGGAGGATGAGTACAACCCCAAGAACACCATCCCAACCATGAAGCATGGAGGTGGAAACATCATTCTTTGGGGATGCTTTTCTGCAAAGGGGACAGGACGACTGCACCATATTGAGGGGAGGATGGATGGGGCCATGTATTGCGAGATCTTGGCCAACAACCTCCTTCCCTCAGTAAGAGCACTGAAGATGGGTCGTGGCTGGGTCTTCCAGCATGACAACGACCCGAAACACACAGCCAGGGCAACTAAGGAGTGGCTCCGTAAGAAGCATCTCAAGGTCCTGGAGTGGCCTAGCCAGTCTCCAGACCTGAACCCAATATAAAATCTTTGGAGGGAGCTGAAAGTCCGTATTGCCCAGCGACAGCCCCGAAACCTGAAGGATCTGGAGAAGGTCTGTATGGAGGAGTGGGCCAAAATCCCTGCTGCAGTGTGTGCAAACCTGGTCAAGACCTACAGGAAACGTATGATCTCTGTAATTGCAGACAAAGGTTTCTGTACCAAATATTAAGTTCTGCTTTTCTGATGTATCAAATACTTATGTCATGCAATAAAATGCAAATTAATTACTTAAAAATCATACAATGTGATTTTCTGGATTTTTGTTTTAGATTCAGTCTCTCACAGTTGAAGTGTACCTATGATAAAAATGACAGACCTCTACATGCTTTGTAAGCAGAAAAACCTGGAAAATCGGCAGTGTATCAAATACTTGTTCTCCCCACTGTACATGTTTTGGAATATTTTTATTCTGTATATTTAATTATTTTTACGCTGCCATTTAGGTCATTATTGTAGAGTCACTACAATGTTGTTGATCCATCCTCAGTTTTCTCCGATCACAGCCATTGAACTCTGTGCCCGTTTTAAAATCACTAATGGCCTCATGGTGACATCCCTAAGCAGTTTCCTTCCTGTCATGCAGCTCAGTTCAGAACAACAACTTAGTCTATGATGTGTCTGGATGGTTTAGTATATCATCCATAGCATAATTATTAACTTGACCATGCTTAAAGATATATTCAATGTCTGATTTGTTATTGTTACCCATCACTGCCCTTCCTTATCATGTCAACCCCTATTATTTCACACCGAGTGAGTCCATATAACTTATTGTGTGATTTGTTAAGCCAGATGTTGCTTCTGAACTAATTTAGTTTTGCCTAAACAAAGGTGGTGAATACTTATGCAACGACTATATTTTAGTTATAAACATTTTGTAAATTTGTAAAAATGTGTAGAATTTGTGTAGAGTATTTTGTGTAGATCAATTACAACAAATTACAATTAAATATTTAAATCCCACTTTGTAATGCAACAAAATGTGAAAAAAGTTCAAGGGGGTGTATGTAGATATTCTATAGGTACTGAGTGTACAAAACATTAGGAACACCGGCTCTTTCCATGACAGACTGACCAGGTGAATCCAGGTGAAAGCTATGATCCCTTATTGATGTCACTTGTTAAATCCACTTCAATCAGTGTAGATGAAGGGGAGGACACAGGTTAAAGAAGGCTATTTAAGCCTTGAGACATGGATTGTGTATGTGTGCCATTCAGAGGGTGAATGGGCAAGACAAAATATTTAAGTGCCTTTGAACGGGGTATGGTAGTAGGTGCCAGGCACACCGGTTTGAGTGTGTCAAGAACTGCAACGATACTGGGTTTTTCACACTCAACAGTTTCCCGTGTGTATCAAGAATGGTGCACCACCCAAAGGACTTCCAGCCAACTTGACACAACCGTGGGAAGCATTGGAGCCCACATGGGCCAGCATCCCTGTGGAACACTTGACAGAATTGTAATCTGTGGGTGTCAACGAGTAGGCTGATACCTATGGATCTTGGACCATGAAATGTGGTATCAGTCTACTCAGTGACACTCACAGATTACAATTCTTAAGAGTTTACACAAATATTAGCATCGTAGCTCACATTAGTGAACTTTAACTGTGGGAAATCACCTCACTAGCCTATTGTGCATATGACATTCATATTGCAAAGTACAACCTTACCTATGGATCTTGGGTCCACGAAATGAGGTAAGGCTGTACAGTGCATGTTAGTATGCCCCCAATGCAAATCTGAAGTCTAACACATCCACAGTGCGATTTCAACCATTTTCTTTCTTTGATCAAATCAACTAATAATTGTATTTTGTTTAATTTATACAACATTTCGACCTTGTTTAGCATTATCTATCTAGTCCACATATGTCATGTTTCCACTATTTGTATCCGTTTGCATCACTTTCAAAGGGGAACTTTTATTTTGAAGGCATTCAGCAAATTCCACTATCGTGGCTAAACATTACTGTGGCTAGCTTCACATAGGTGCAGTGGCTAACCTGAGCAAACATGTCATGATGTGCTAACAGTTGGCTAGCTAACTAACGTTAACTGGACAAAACCTAGCTAGTTTAATTTCAAGTTAGCTAGCTAGCTGCATTAGTTCGGGGTATTGATCAATAATCAATCACTAGTTACGTTAGCTACAACACGCTATGTATGCAGAGGAACTACCAGTAAACTAGCTAGCTAGCTAGCTGTCTAACGTTAGCTAGCAAGCGCAGATATTTGAACACTTACATACACCAAAATAACTCTTACCTTTTAAATGTCAAATATTCTCGCATTAATATCATATAGCCTATACAAAACATCATATACATGGAATTCAAAGGATCAGTCCAATGCGTCCTGGCTTCACATTTTCCCCTAAAAGGCAAAAGTGATGTTGTCCCTGCTACTCAGACGCTCTCGCGAGATTTGGCAAACAAACGTCATAGGTGCATGCCGCCACCTACTGTATTGGCTGTGTATCAGCCTACTATTCTGTAGTATGAATTCATTACACTTTGTGAAAAATAAATAACATTGCCCTACCAACTAACCCTGCACCCATTAAAGCCTCACCACTATTACACTACTTTGGCCCGCATCTGATCCTACTCCAGGCCAGCAGTCTGGGAGGAGGGGACACTATAGTTCAAAACATATTGGAACGCGTCGGTAGTAAATTCTTGTACACCCAAGTACTTCTCTGTGATTTACATTCCATCCCTGCAATACAATTGACAACCATGGCCTTGAAAGCCAAAAAAAACCTTACTGAAGCATGTTATTCCTATCACTCGATTTGCCTTATCCTACTCACAGGGATCCTCTTAGGATCCCTCACCCTGGACCCATCTTCCTCTACTACTCGCTTCACTGCCTCAGCATATGACACCTTCTGCACTGCTCTGATCCTGGCAACCTCAACCTGCATTTCTCTGACCGAACACCTCTGATCTCCAGCACCATGGGTACCCCTACAGTTTACACAACTTGTTCCACTGATACTACACATTCATTTGTCTCATGTCCTCCTGCAGACTTCTCACATCTAGGAATCTCCCTCCTACACACTGCTTCTGAGGTTTATGGTGGACTACATCCTATAAGGTGTATTGCCGCCACCTACTGCACGGGGTAGAGAACCATAGATATATCTTTTTAAACATTGCAGAAAAAAACAGACATAATATCAAACACAAAATAAATACTCCTTCAGTCACAATCCAATTCAAATCCCTACAGGCTCTGGGGCCTGTGATGGTGGAACATTCTTCGACAGGATTCCCTGCAGAACTCTGCAAAAAGCGTTCAGCTGCACTCACAATGATGCCAATTCTCTCAGATTTCTTCTCCGTTTGTGGTGAGCAGTTCATGACCATTGCAATAAATGATACAAAGTCCACCTTTTCTACATGCAATATATATCATGATCCCTCAGTTGCCAAGAAACATTGGCCGTGTTCGAGAGAATGAAAAATGGTGATGTGTCAGGGGTAAATTGTGACTCACTGATCTACAAATAATAATGAGTAGTTATTTATGATGCAAGGTTCTTTGCAGATCAGTCGGCAGCAATGTCGGATGCAACGTCGAATAAGCCCATTCACTGGTGCAGGATTTACTAAAGCTTACCATGCGGTAGGATTTTAAACAGTGAGGAGGCATACGAGGAAGATGTGCATTTTCTGGCCAATGTGAGGCTTTTTATTTCCAAGTGGATAAAATGTACAAGTATTTACAAAAACAATAAACTGGACAAGGAACCAAGGGTAGACCTAATAATCAAAGAGTGCTCTAACCAACGAAAATCCAGGCTTCAATCATCCTGTAAACCCGGCAGGATGCCTACCTGTTACCGGGCTGTCTTGTCTCCTAAACAAAGCAAAGACCTGCTTCTTGTAGCAACACCCACTACCCAGAACGCATCACAAACCCTAACAATTACCTAATTGACAATCAACTTCAATAAAGGTATGCCAATGGTATACAAACACATTCAGGTAATATATTCACAAGCTAAATATCCCCACATCACTAACAGTCAATAAATGTGCTTCTCCTAATAAACAGGTGTTAATCAATATCTGGACATACATATTCAGGCAACACTATAGATTATGTGACGTATAACATTATGCCAATCGTCACATTTCCTCCCCCTTCTCCTTGACGCACGAAGTGCAGAGAAAAAGCATTAAACAGTTATAGGTTTACCACCTCCCTTGAAATTAAGGCTCTCAAAAGCATTTAAACACAAACACAGGGGTTTTGCATCAGTATAACAAGGCTGAATGTTCTCAGGTACAGGAACCATAATAGGAGCTTGGAGGCATTTTACCTGACCAGAGTACTGACATTGTATTGCAGTAGGCCTACACAGGTAGAACTCAAGAATGAGCAACATCACCTGAAACAATGAGAACTTGCACTCTGTATGATCATTCTCCGCTAACATTAAAGCGGTGACCCGATCCTGCAGGTTCATGCTCTACAACATTTGCAGAGTACGACCCTACCTTACACAGAAAGCGTCACAGGTCCTAATCCAGGCACTTGTCATCTCCCGTCTGGATTACTGCAACTTGCTGTTGGCTGGGCTCCCTGCCTGTGCCATTAAACCCCTACAACTTATCCAGAACGCTGCAGCCCGTCTGGTGTTCAACCTTCCCAAGATCTCTCATGTCACCCCACTCCTCCGCACACACCACTGGCTTCCAGTTGAAGCTCACATCTACTACAAAACCATGGTGCTTGCCTACGGAGCTGTGAGGGGAACGGCACCTCCTTACCTTCAGACTCTGATCAGACCCTACACTCAAACAAGGGCACTACGTTCATCCACCTCTGGCCTGCTAGCCCCCCTACCTCTACGGAAGCACAGTTCCCGCTCAGCCCAGTCAAAGCTATTCGCTGCTCTGTCACCCCAATGGTGGAACAAGCTCCCCCACGACGCCAGGACAGCGGAGTCACTGACCACCTTCCGGAGACACTTGAAACCCTATCTCTTCAAGGAATACCTGGAATAGTATAACAGTAATCCTTCTACCCCCCCCCACCCCCCCATTAAAAAAAAGGGGTGTGGTTGTCCTACTGGCTATCCTAAGTTGAATGCATCAATTTGTAAGTCGCTCTGGATAAGAGCGTCTGCTAAATGACTTAAATGTAAAAAAAAGTAATTGTTCATTTTGAACTACAGTCCCGGGTCAGAAATCAGACCTTCACTGACCTGCTTGGTTGTTGAGGGCGTGTCCACCCTTCTTGGCACAGTCACCTTTTGTAGAGAAGGTGAGTCAGGTGAATCAGGAAAGCAGTGTTCAGTTGAGACCGCCAGTACCCCAGAAGAACCAAAGGCAGGATCAGACTCCTACCCAGCTTCAGGCCTAGGGCACAGCTCAGTATTATCAGTCTCAGGAGATAGCGTGTGAGAGGCACTTCACTCTTACCAGCAACCGGCAGAGACTCCTCCCCACCGCCATCCATCCATCAGCCCAGCAGTATTGGCCATGGGCATCTGGCTAGCCACCAGCTCATCAACAGCATCAGAAACCTGCATCTCCACTGGAGTCTCGGGCACCCCAGCTTGCAGCTTGGACTCACCCCCAGCAGGGAGAAGAAGATCAGGGACAGGTACAGGAGACAACCGAGAGGGCAGCTCCTCGTCGATAACAGGGCTTGACTGTGGGGCCTCTACAGCAGGCGGCGAATCAGCAGACGCCTCGGACCTCCATGGCTGGTGGAACACGCAGGTAGCCAGTACGTGCCCGTGCTTGTCGTAGTGATAACACCAGTCCTTGCCACCAGTCCTTGCCACCATGGCCAACTTCCCAGCCATGGCCACAGTCACATGCACAGCTTCTCTTAGGTGTGCGGGTATCACAGTCGCACAGCTCCTTCCCCGGAGACATTCCTTGCCCCATCACCTCCAGTAGAAACCGTTGCACCTTGAAGAGCTGCTCCAGTGGTGAGTCGGCCATGTACGCGTCCGCCCAGTGCTGCCAGGCCTGTGGGAATTCATGGATAGATGCCCTGATGACCTCTGCAGCCCCTTCAAAACAGGTAACCCTCCGTGTTCAGACACCAGAACCAGTGTTAAGCAGTGTTCAACTCAAGCGTCACGTCATCTTCCTCCATCTTATAGCGTGCCTGCACTCCTCACTGTGGCAGGGTTTTCCGGAACTTCTGACACCCTTTGTGAGGTTGACCATGCTGTTGGATTGGAACAGTGAGGAGGCATAAGAGGAAGATGTGGTTCTGCCAAAGTGTGGCTTTTTATTAGCAGGTGAAGAATTAATATAGCCGGCAACTGTACAAGTATTTCCAAAAACAAATAAACAGGACGATTAACAAAAAGTAGGCCTAATAAACTTGAAAGAAAAGCCAGGCTTCAATCATTCCTGTACCAGGCAGCATGCCAATCTTACCCTGTCTGTTCCCTGTCTGTCTCTCAAATGCAGAAATGACTAGGTTTAAATACCAATACCCACAATGCTTCAGCCAATGGAAGGAAGACCTGACACAATGATCAATTAATATTCATAATGAAATAAATTCAATACAACATGTTCAGTTCATAAACATATATGTATTAATACCAGCACACATATCAATAAATATGCTTCTTAAAAATCATTAACCATTTGCAATGACTGGTTATTTAGAATACGGCCTGGTTTTAGATCAGGTGACGGAGGACATAGGGAGACCGTCACAGAGCACACACATTTTTTTCTAGAGGCTTGTCGAAGTTCTGTAGCCGAAGTTTACGCCCCTTCGTCAGTGATTGGTCAACAGTAGGGATTCTTCAATTAAGTGTTTTTTCTCATTCAACGACAGACGACTAGATTTCATGCACATTTTTTCACTTGAGAAATACTGCACCAAACATCATAGGCAAAATCTTCAAAACTAATTACAGATTTCTTGTGTTATCTTATTAATTCAGATTATTTTGAAGAAGTGTAGTTGTCTCAAGAGGGCCAAACTTTTTTCTGTTTTTTCAAGCCAAGGTTTTCCCTTCGCCTATCTGAGTTCTGCTAGGAGCAAACCGAACCTATGTATGAGGATGACTTTAGCCTGACTGATGCGACTCACGTGACTCACAGCGAGGGAGAGCTGTGACACACTGGTCTGGACAGGAGGCTGTTGTTTGAAGTCAAGAGGACTTTGAGTCAGGTGTTAGCCAGACTCTACTACCATTACCTCTTCAACGCCACTCGCTCCTTCAACTCTTCTCACCGCCTCCAGGAGACACGCTGGACAGCCCTTATTCTTGCCACCTCTGTCTCCTTTACCCTAACAGGGTAATCCAGGAATTTGAGCTCATGTTCGCCACCACGATTGCAGCAGCGTTCAACACCATTGTGCCCTCCAAGCTCATCGCTAAGCTCAGGACCCTGGGACTGAATACCTCCCACTACAACTGGATCCTGGACTTCTTGATGGGCCGCCCTCAGGTGGTGAGGGTAGGCAACAACACATCCGCCACGTTGACCTTCAACACAGGGGCCCCTCAGGGGTGCGTGCTTAGTCCCCTCCTGTACTTGCTGCTCACCCACGACTGCGTGGCTGCGCACGACTCCAACACCATCATTACGTTTGTTGATGACACAACGGTGGTAGGCCTGATCACCAACTACGATGAGACAGCTTACAGGGAGGAGGTCGGTAACCTGGCAGTGTGGTGCCAGAACAACAACCTCTCCCTAAGCATCAGCAAGACAAAGGAGCTGATTGTGGACTACAGGAAATGGAGGGCCAAGCACGCCCCCATTTCCAAGCACGCCTCCATCCACAGGGCTGTAGTGGAGCGGGTCAAGAGCTACCCATACAGTGCATTCAGAAAGTATTCAGACCCCTTTACTTTTTCCACATTCTGTTACGTTATTCTAAAATGGATTAAATAGTTTTTTCCTCTCATCAATCTACACACAATACCCCATAATTACAAAGCAAAAACAGGTTTATAGAAATGTTTGCAATCGGTTGGGTTTATCGTTACTCGTTGTGTATTTATTCCTCGTGTTATTATCTTTCTATTATTAAGTAAGCATCTCACTGTTAGTCTACACACATTTTATTGGATTTGAGCATATAACCTCAGCATACGATACTCTTCCCTTCTGCATACAGTTGACACATTACCAAATCTTTAGCATTCATGCCACTGAAGGGGTTTGTGCACATAAGCTCTTATAGGGTATCTCACAAAGCCTAACTTTATATGAGAAGGGAGAGACTCTTCATCTTCCACCAGTGTGTCAACTCCTTTATCTTCCTCCTTTGCTAAATAGCTTCCTTGTCTTACTTCCACCCAGAGTGCAAATTATACCGTAACATTCAGTCCTCCAATGTGTGCACACACTTCAAGTGCACACATCTTTTTTATGGGCTTAATATTAAAGACGTCATTTAACGTATTTATTTTTTATTACCTTTTAATGTGTCATGAACACATTCTGCGAATGTCATTGGGTCTACACTCTTGTAGCCTTGATTAATTGATGTGTCTTGCTGACAAAACAATTTTTTTTGTAAAAAGAAAGGTTGGGACACCTGAAAAGGGGCTGAGACACGGGACTGTCCCAGGATGACAAGCGCAGATAAATTGAAGAAATGTGTTACAACCATGACACAGAGGTGGGGGTGTTCATTTAATTTGGAATAAGCTTTTATTTTACTATATACCACTGTAGAAGTACAAATTGCATAAAAAAAAATAGGAGAATGCTTAAATTAGCATTATTTAGATATCCCCTCCAAAGTTAGACTTTGTTGCATTTAGGGGGACTCATGTCTCATTCAGGGGGTCCCTGAGCCCCCCGTAACTCTGCTTCCATCCCATAAATTTTAGACCTGCACAACGTTTTGCAAATAGTCTATTTATTAATGCATATAAAAATAATCTCACATGTTCACATTGAAATCTATTTTATTTATTTATTTTATTTTTTATTTTTACATTTTGTGCTTTTCATGAATTATTATTTTGAAATGACAAAGCATCTGTGAGAGTAGTAAACAGTGATATCATTATGATTTAAAAGGTACAAACAGTAACCAAGTTGGTCCTCATTGTGAACATTATTTAAAGTAAACTGTGCTTTACACTGAAATAAAGCAATGTCAAAGAGATGGACATATCAAAGACAATAACAAACCTTTTTTGACACTGCTAACGGTGATCTGACACATACAACGTGGTAAAGCAATATAAAAAAGATATACTGTTCTGTGTGCTTTAGTCCAGGTAGTGGTCATAAATAAAATGTGTTGTTAATTCAAATGCAGTAAAACCAGGAAATAAATATAAAATATAAATAAATATATAAATAGTAAATACATTAATAAATACATAATTAAACTAATAATTTAAAAAATGTCTAAAACTAAAATGACATTTACAGTGAAAACTTGAAGTTTCATTGTGAGAGTTCAACTGTTTTTTTTTATGAGGTATCACTTGTGTAAGACTGAAGAGAAGACAAACCCTGAGGACTGAGGCTTAACTTGTATACAGGCCCAGTCCTGTGAGGTCATCAGGAAGCAGACTCCGGATTTTCCCTGATTGTCCATGTTGTTGTGCTTTGGCGTGTGAGGCTGCAATTATATCCTTTAACTTCAGCTGAAGCCAGTCTTGTCTCTCCCCGACCTGCTTGTGTACTCCCACGTTGTGCATGAGCTGGACCTCACTGATGGACCTCTTTCTGTTGGCCAGAGAATAACCATTGCAACCCAATTAGATCGAGGTGACTTAGAATACAGGATACAACAAAGCAATGAAATGCCATTGAGAAATAAACCATGGTATGAAATGCAATACACAAAATTACATTTTGACAGTTAAGTTGGTCAACCTACCTCATTGGTCTCGCCTCTGTGTGTAAATTGCAGAGGACAATTATCAAAACAATTTTGTCCAAAGATCTGATGGAAAGCATATTGATTGCCTGAAAAATTAAGAACTTGTCTCAGCAATCTTGTATGAACTAATTTAACTCATTATTACTAATAATCCGTTTTCAATAAAGGTCAGTAACATGTCTATATCTTTAACTCTGTAGTAAGACAATGCTTCACATTTAACATAACGTTAAGACAGTTATTAAATGTATCTTAGATTATCAATATCAGATTACAACATTTATTGTAAACCTTTACTTACCAGTTTCTCCCTGAGTTTATTCCACAAAGTTTAGATATGTTTTTCTGTAATGCTTTGGAGGGGCCAGTCTAGCTGGTTGATCAGTCTATTATAAGTGCTTAGAGTAACTCTCCCTCCTTTTTATACAGTAGCCCTCCCCTGGTCATTGATGAGCCACTTTCATTATTGATGTTGATGTCACCCCTTCAGTGCAGGCATCTGCATGACGACACCTCGACCAACACTCACCACTAATTCAGCTTTCAGCACCTCTGCCAAGAGCCCCGCTGGTCACACTGCTTTTGAACCTATTCCATGGTCGTCCATGACATGACACTGAACAAGAGGGCCTACTTCAATTAAATCTATATCTATCCATCTAATAAACTGCAGAAACTTGGGATGTGATGAAAGTTTTTGATATTGATGTCTGTATTTGTTTGTTGTACGTAACAGAGCTTTGCTATCCTCAAATTACCCAGAGTTACTGTCTCTGGCTGTCATCTAAATATAGAAACAAGGCTGTTTATTTATTGTTCATGTCTTGCAAGCATGTAAAGGGTATATGAAGTGAAAAAGTGCTGTTGGACCACCACAAAAGCAAAAGCTCAATGGAACCCATCCACAGACTATTTATTGGTAGCTTTGGCAAGGAGAACATTTCCTTGGAGACAGTCGTTGGTATTTCAACACATTAGAAAGCTAAATGTGCTTAGAGAGATGTGCCCAGGCAGTGACGTCTAAATTGCACTCTGACTTCAGACTTAGACGTTGGACCAGTCAAGAGAGTTCCGTCACTCTCTACACACTTCCTGTAAAGGTAGCATTGTGAGGGTGAAAGAGCAAAGCATCCACTTACATTTACTCATGGTATTCACAGCATCAGGTTAATCTATCTTGCAGCAAGCTATTATACAGTGCGTTCAGAAAACATTAATACACCTTGACTTTTTCTACATTTTATTGTGTTTCAGCCTGTATATCTGGTCACTGGCCTACACACAATACCCCATAATGTCAAAGTGGAATTATTTTTTTCAAACTTTGAAAAACATCTGAAATCTGAAATGTCTTGAGTCAATAAGTATTCAACCCCTTTGTTATGGCAAGCCTAAATAAGTTCAGGAGTAAACATTTGCTTAACAAGTCACATAATACGTTGCCTGGACTCCCTCTGTGTGCAATAATAGTGTTTAACATGATTTTTGAATGACTACCTCATGTCTGTACCCCACACATACAATTATCTGCAAAGGTCCCTCAGTCGAATAGTGAATTTCAAACACATATTCAACCACAAATACCAGGGAGGTTTTCCAATGCCTCTCAAAGAAGGGCACCTATTGGTAGATAGGTAAAAGAAAAAAAGCAGACATTGAATATCCCTTTGAGCACGGTGAAGTTATTAATTACACTTTGTATGATGTATCAATACACCCAGTCACTACAAAGATGCAGGTGTCCTTCCTAACTCAGTTGCCGGAGAGGAAGGAAACCGCTCAGGGATTTCACCATGAGGCCAATGGTGACCTTAAAACAGTTACAGAGTTTAATGGCTGTGATAGGAGAAAACTGAGGATGGATCAACAACATTGTAGTTAGTCCACAATTAGAACCTAATTGAAAAGAAGGAAGCCTGTACAGAATAAATATATCCCAAAACATGCATCCTCTTTGCAATAAGGCACTAAAGTAATACTGCAAAAAATGTGGCAAAGCAATTCACTTTCTGTTCTGAACACAAAGTATTATGTTTGGGGCAAATCCAATACAACACATTATTGAGTACCACTCTCCATATTCTCAAACATAGTGGTGGCTGCATCATGTTATGAGTATGCTTGTAATAGTTAAGGACTGGGGAGTTTTTCAGGATAAAAAAGAAACGAAATGGAGCTAAGAACAGGAAAAATCCTAGAGAAAAACCTGTTTCAGTCTGCTTTCCACCAGAAACAGCATACATTTATAAAAACATGTTTTCATTTTGTCATTATGGGTTATTGTGTGCAGATGGGTGAGAACAAAAATCTATTTAATCAATTTTGAATTCAGGCTGTAACACAACAAAATCTGTTAGAAATATATTTCTATATATTATATTATATTATATATATTATAAGCACAAGATATTTAGCTACATTGAACACCACTGTTATATCGAGGTCTTTAGTTGGGCCTACCTGTGCCTTACATGATCTATGGGTAGTGGATAACCTTGTAATACTTTCACAGGACACATTAGGTAACCATGAGATAGGTTTTCTAAATGTGGAAGAGGAATGACTATGCCATGACAGAAGGACCAGAAGAAGTAGGTCCCACAAAAAGAACAATATCTAGCTGTCACAAGATTACCTCTTTACAGTAGCCTTGTGTGCAATGGGTGGATCTCTTACAATGTATTGTTATATATTCTCATAACATATTATGTTTAATAGGAGTACTAATTTTAATAGGACACCTGCTCCACCCCTCATGATTCCAGTCACTGTTTGGTATTGTTGTACAGATAAAAGTTCTGGATCCTACTCAAAGGTCAAAGGTTGATTTATGTGATGGCTGTCATTTAAGTGGGCGGTGCCTTGCCGGCAGGGCCCTAGGCATAAGCTACATATGCGACCGCTTCGGGCCCCGCGGCCACTAGAGGGACCCCAAACCCCCCCCAAAAAAAATGTTTAGATATATTTTTAAAAGAACTCTGTCGGGTCTCAACTTACTGTTGAGAGTTAGAATAGTAGAATACACAAGGTGCAATTTAGAAATGTTGTTGTGCATCACCAGATTTGATCTTGTTATGTCATTCACTGACAGTCACTCAATTAGCCCATGTCAGCTAACATTTTTAGATTGCTAATTTAGTCTAGCCAGCTATCTAAACTTGGATGGGTGCAACAAAACTTCACTTAGGGTCCCCAAAAGGCAAGGGCTATGGGTCAGTGTGGTGTGATGTGAGAGGTAGAGGAGGAGGAGAAGGAGGAAGAGGAGGAGGTGGGGAACAATACTGTTGACTAATTCTGACTTAGTTTGTCCATAAATCCTATACATCTTGCATGTAAACAGCTTAAAGTGCTCTCCACCTGTGTGCTCTACTGGAAAGGATAGGCTTGAACACGTGTGCTATACCCAACCAACTTGCTCTCATTACCTCATGTGGGCACAATGTGAACCATCCTACTGATGGTATGCCCCTGCAGTGGTGTGCAGGGGGACTCGACAGGGATTAAGGTGAAGAATTGCTTACAAACCATTAACTTGGGTCACCCCATGTCACAATGACAGTAACGCTTACGAAAATCACCCAGGGTTCCTTTCTATATTTGTATATTTTAACCAGATAAGTAGAACAAAAGGAATCTATATTTAACTGTTTGTGTATATTGTTTTCACTAAGGATGCATACATTATCATTCCATAACATGGTATGAAAAAAATGTGGAAGGAAAAGTCTATATAAGTCAAATGTACTATAATATGGTAGTTTTTAGCTTATGTCAAAATATATATTGTTTTGTATAATTGATGTGCTGTTCATACTGCATGTCCCCAGCAGGGGACTGAAACAGGTCTCTCACCTCTGCATTGTTTCTCCAAGGCTATGGGAAGCCATACCAGCTATCCTCGCCTTCCCTGAAATCTATAAATGGACCTCTATTTTTCAAGAAATGAGGTCACTAAACTAGTATTTATAATTTGACAAAATATGATATATTTAGATGGTCTACAGCATCTTTAATCATTATATGTGCTACCAAGACAAACACATTGAAAGTTTACTGAATCTGCAGTATTAAGATACAACGATTTAGTGATAAAACGATGTATCACGTTTGAACATGTTAGAATGCTGTGATCAGCCACGAGCTATACATGTTTCAAAGGGTGTATATCAAAGCTCTCTGGGGCCTGCCAACAGCATGTCAAGCCTGCCCTCCTTCCTTCAGTGTGAAACTGTTTTGCTCACTCAATTGTCTGATACACAATGTAGATATGTTCCTACATATCCATCCATCACATACTGTACATTTGCCATGTTCTGTCTGACTGCTCTGCACAGGTGTTAAGAGAGTCACGTTGGGATCTCTGGGTTGTTGTTCACAGAGTGCATGGTAGCCTACATATACTCCAAGAACTAGAAAATGAACTCAAATGACAACTAGAGAAATGGCTCAAAGTTTGCATTATGTCCTCCCTGTCTATACTAACAGTTTCTCTAAACATCACCATTACCTTTCTAAACATAAATATTACAGTGCTATCACTGTAAATGTCAAAAGGGAGAAGCATTAAGACTATGTTAACATTTGTGATTCATTATGCCTGTTGACATGATGATTTTCATGCAATTGCAATGAAAAAACTAAATCTATTTTAGATTAGGAAAACACAACGAGAGGTGATATTACAGTGTGAGGGACAGTAAATATCCACCAGCAAAATTACTCAGACCTTGAGTGACACTTTTATTGCTTTTGAATTCATATTTCATCGTCTGAAAGGAATTGGAGGCTGCTGCTGTGTGCTCATGATGGACTAATGCACGTTTTATAAGTGTGTCTGTGTGTCTGTGTGTAAACATCCCAAACGCCTCTGCAACATCTGAAAAAGGTTTCAACCTGTCCAGTATTCCCCGCAATAGCCACCATTAGCCATGGACAGGATATCAAACAGATGCCTGGGGCAATGTTTCTCTGCCATTGTCACGATCGTCTAATGAGGAGGACCAATGCGCAGCGTTGAAGGTGAACATGACTTTATTAAATTAAAGCCGAAACACGAAAACAACAAACAATGACGAAACGTGAAGTCCTCCGTTACAATGACTGACAAGGAACAAAAACCCACAACACTAAGGTGAACACTGACAGTTTAAATATGGCTCCCAATCAGAGATAACGAGCCGACAGCTGACACTCGTTACCACTGATTGGGAGTCACACGACCAAACAATGAAACACAACCAAATACAACACAACCAAATGAACACACCCTGGCTCAAAATACACAGTCCCGGAGCCAGAGCGTGACAGTACCCCCCCCTAAAGGCGCGGACTCCGACCGCGCCTACACCCCAAATAGGGAAGGGCTGGGTGGGTATTGCTCCTCGGAGGCAGCTCCGGCTCCGGGCTTGACCACCACCCTACTACAATCCCCCCGCAGTGTCCCCAGTCCGATCTGACCCAGTTAGCTGGATCAGGACTGCCGACGCGCACCCCTGGCTTGGCGCGTGAGGCAGGAATGGACCGGACCTGGCAGACGATACGCACCCTTTGCATGGTGCGTGGAGCCGGAACAGGCCTCACCAGGCTGAAGACTCGCATCCCTGGCTTGGTGCGAGTAGCAGGAATGGGCTGAATCCGGCTGACGACTCGCACCCTTGGCTTGGTGCGAGTAGCAGGAATGGGCTGAATCCGGCTGACGACTCGCACCCTTGGCTTGGTGCGAGTAGCAGGAATGGGCTGAATCCGGCTGACGACTCGCACCCTTGGCTTGGTGCGAGTAGCAGGAATGGGCTGAATCCGGCTGACGACTCGCACCCTTGGCTTGGTGCGAGTAGCAGGAATGGGCTGAATCCGGCTGACGACTCGCACCCTTGGCTTGTTGCGAGTAGCAGGAATGGGCCGGACTGGGCTGGCGACGTGCACCACAGACCTGGTGCGGAGAGCAGGAACGGGCAGAGCCGGGCTGACGAGACGCACCACAGGCTTGATACGGAGAGCAGGCACGGGCAGAGCCGGGCTGACGACGCACACCACTGGCTTGGTGCGGGAAGCTTGGATGGGCCGGACTGTACTGGGGACACACACCACTGGTCCTACACCGGGATCTGGAACGGGCCGGACCGGACTGGCAACACACGCCAGTACCTCTCGCCGTGCCTCTACTTCCTCCATCCCCTCTTCGACCAGTGGCCCCCGTAACCCGGCGGCCTTCTCCGGCAACCCACTGGGCCGCTCTATCGCGGCCTCCTGCTGGTCCGACGTCGTGAGCCCCCCCCTAAAAATTTTCGGGGCGTCTCTCCTACCCGTGGACCAGGTCTCCATATTGCTCGCCAGCCTCTCGCCCTTCTGCCATAGTGTCAAGCCCTTCTCCTCCTCACTCGGCTTGACCCAGTCCAGGAGGCGAAGGAGATCTGTGAGGGATCTCCCTGGCGACGGCTCCTGGACACGCTGCTTGGTCCCATCTTGGTGGGTTTTTCTGTCACGATCGTCTAATGAGGAGGACCAATGCGCAGCGTTGAAGGTGAACATGACTTTATTAAATTAAAGCCGAAACACGAAAACAATGACGAAACGTGAAGTCCTCCGTTACAATGACTGACAAGGAACAAAAACCCACAACACTAAGGTGAACACTGACAGTTTAAATATGGCTCCCAATCAGAGATAACGAGCCGACAGCTGACACTCGTTACCACTGATTGGGAGTCACACGACCAAACAATGAAACACAACCAAATACAACACAACCAAATGAACACACCCTGGCTCAAAATACACAGTCCCGGAGCCAGAGCGTGACAGCCATGCCATCCTGTCTGTCTGCTCTTTCTTAGGCACAAAACTTGCTTCCCTCTCCATTTCGATTGACGCCTGAGTCTAGCATCATTCTCTGCTTTCTATTCTCGGCACATAGTTACTCCCTTCGTTGCTCCTTGCATTTCAGCGACCATAATTAGATTATGTTAAATTCTGCTTCGGCTGTGAAAATTTGAAGAGGCAACAACTAGAACAATGAAAAAGAAAACACTCTAACATTCCAGCACTAATGAACAGAAGGGCTATGATCACAGGGCAGCTTCTCAAAATGCAACACCTTCTGTGGACATATACAGTTATACCAGCAGTACAGTGTGATGCTACAGAGACTACTGTCAACTCTTGTGAGTGTATCCCGCTGTGAGGGATATCTCAAATTTCACTCTGATAATTTATGCAGTGTTAAGATTAGTCAAAATCAGCCATAAATCTGCTCCATAAACACGTTCTGTAGAAACTGAAGGTGCCTGCCAGCTCTGAGGATGAGCTTTTACCTGGAACATGGAAAGCGAAGACAAATTTTCAGCTTCCTTCAGTAGATTGTCAAAAAACTATGAAAATACATTTAAAGATGAATTACATATTCAAAAACATTGATCAAAGTTACCAATTGAATGTGCCATCAATATGGATGTACATTTGCATGGAGAAAGGGAATTCCCAAATATCTCTGCTTGTGATCAGAACACGGTCTTCATTATGGAACTACGCAGTATTGAAAAGAAACATGAGAAGGAGTCATTGAGGAGTTCATCCCCAGGACTGTCCCAACTCAGCCCCTGATTAAGTTACACATCCATCTAGTTATTTCCCGTGCCACCTAAACAAGTCTGAATTCATTTCACTGGATTCAGACAACTTGAAACTTAAAAGCAGGGGAACGAAAAAGCATTACTCAAATGTTTTCAGATATAAATTTCATTTGATGGGACAATTAAAAAAACATTAACATTCGGATAACTAAAAGAGCTAATTAGTGTTGATAAAAAAATGTATGAGCTGTGTGTGTGTAAGTCAGAGAAATTGAGATTTTCCCTTGATCATTACTAAATAATGAATCCAAAGTTTAGACACTCAATCTTTCATGGAAGTTTCTAATTGACATCAATGAAAGGCTTTAGTGAAAATTTAGTTGCATGCAAGTTTCTAAAGTTAGGATTCAGCCCTAAATGAACTGACTAGTAAGGTTCACCTTGCCCTTGTCATGGTCTCAATCGCATCCTGTGGCAGTACTGAGGAGAGGGTGAAACTCCTTAAAGCTGCTTTTGTGTGAAGGAATCAGACCTGTCTGTTACAGGTGAACTCTATGCCATGCATGTCTCTTTGTTGTCTGATCCCTGTGCCTGAGCTGGAACGTCATTCAAAATGAACTGCTCCACAGGGAGTCAAAGCAGGAACAAAGATTCCCAGAGATAGAGGAAAGTCCTCTGAGCTGTGAGAGGATAGACAAGACTTGCCGTCCATAGTATCTCCAGCAGAGAGACTGTGGAATACTGAATGCTCTGTATTCAAACAAAAGGCTAGAAGCTTGACATCAGAAGTATTTTTCCTGCATGCGAATCACTACCCAGGACGTGTGGAGGAAAAGGAGTGCCAGGAAAGAGACTAGAGATTTTAACTGCTGTTAACTGCTGCACTGTTCTCTTGGTTTATAATGCCCACAACACTTGACATAAAATACGTAACTCCATTCTTCAGCCACAAGAGGTCAGTATTCTTCCACACAGTTTAGTGGAATCAAATTCACTGGCAAGTTCCATTATTTGACAGTGATACATGTTATTTCAACAAGATTTTAAATCCTATCTGTCGCAATGCCTTTTTGTCAATATCTAGAATCCTGTCTTAACCCCATCGCACATGCTTACAGCATAACTTTAGAGCCCTCTGTCAATGTAATGGGGAGGTGCTAGTGATCAATAGGTGTCCAGTAATTGGATTTCTGCTGGCGAGGAGAATGGCCCCGGCTGGTTTCGATTGGGATTTCAGGCATTATGTTGCTTCGAGATTTATGATCTTATCCCCCCTCTAGAACTTTTCTCATCCCTCCAATGAATTAGCAGTCTTACTGTCTGGTCAGTAGCCAATGTACTGAAGTGGTCCTATAACTTCTGAACTATTTCAACTATGTCACAGCCTATTGGTTTTCATATGAATTTCTGAACTTTACTATTTTCCATGTTCTACAATGTTGCAGAGCTGGTAAAGTGTAACAGATATAGGCAACGGACTGCAACAGGTACATCAAAATGTGTGTACACTTCAAGAACACATTTGCAGCTGTGAGAAAGAATGTTCTGTGGAGAAACTGGTTTATTTCTGCACCTCTGGGAGTCTGCTCTGCCCGGATGATTCCAGTATGGTTCTTCCAAGATGAAGTGTTGCAGTGTGGTATGCCTGTGGAGGACTGAGGCACACTGGTTGATGATTGATAGACAGGCTCTCTGACAAGCTGCACTCTGAGAGATGGAGGTCCAGCCTCCACAGTAATGGCCTGTCAACCACCTGACAGCATGACCCACCCTCTTAATATTGGGTCTCATACTCCAAACCAAACCTTATAACCAAAATACAGTTGTGGGGTAAGTAGAAGGACCCTGCCCACCCTCTTCCAAATCTGTACTGTATGGAATCTCCATCCCCTTTCTCTGACCTCATAAATTACCATGCAGATGCTTGTACATGCACACACGCTCATTTCAGAGTGTTACAGTAAGCTCTAAATTACGGTCTATAGTGTATGGGTCAAAGAGTTCAGAAATCATCCATTAGGAAAGGAAGAGTAGAAAAAACCCTCTTTAGAATGCAAATGTAATTGACTGAACCCTCAGCATGAATAACATGAATTACATTCAGAACAAAGGCTAGCTGTGCTGAATAATTCATATCAACCAGCTTATTGAAGCCCCCCAATTTTGGTCCTTAATAAATGAATTTCAGCTGTCTGAAGTGGCCAAACCTAGCCAATAGAACCATCCACACTAAGTGGTTCCTATAGGTGGTATCACCAGGGAGTTTCCTATCAGCTCGGCCCAGCGCACAGCATGTCTCTCTGGTATTGGACGTTTATTTTCTGGGTCACCTTGCAGGGCATCTAATTGTCTCTCCTGCAATGTGCAGGGAATTGTGCAAACATGTTCTCCTGTATGGCGGTTTGGGGGTCACAGGGTCAAAGCTGATGGACAGGGGGAGTCCTGACCCAGCTCCAACCGCTTAACATTCCACGCACATACACCTGCCCGGATCTGATGAGACACAGCAATGGCGGACGTAGAGATCTACAAATTGTGTGGGGGTTCAGGGACCATCAGAGCCATCATCCTGAAGCTGATTCCTGTGGCTGATTCCTGTGGTGAGCCCTGTGGTTGATTCCTACTCCGCTCACACATCCAGGGCTCCCCACCTGATAGGCCAGCCTGTCTGCAGGAGGAATTTGCTGGCCGCTGGCACATTTTGAGATTAGAGGCGAGGCGGACCCTCTTTCTCTGAGGGGTCTCCATGGACTGAGGTTAAAGTGTTCTGTTTGAAGAGGGATGGAGAAAATGGAAAGGAGAAAGAGCCCATATCAAATACTCTAGTAGCATTGCTAGTATGGAAATGTTAGAGTTTAACCAACTGAGGCAGTTGGGATATTCTTTATTGTAACAATAAGACAAACTTACATTGGCATTATGCCATTAATACACACTTAACACATCACATTAGCATGAACACCAAATACAAGGCTGGTATCTACAGATATGTGACTGGCTGCTCATTTGATCAACCCTGATAAAGGTGTGCAGGGGCGTCATGCACCCCAAAATCGGAGGGTGCACAAAGTACGTGACGATGGCTTCCCTGTCCGGAAGTTGGATAATTTTGCATTTTCAAACACCTGAAATAGCTTTTTCCTGCAATCCAGAGCCATAATCATTATGCTTAATTCTATGTAAACAATACGTTTCTTTTTCTGCATATTTAAGCGTACCTCTGACTGGTGCTTATTTTAGGTGGTAATTTTTTTAAAGAAACTAAATATGCTTCCCTGCATCTCTGCTAAAATCTGGGTAAAAAATGTAAAGGAATGTCAGTCTTATTCAGTACATTTAGTCATTGCTTGCCAGCAAAGATAGTTGAAAAACTGGCTACTCTAACTTGATTTATAGCCTGAAATGGCTTCTTTGGTAGCTAGTTATGAGGTTGGGAGATTGGGAACCTATCTGGGCTAGCTAAAACCAAGTTCATAAAATTGCTAGGTGGCTAGTAGTATTACAGAGAAACAACAACAACAAATTTAACAAAAAAATTCTCTCTATATTTTTTAAACAGGAAAAATCTGAGGGAGCACCTGCCCCCGTGGCCCCTATGAGCATGACGCCTCTGGATGGGTGGGTGTATTCCCAGTTTCCCAGAACAGCATAATTACCCACTGATCCAGTCTATAGTGAAACACACAGTTCCCCCAGTCACCTCTCTACAAGGACTCAGAACAACAGAAGTTGTGTTACACCATCCTCTGTGAGAGAAATCAGTAAATGAAATCATGCTCTCTGCCTGCCTTGGGGGTGGTGAAGGTGTTACAGACACAAACACGCTGTAAGGACAAACAAGTTGTACTGTGCCATTACAAAACATCTCCTCTAGACCGCAGGAAAAGTAATGAAGCCATGTATCAAATATCACCCAATAACAGCAGCAGTGAACTATAAGCTACATTTTGAACCTGCACAAGAGCAACAAATAAAGCAGGCAATTCAGGTGTGTTATCAAATGTTTAAGGCTGATAGATATAAAGGAAGGCTACTGCCTATGTTCATGAAACGGTTGAATAGAGGTATGGCATTATTTGTGTAAAAGTAGACATGTCATATAGTCCAAGGTTCCACATTCTCTACTGTACTCTCTGTGCACCACATACTCTGCAGTCTCTGTGTTTGTTTTATTCCCCAAGCATCTCAATCTGTGAGGAGGCTGGGGAGAGATCAGCCTGATCATGTTATTGACCTCCAAGAAGTGAGTCATCACGAGCAGAGTCGGGAATTTCAACAGTGCAGTTCACATAGGTCTAGGTCACTATTCATTTTTTGTTGGTTTAAGAAGCTTTTTTAGGCCTAAACTTATTTTATGAAGGTGGTTTATTGACACCTGTCTGATGTATGTAATAAAAACGAAAGTGGTCTCTTGGCACAACTTACCCCAGGTAAGTTAAGCCACCTACACATTTCTGTACTGAATGAAATTTACCACTACCTTTTTAAAACCATGTCTTTATTTCCAAAACACAATTCAACACAGTCACAAAAGCTTTTTGTCTTTTAATCATTTGTAGCATATTTTAACACATGCTTAACACCTAACAAACACTTTGTACTTGTTTAAACACTTTTAACATACCTCATATCCCAGCGATAATGCCTTGCATTATGCCTGGGGAGAAAACAATTATACTGGTTCAACTTGCCATTAGCTCAACTTAGCCCAAGGCAAACATTTTGACTATTAGCCCACACAGCTACAAGGATGTACTTTCATGCTAGGTTTAGGACCTCATATTGATGCTTATAGAGACCCCAACTGATGTATAGAACAATCTTAAAATGATGTACTTTGCATCATGAAACATCTAACACAATAAATGAATTAGACTGGGTGAAAATCTATTTTTTGGACCTAACTTTCTTACCACTTTTTCCATGTGGTATCTTCCTTCACAGACTTCATGGAATGATGACCATTTGGTCAAATTATTCATTTTATATATGTTTTCCTAGAAACAAGGAAGGCTCAACTTGCCCCTTTGGCTAAACTTACCCCACTCTCCCCTACGATATACACTACCATTCAAAAGTTTGGGGTCACTTAGAAATATCCTTGTTTTTAGAAAGAAAAGCAATTTTTTTGTCCATTAAAATAACATCAAATTGATCAGAAATACAGTGTAGACATTGTTAATGTTGTAAATGGCTATTGTAGCTGGAAATGGCTGGAATATCTACATAGGCGTACAGAGGCCCATTATCAGCAACCATCAGTCCTGTGTTCCGATGGCACGTTGTGTTTGCTAATCCAAGTTTATTATTTTAAAACGCTAATTGATCATTAGAAAACCCTTTTGCAATTATGTTAGCACAGCTGAAAACTGTTGTGCTGATTAAAGAAGCTGTCACGCTCATGTGATTTTCTATGTGGTGTAGATCTATGTTTATAGTCTAGTATGTCTAGATCAATGTTGGCCGGTGTGGTTCCCAATCAGAGGCAGCTGTCGCTCGTTGTCTCTGATTGGGGACCATACTTAGGCAGCCTATTGGCACTAGTGGGTTGTGGGATCTTGTTCCGTGTGAGGTTTGTTGTGTGAACCTTAGGACGTCACGTATCGTTGGTTTATTGTTTTGTCGTTGTGTTTATTTAAGTTTAAAATAAACATGCATGCATATCACGCTGCGCCTTGGTCTGACCCGTCTATGAACGAACGTGACAGAAGATCCCACCAAACATGGACCAAGCAGCGTGCCCAGGCGGAGAGAGTAGCCATGTCACAGGTGGGCAATTGGTGGTCATGGGAGGAGATATTTGCGGGGAAAGGGCCATGGGCGAAAGTAGATGCCCAGGCAGGAGAGGAGCAACGGCAACACAGAGGACGCCGGACGAGGAAGAAGCCCGAGAGACAGCCCCAATAAAAAAAATGTGGGGGGCTAAAAGGGTGGTTGGCGGAGCCTAGTGTTAGAGCAGAGCCAACTCCCCGTACTCATGCGAGGAAGCGTGTGACTGGGCAGGCTCAGTGTTATGCGGAGCTACGTACTGTGTCGCCAGTGTGCCGGCACAGTCCTGTACGTCCTGTGCTAGCACCACGCACGTGCCGTGCGAAGATGGGCATCCAGCCAGGACGGGGTGTGCCGGCTCAACGCTCCTGGTCTCCAGTACGCCTCCTCGGTCCCGCATATCCTGCGCCGGTTCTACGTACTGTATCGGCAGTACGCGTGCACAGCCCTGTGCGTCCTGTGCTAATGCCTCACACATACTGTGCGGAAGTAGGCATCCAGCCAGGACGGGTTGTGCCAGCTCTCCACTTCAGATCTCCAGTCCGCCTCCACAGTACGGTACGGCCCGTTCCTGCTCCTCGCACCAAGCCAGTGGTGCGCGTCGCCAGCCCAGTCCGGCCTGTTCCTGCTCCTCGCACCAAACCAGTGGTGCGTGTTCCCAGCCCGGCCCGGCCTGTTCCTGCTCCTCGCACCAAGCCAGTGGTGCGCGTCGCCAGCCCGGCCCAGCCTGTTCCTGCTCCTCGCACCAAGCCAGTGGTGTGCGTCGCCAGCCCGGCCCGGCCTGTTCCTGCTCCTCGCACCAAGCCAGTGGTGCGCATCGCCAGCCCGGCCCGGCCTGTTCCTGCTCCTCGCACCAAACCAATGGTGCGTGTTCCCAGCCCGGCCCGGCCTGTTCCTGCTCCTCGCACCAAGCCAGTGGTGTGCGTCGCCAGCCCGGCCCGGCCTGTTCCTGCTCCTCGCACCAAGCCAGTGGTGCACGTCGCCAGTCCGGCCCGGCCTGTTCCTGCTCCTCGCACCAAACCAGTGGTGCGTGTTCCCAGCCCGGCCTGGCCTGTTCCTGCTCCTCGCACCAAGCCAGTGGTGCGCGTCGCCAGCCCGGCTCGGCCTGTTCCTGCTCCTCGCACCAAGCCAGTGGTGCGCATCGCCAGTCTGGCCCGGCCTGTTCCCGCTCCTCGCACCAAGCCAGTGGTGTGTGTCGCCAGTCCGGCCCGGCCTGTTCCTGCTCCTCGCACCAAGCCAGTGGTGCATGTTCCTAGTCTGGTTCGGCCCGTGCCTGCTCCTCGCACCAGACCAGTGGTGAGTGTGTCCAGTCCGGCACGGCCCGTGCCCGTTCCACCGGTGCCTGGTCCGGCACCAGTCAGCAGCTCCAGTCCGGAGCCAGAGCAGTCCGCTCCACCGGTGCCTGATCCAGCTCCGGTCAGCTGCTCTAGTCCGGAGCCAGAGCAGTCCGCTCCACCGGTGCCTGATCCAGCTCCGGTCAGCTGCTCCAATCCGGAGCCAGAGTAGTCCACTCCACCGGGGTCCAGTCCAGCTCCGGTCAGCGGCTCCACTCCGGAGCCAGAGCAGTCCGCTCCACCGGTGCCTGATCCAGCTCCGGTCAGCGGCTCCACTCCGGAGCCAGAGCAGTCCGCTCCACCGGGGTCCAGTCCAGATCCTGTCAGAGGCTCCACTCCGGAGCCAGAGCAGTCCGCTCCACCGGTGCCCAGTCCAGCTCCGGTCAGCGGCTCCAGTCCGGAGCCTGAGCAGTCCTCTCCACCGGTGCCCGGTCCAGCTCCGGTCAGCGGCTCCAGTCCAGACCCAGACGTCAGCCCCTCTCCAGGTTTGGGGTCTCCCACACCAGGGTCCAGACAGGGCTTGGAGTATAGTGGGAGGAAGGAGAGGGGAAGCAGCGCGCCGAGGTCCAGACCAGACCAGGGGCGCAACAGGGAGGCGGAGAATAGGTGGTTGTCACGCCCGGAGCCGGATCCGCCTCCGAGGCGGAATGCCCACCCGGCCCCTACCCTGTTAAGTAAAGGTTGTGCGGTCGGAGTCCGCACCTTTGGGGGGGGGGGGGGGTACTGTCACGCTCATGTGATTTTCTATGTGGTGTAGATCTATGTTTATAGTCTAGTATGTCTAGATCTATGTTGGCCGGTGTGGTTCCCAATCAGAGGCAGCTGTCGCTCGTTGTCTCTGATTGGGGACCATACTTAGGCAGCCTATTGGCACTAGTGGGTTGTGGGATCTTGTTCCGTGTGAGGTTTGTTGTGTGTACCTTAGGACGTCATGTATCGTTGGTTTATTGTTTTGTCGTTGTATTTATTTAAGTTAAAAATAAACATGTATGCATATCACGCTGCGCCTTGGTCTGACCCGTCTATGAACGAACGTGACAGAAGCAATAAAACGGGCCTTCTTGAGACCAGTTGAGTATCTGGAGCATCAGCAATTGTGGGTTCGATTACAGGATCAAAATGGCCAGAAACAAATAACTTTCTTCTGAAACTCGTCAGTCTATTCTTGTTCTGAGAAATGCGTGAAATTGCCAAGAAACTGAAGATCTCGTACAACGCTGTGTACTACTCCCTTCACAAAACAGCGCAAACTGGCTCTAACCAGAATAGAAAGAGGAGTGGGAGGCCACGGTGCACAACTGAGCAAGAGGACAAATACATTAGAGGGTCTAGTTTGAGAAACAGACGCCTCACAGGTCCTCAACTGGCAGCTTCATTAAATAGTACCCGCAAAACACCAGTCTCAACGTCAACAGTGAAGAGGTGACTCCGGGATGCTGACCTAAGCAGAGTTGCAAAGAAAAAGTCCAGTGTCTGTGTTCTTTTGCCCATCTTAATATATTATTTTTATTAGCCAGTCTGAGATATGGCTTTTTCTTTGCAACTCTGCCTTGAAGGTCAGCATCCCGGAGTCGCCTCTTCACTGTTGACATTGAGACTGGTGTTTTGCATGTACTATTTAATGAAGCTGCCAGTTGAGGACCTGTGAGGCGGGGTTAGGCTACTTTCCTACTGTCCATCTCACGGTTCAGCTGTCAGAGATTTGAGTACTAACTGTATCAGGGCATTGCATGCAAAGGTGTCCACCAAATGCACTGTATATAAAGAAAGAGTAGCTTAGCCTAACCCCAGAGAGATGGAGATTTGCCGGTGGCATGCTATGACACCAACATACACTTCTTTATGTCAGATGGCTACTCCGTCTGCTATACAGATATAGACGTACAGAAAGAGGGTAATTCGTAAATGTTCTATTTTATTATTTTGTATAAAGATAAGCATTACATTGTTAGATTATAGGAGTAACTCTGGTTGGCCTGAAACAAACTGTCACTGCCTTCATATCATAGGCCTGCGATAGCTAAAGCTTAATAATATGCACACCATACCAAACCTTCACAAAAGTTTCTCAACTTTATTAGGGTAATATCAAAAGTAAGTCAAGACATTGTTTATAGGGAAAATACGAGCAGAAGAGCAAATGTAAACCAGGGAAAAAATGAACTATCCTCCCCAGTGCCCCCCCAAAAAACCACACAACCGTCCGCAAAGCAAAAAAAATTGTTTGACAACCTTCTTCTTTTTTTTGGGACCAGCCCTCCACCCCAGTAAATTTCAATCTGTCCCTTAGAATTACCTTTGACATTGATTACAGCTGTGAGTCTTTCTGGGTAAGTCTCTAAGAGCTTTGCACACCTGGATTGTACAATATTTGCACATTATTATTTTACAAATTCATCAATCTCAGTCAAATTGGTTGTTGATCATTGCTAGATCATTGCCATTTTCAAGTCTTGCCATAGATTTTCAAGACGATTTAAGTCAAGACTGTAACTAGACCACTCAGGAACATTCAATGTCGTCTTGGGAAGCAACTCCAGTGTATATTTGGCCTTGCGTTTTAGGTTATTGTCCTGCTGAAAGGTGAATTTGTCTCCTAGTATCTGTTGGAAGGCAGACCTCTATGATTTTGCCTGTGCTTAGCTCCATTCCGTTAATTTTTATCCTAAAAGACTCCTTAGTCCTTGCCGATGTCAAGCATACCCATAACAGCCATCAACATGCTTGAAAATATGAAGAGTGGTACTCAGTGATGTGTTGTGTTGGATTTGCCCCAAACATAACACTTTGTATTCAAGCCACATTTTTTTGCAATTTAACTTTAGTGCCTTATTGCAAACAGGATCCATGTTTTGGAATATTTTTATTCTGTACAGGCTTTCATCTTTTCACTCTGTCATTTAGGTTAGTATTGTGGAGTAACTACAATGTTGTTGATCCATCTAGAGTTTTCTCCTATCACAGCCATTGAACTCTGTAACTGTTTTAAAGTCACAATTGACCTCATGGTGAAATCTCTGAGTGGTTTCCTTCCTCTCTGGCAACTGAGTTAGGAAGGACACCTATATCTTTGCAGTGACTGAGTGTATTGATACACCATCCAAAGTGTAATTAATAACTTCACCATGCTCAAAGGGATATTCAATGTCTGTTAGGTGCCCTTCTTTGCGAGCCATTGAAAAGCCTCCCTGGTCTCTGTGGTTGAATCTGTGTTTTAAATTCACTGCTCGACTCAGGGACCTTACAGATAATTGTATGTGTGGGGTACAGAGATGAGGTCGTCAAAAATCATGTTAAACACTATTATTGCACACAGAGTGAGTCCATGCAACTTATTATGTGACTTGCTAAGCACATTCTTACTCCTGAACTTATTTAGGCTTGTCATAACAAAGGGGCTAAGAGTTATTGACTCAAGACATTTCAGCTTTTCATTTTTAATTAATTTGTAAAAATGTCTAAAAACATAAATCCACTTTGACATTATGTGTAGGCCAGTGACACAAAATCTCAATTGAATACATTTTTAATTCAGGCTGTAACACAACAAAATGTGGAAAAAGTCAAGGTGTGTGAATACTTTCTGAAGGCACTGTATTTCACTAAGGGACTAAACCACTCAGGCTGAACAAATGTTGATGGGGGCAGAAATTTTCCAGCAGCGATGAGATTTCAGGCCAAGAAAGGCTTTTGTTCATCGCTCTCTTTCACTTTTCCTCGCTTTCTCTCTCTCACTTCTGGGTTGATGGTCTCATCCTCCACGGTCGCTTCCCCCAATTACAGAATATTAATCTTCCACACTGTACAGATAAGAATCCTCAATACTGCTGATACCAGAATATACTCTGAATTGAAATAGCTTGCATTTCATTTTGAGTAATTTGATAACTCAGCATGTAACTATTCCCATACCATTACCCAAGACCACTTTCATAGGTCGGTTGCCCTGCCCAGTATTTGACTACTACCTAATACATCTCAAAATGGGTACAATTAGATTGATTCCATAATAATTTAATCGTTTTCTTTAAAAATATATTTTCTCACACTGTGCCATTTGAATTCACTGAGCCAGAGTTAAAGCTGGAATCCTTAATGGTGAAACTGCCATGTCTGTTTGGGATATTACAACAACAAAGAAGTTACTGCAAACAACAAACACTGTTTTTTCCCTCTCAGACATCTATTGCATGTGCGATAGAACAGCAGAATATGTACAGAATACAATTAGGATGCTCCTCACCTCTGTTTAGTCAACAAAACAAAAACAATAACAAATGCGCCTGAGGCGACCAGTGGCGCTGTTTCCCCTTTCGCGGATCCCAGCTTTAAAGAGTTATGTATATTCAGTATTGATCATAACACCCAGAGATTTACAATGTTGGGCACGCATGTTTATCAAGGTTATCTGAATGAGCTGAAGTTTATTCATCGCAATTATCCAGAATCAGTAAGCACTAAGATTACGTTGTTTCCCAATCTCTCTTCTGCATAAATTCACACAGCATCTCAAAGACTTGGAAGCAGAACTGGTTCTCTGTCTCTCAAAACATAACCTTTCTAATAATGTATTACATTTTCTAATTAGTCTATTAAAACATTTTGATCCCCTCCTTATCTCAAAGATCAGAGTTTGAATTAGTAGGCTGGAGCACCCTCTGACCTTCCTTTAAAGGAATCACCTCAGATAGCAATGCCTGCCAAATACTCAGAGGAAAACTAAGCAGTTTAGCTCTATTCCTTTTCTTTTTATCCTAAAAGACTCCCTAGTCCTTGCCAATGACGAGCGTACCCATAAGCACTTTCAGTTGCACCTCATGTCCTCTGCCTTTTAATGACTGTAAAGTAAACACATCTTCAGTACTAAACTTGAGTTAATTAAATGGACATTTAATTTCTAATCTCAGTAATGAATTCATAGAAAAAGAACACTGTTTGACCCTTCTCTCACCTTTCTGGATAATAAAGAGATCTACAAGTAAATCATTTGATGCTTTCGTGTTAATTCCTCCATTCCTTTCAATCTCCACCCACTCTGTACCACTCTCTCTCTCTCTCTCTCTCTCTCTCTCTCTCTCTCTCTCTCTCTCTCTCTCTCTCTCTCTCTCTCTCTCTCTCTCTCTCTCTCTCTCTCACTCTCTCTCTGTCCTGGCAGGCCTGTGTCTGGTTGAACTGCATTGACAATGACGTTGATAGCTGGCTCCCTCCAGGAGTTTGCTACACATGCTGACAGATGTCACACAGCATAGCCACAGAAAGGGACAGATCCCCACAGTGTCTGGGTGAGGGATCAGCTGAGTGGCTTGGGGACAGGTTCTAGTTGAGCTACAGTAATGTGACTGTGTTTCAGACCTTCTGCTCAGAACAAGGGGAGTCAGACTCCATCTAATGGACATGCCTGTGTGCCTGTGTGTTCAGCTCCCTCAGTCTGATGTTGCAGAGATTGTACACTGTGAAGCCCTGCCTGCTATTGTAGACTGTCAGGAGAAATCAGACTCAAACATGCCCTGAAACTCTGATGCTCACCCACTAATTCAGCAAAGCGACTACATCCCTACAGGCAACCTGACCTGTCTCACATCATACCAAACAATGACTGTTTTAAGAGCTATGAAGCGGAAAACTCTAATGATGATGTACCTTGATGATTCAAGAAGTTACAAAAGCATGAAAACTAAATCAAAGGAAAGTCTGGTAAGACTACTTTCAGTTTGACTGAATTCATCTCAGGTAGAGCTGTAATGAAATATACATATCATAAATGCTTTCTCCCCATGGTATTCCTTTAAGGCTATGGCAGCTCTGTGTCAAATGATTTCCTGTCATCATTAATTGGGTCATCAAGGCCAAACACAGCTTGTGTGGTGGATAATCAAAGAGATGAGGAGGCTCTGACAATCAAATCAAATCCACATCTTCAGATACTGAGATGGAGGTCCCACTCCCTGCCTGCTGGAAAAGGCTCCTTTGATGTTCACTGTGGTTGGGCTGTGCCGATTCAATATCCGGGACTGAGAAGTAGAGGAGAAGCACTTGCTTAATTATTTCCTTTAGTACCATAACTCACTGTCTCGAAATTATTTCCTTTAGTACCATAACTCACTGTCGAGACAGGGGAGCTGAAGCTCCAGTCAAACATCACCTGGTGAGAAACACATTCTATTAAATCACAGGTGGTGTTAACACAGAAAGTATGAGACATAGAACACAAAGGCAATTGCTCTGCTGGATGTTCAATGTCAACCTTTTCTAAACAGAGGACGTAAAACAAGGTTTTGTCAAATCCGTTGTCCCTGTACTCTGACACTGCGATTAGAGCTCCTGTCAGGCTGGGCCAGTGATATTCTCCAACTACAATGCCTATTTATCTCCTGCTTTTCAAAGTAAGAAGGTAAAACAACCATGCAGGCAGTGTAAAACAAACAATTGTTGCCAACAGGGGCGCAACTTTCACTGGGGACGGGGGGGACATGACCCCCCCCCCCCCCCCACACACACACACATTCTGAAATTGCATTTTTGTCCCCCACAGTTTTATCATTGCACTGTGATACAAAAAGCGGCATCGTTGTGCTTTAGGACCACGCGGACGCCGCAGAGCAGTCGGGTAGGCTGTTTGGTGATGTGGTACCTAAATAATGATGCTAATTATGCTGTGAGAACAAGGAATCCGCTGACACTGTCCTCGATTATAATAGTTTTATTACATTGAAGATTTCAGTGCCAATTTACAGACATCTGGAGAACAACCGTCCCAATCTCTGATATGTTGTTACTCCTCGTCCTTTGTTTCAACCATGGTATTTATATCCTATGCCCTATGTAACATAATATGGGTGTTTTCCCATAAACCAATCCCAGGAGGCCACCTAACAGACTTCCTCTAACACACCATTGGCAAACATCAACAAAGTCTAAACTGTTTAGACACTACATATTTCCCCCCTTCGAGACTAATTAAGTCTCGAAAACAAAAATAATAGGATTATGACAAATAACAATTTTTCTTATTGAGTAACTTTAACAATAAACCAAATGTTATGGAGAGTAAACACATTTTTCTATGGAGTGTAAATACATTTCTATGAAATATGAACAAATCTTTATGGAGTGTGAGAGCGAAAAACCTGCCTGGCAGCTTTCTTTCCAAATATCCATCAATCAATCAAGACAGTAAAATTCTCTCACGGCCCCTCTGCCCCAGGCAACCACCTAAGTACTCCAGATCAATTCATAAATCTTTATCAATGCATTTTAAACTATGATACAATTGAATACACATGAAAGCCTCAGAAAACAAAATACAATAAAAAATGTCCACATTCAGGCTGGTCGACCCATCGGACCCTCCTGTGGATTCTATCTGTCCCTGCCTAGACCCAATATCCCTAAGCATCCACAAAATAAACAAAAACATCTGAGATCCCCACATGCAACCAACAACAGCAAATATCATTCTTCAAAAATTAATACAGAAAGAATATGACACAAATTATGTATTACACATGCAAATATGTCTATATATCATTGCAGACACTGGAATGTAGTCCACCACACTGCATCTCCTCAGCAGTGTCGACTTTCAATGAAACGTCGATGATGGAATCTGAACATTTCCACACCTTCCTTGTTCCACTTCCTCCAGTCCATTCATATTGTCCATGTTTGAGTATTTGAATCCCCTCTACACATTCCCCCATATGCTTCTGTAAGAAAAGAAAACACCAAACAGTATCTTTTGCAAAACAACACATGCAAATTAAAACATCAATATAAACAATAATATAAAAATGATATATAAAATGAATCACATTCCATTTCCCCCCTTTGATTCATAACAAAATACTAACTATCACAATAATACGTAAAAACATGTGAAAAATGATCGGATATTCAAAATGGATATCTATCCATCAACACTCCATCCAGTCCCACTTGTTCATCTCCATCTAGATCAGTAACAGTTAACAACGGCATCTGATTGTTTTCTCCAGGCATCACAACTCCAACCCATCTCAATATCATAGCCTTCGCAAAAGTCAATAACAAAGTACAAAAGCAAAACATCACACACAGCGCTATAAGAGCTGCTACTAAAATCTGAACTATCACTGCTCCCACTGGGCCTAACTGATCTTGCAACCAAGCCTTCGCTGACCATCCAGCTCCTTCAGATCTACCAAACGCATCCCTTATATTCTTCAATGCATCTATAACACTAGTGATATTATCGGAACTATCGGGAATCAAAGTATAACAATCATCCCCCGTCAAGTTCATAGCCAAACATAAGCCACCTTGTTTTGCTAAAATATAGTCAAGAGCCATGTTATGTTTCAACAGCGTCAGTCTGTGACTTATTTGAGTATTTGACAGAAGGTTAAACCCTCTTATCGTTTCATTTGCAAAACCCTGCAAAGTATAGGTAATATTATCAATGTGATCTGCCAAAAATGTTACACCATACCATGGAAAAAGTCCAAGTCCCCACTTCTCTCCTAGACTTATCCTCCAATGGTAGGCTTCCAGACTATGAAACTTCGCCATGTCTCTTTTCACCCTATTTCCAAACCTAGAATCAGATTTATCTGTGTCCGGTGCTTCCCCTCTTTTAATGGTAAAAACCTCATATGGAAGCGTCAACATCGACATGTAACAACATCCTGTCCATCCATAGGGTAAGAATATATATGCTTTATCACCACAAACCCACCAAATATCTCTAAAATTCCCAATAGTCACATTACCAGGCAAAAGCTGATCTTTCACCATCAAAGTCCTGCTCTTCTTACTAACTGGAACATAAAAAGTTACATTATATTTCTCATTACTAACCTTATGTTCATGCTTACCCAAAGTCATCATATAATCATCACAATCTGATATTCCCATAAACATACCCTTTCCATCATATATGTTTTATTTGAACAAAAACAGCTTTTAGCCCTCACGGGTTTCACCTCCAATGCTTCAGGAATCGCTGTTAACAGATTTTCCTTCCGATCTAACAAATTCACATAGGGTAATTAATTTAACCAAGAACACTTAAACCTAGGCCTAAACAAATGCTTCGACAACGACATTATTGTATCTGTTAATGATTGTTGCTGATACAACAGCCATGATAAAGCATAAGATTGACACGTACTTGATAGAGGTTGAGCCACCGTCTCTAAGATTGAACCCCATGTGCCTGGTGCTGGAATTCTCAACAGACATGGACCCTCAAGATTCCTCACTGATCTTACAGAATGAGTTAACTGCTGGAACCATAGATTCCTACCTGCCCATCCATCTTTAATTTGCAAAACAGAAGAATCAAATCCATATGCCTTCCATTTAGTTTCTCTCTTCCCTAACGAGCGGTATTGATCAGATATATCTTCTTGTCTTCCATCAAAATCAAAGAACTCATCCTGTACCTCCATGATAGTATTCTGCACTATTTCAGATGAATCTACATCATTCTCTACTACCATCTGCTCTCCTATTTCAACACTATCCTTACTACCATTCACAGCACTCTCCATCCGTATCATAAACTCCTGAGTCACTCTTACTACATCCTTTAGTTTCAGAAAAGTTGTTGTTGGTGTCTGTGTCACATTACCTAAATTTGTTATTGCCGTCGTAACATTAATCTCTTTCAAAGTTACTGTTAAAATAGTTGCTTTAGTTGATGTATTAACACTCTTAATTATTTCCAGTGGGAAAGTGACAGATGTCCTCTGTGTTTTATTTACTGTTGGAGTGGCTACTGTAATATACTTCTCCTGAACTCAAAATTTCCCTTCACCACTGTTCTCTCTCGTGCACTTACATGGAAGCTGAGCTGACTGTCCTAGAGTTACTTCAACCCTAGTTTTCCTAATTTTTTTTGTCTGACTTTTTCCCCAATTTTTTCAAAAACCATTTCACTGATTTATCCACAAATTCCTTCCCGTTATCTCTGGATATTCGATCGGGTAATCCCCACCTGCTTATGACTTCTTTACACAAGAACTTGGCAACCGATTGAGCATCTTTTCGCTTGGTTGGACAGGCCTCCGGCCATCGTGAAAATCTATCTACAACCACCAACATGTATCTTTTCCCATCAACTGGTTTTATCATATCAACAAAGTCAATAACCAATTCACGCATAGGACCTCTCGGTGTAGGAATGTAACCAGGAAGAACAGTCACACCCCTGCGAACATTATTTTTCAGACAGATTGTGCACCTGCCTATGACATAGTCAACCTGTTCAAGCAAATATGGTGCCCAAAAACCATACTCCTTTGTGATCTTTCTCCTAACCTCCCCCCTTGCAACATTAGCTAACCCATGTGCTTCCTGAATCATCAGACCTAATAGGTCTAGAGGCGCTACTATCAACCCCTCATGGTTTCTCCAAAGACCAGTAGCATCTTTGACAGCCCCTCGGTCTAGCCATAACTGTTTGTTGATCATAGAAGCAGCTTCCTGCATCAAAATCACATCCTTAAGCGTAATTTTGTCTTCCAAGTCCACTCCATGAGTGACCAGAAAAACTTTTCCCAATTTGTCCGCTCCTGTGACGGCTTTTGCAGCTTCATCAGCAGCTTTGTTCCCTTGTGTGACTTTTGACACATCTGTTTTATGAGCTGTACACTTAGCTATCGCTATCTCTTTAGGCTTCATCATAGCATGCAACAGTTTCATTATTTGCGCATGATGTTGTATCGGAGAACCATCCGTTTTCTTAAACCCTCGACCTTTCCATACTGCCCCAAACAAATGACATACACTATGTGCATATGCTGAATCAGTGTATATCCTCACTCGCTTTCCTTCTGCTAACAAACATGCTTCTGTTAGCCCCACAAGTTCAGCAAGTTTTGCAGACGCAGGCTGTGGTATTACTTCAGCCTTTTCAACAACAAATCCAGTTCCTTGGGCTTTAACTACTGCATAGCCAGCACACAATTTATCTCCCACACGATAACAAGACCCATCAGTCCAATACTCCAGGCTGCCTCACGTAATGGAAAGGCTTGCAAATCTGATCTAAGCCTCGAGTATTTCTCTGCTTCTTGGACACAATCATGTGGCTCACCATCCTCTGAAGTTGGCAAATTCTCAGCTGGATTCACCGTATCACACCTCACTAGGGTGACATCTTCCTGCTCTAAGAGCCTATGATAGTCTCTGAGCCTAGGCATAGTCAATGTATATTTCCCATAGTTCAGAAGATTTCTGAGACTATGATGGGTAAGAATTGTTACTGGGTAACCCATTGTAACAGATTATGCTTTGTCATACATTGAATATACTCCCACCATTGCTCTATAGCACAGTGGTAGCCCTAGTTCTACTTCTGAATAGGCAGTAGAGTAGTAGGAAATAGGCTGAGGATTCGTCCCTGTGCCTGTCGGCTGACAAAGAACTGCACATGCATATCTACCTCCAGTAGAAGTAGACACATATAGCAAAAAGTTCTTAGAGTAGTCTGGTAGTGTAAGTGCAGGTGCCTCCTGCAACCTCTGTTTGATCGTTTCAAATGCCACATGGCCTTCCTGTGTCCAGGAAAGATTGCTATGGAGTTGACCATTTCCAGTATCCTTAACCTTAGCTCTCAAAGGTCCCGTCAAACTAGTATAGCTCTCAACCCAAGCTGAAGAATAACAAGCAATACCAAGAAATGTCATCATCTCTCTGACAGTTCTAGGCTTCGGAACCTTACGAATAGTTTCCAATTGACTGTCCGAAATGTTTCTATGTCCATGCGTTATTTTCTGACCCAAATAAACAACCTTCTCCTGGCAATATTGCAACTTTTTCTGTGAAACCTTATGCCCCTTTTCTGCCAATACCTGTAGCAATTTAATTGAGTCTCTATGACATGTTTCCTTATTCTGTGAGCAGATAATTATATCATCTACGTACTGAATGACAGTGCTTTGCAATATCTGATCTATCCCTACCAAATCATCCTTCAGTACTTTATTGAAAATATGGGGACTATGCTTGTACCCCTGTGGCAAACGACTGTACTCATAGAATTGTCCCTTATATGTGAACCCAAATAAACCCTGACTTTCTACACTAAGTGGAACTCAAAAAAATGCACCACATAAGTCTAACACCGTAAAATGTCTCGCATCAGGAGGAATTTGGGCTAACAAGGTATGCGGGTCTGGCACTTCTGCTGGAAAGTCAGTCACTACCTCATTCACTGCTCTCAAATCATGAACCACACGATAAGTTTCATCTGTTTTTTTCACAGGCAACAAAGGCGTGTTACTCTGAGGGTTTTTTGTTGTCCTTAAAACACCTGATTTCGAAAGTCCTTCAATTTGTGGTTCAATCCCTTGGATTGCTTCATCTTTCAATGGATACTGATTCTTCCAAGGAGGTCTGGCTCCTGGTCGAAGTTCAACTTTCACCGGTTGGGCTGATTTCACAAGTCCAATATCGGTACTGTGTTGAGACCACAAACATTCTGGAACTTCTTGCAACATCTCTTTCATAGGGTCTGAATCCATCTTCACACTGCAATTAGATTCATGTGTCATCCGTACAGCTTGTGGCTCTCCTTGTCCTTGAGCCGAAATCATTATTTTGAGAAATCGCTGATCTTCACTCCTCCAAATCCCCAAATTCTCTTTCATCAGTACGAAAACAGCTTTCTCTGCTTCTGTCATCATTTCTCCTATTTGCTTCTGCTCATAGCCTTCAGAAACCAACACGGTCACATGTGGCACACTCTTCTCAATCTCCAATTCTTTATCCAGATAATCGTCTGTGTTTATCTTCATAGCTGCTCCTTGTGGTCCTAAAATTATGCAACATGAGCTGAGTTGAACTTTCTTTGGTTGATGACTCAACCATTCCTCTGAATTCAATTGGGCAGCATTCTTGAAATACTTGAGCGTACAATGAAATGGATATTCCGGAAGCCTCGCATCTGGCATATTTGCCACAATACATTTCTCCCATATCTTAGCCTGCTTCAAAAAATCTTCACTGAGATTACCAATCCAGAATACTAAAGACGAATCCATCTCTGTCATCATCAACAATTGGCAAACCTTTTCCTTTGGCACTTCTAACAGACAGCCGTCTGGTGTACATTTTATTGTACAGTTCAACTTACACAATGCATCTCTTCCCAACAATGCAAAAGGTGTATGTTCTGATACCAGTATGGGTATTGTAATTTTCTGATTTTTATAGCAGAGCTCAATTGGTTCTGTAAGAGGAATCAGCTGTTTCACTCCCTCAAATCCCTGTCCTAATTAGTTGATTGGACATAGGGAGATGTGTAGCATCTTCAGGCCGAACACAGGTAAAAGCAGCCATCACTTCCAATGGTCGGTTGTTTATTTTCACCTCAATTGTTGGATCTTTTTCCGGTCCTGATGCTACCAGCTGACACCCCCCTTTCGGATCTTCTGAGCACCCCTAGAATCCTTGCTCCGGGCCCCTATAGGGGTTCACCGGTCCTCCAGATGATCTTGACTGGCCCCTGTATCTTCCTCTGAAATTCCCTCTGATGTTTCCTCCTGGCCCATTACACTCACGGGCAAAGTGACCAACCTGTCCACAATTATAACACACTTCTGAAGATTGCTGGAAGTATGGCTTAAATCTTCCTCCTCTTCCTCTTCCTAAGTCTTCTCGTCCTCTTCCTCTCCAATTCTGTGTCTGTCCAGAGACTGGCTGTGGATATGAAACAACTGGTACCGCTATTGGTGGCTGGTACAATTGCGGTTGGAACTGGTCCGGTTGAAGCTGTGGCAGTGATTGTTGATTTGGTGCACACTGATTCTGCATAACCAAAGCTTATTTCTTCTCCTTCTTATTCTCCACCAGTTGTATTTGATTGAGTTTTCTGAGAGTTTCTTGGTCCTGTTCTTTCTGGTTGTGTTCCTTTTTCCTGTACAGATCCACTTGATGGGCTATATGATCTGTATAGACACCTTTTGTCATGCTTCCAAGTCCAACCACCTCTGTCAGTTTGCTCCTTACTGGTGAGGGCAGTCCCATCTGCAGTTTAGCTCTCAAAATTGACTGCTCAATTTGACTCACATCTGGATCATTTCCGGTAATATTTCTCCACACTTGATGAACTCTTGACACATAGGCTCTTGGATTTTCTTGTTGTCCTAGTGGGTCAATCAGAATGTTGTCAGGATGCACATTTGTTGGAAACGTATCTTTCAGTGCTCTCCACAGCCGATTTCTACTTGCAGCCAACAATTCAGGGTCATTCACCGCAGTCCCCACATATCTATCAAGTCCAGCTCACTGAAAAATTCATTCCATATCTGGAATCCCAAGGAGATTAGCCAAAAGTATCTTAATGTCTCCTATGGCAGACTGTGTTCCCACCGTAATTTCTTCCAATTTTGAAATCCAAGGATATGCTCCATCTTGAAGGGTAGGCAGCTTCTCAAATATATCTGAAATATCGGTATTCTGCAAAGGCTTATACTCTAGGTTTTGTCCTCGAATTATCACTGGCATCATCTTCTTACTTGTGCTCTCTTTCCTTGGCCACAATGTATACTTCTTCTCCAATTCTTGGGATGCTTTTCTCAGCAGTTTTTTCTTCTGTATCTTCAGCTTCTTGAGTTGTTCTTCCAGTTCTCTTACTTCTTCTAAATGATTCGCCTTATCCAGGCATGATACGCATCGGTCTATATCTCTTTCTATTTATTTTCTGCTGATCATTGTAGGATAAAATCCTCTTGAATATGAAGCACCTTTAATCTCCAAATCTTTATCGCTGTCTTCATCTTTACTTTCATCAGAACTCGAATATCTTGTATCCTTCTCCTTCAAACATCCATCACCCCTTCTTTCCGCTCTGGCCAACTTCCGTCTGATCACAGGGTCATATCCACCCATGATCTCTTCTGAATCACTCTGATCATCATCATCATCATCATCTTCAAGTTCCATCCTCCTGAACCTCACTCCACCCTTAGTTTCCAGACATCTCGTTTTCTTCTTACTTTTGGAGTTTGGATTCATCTTTATGGTCGTTTCTGCTTGTCCTCTCTCTATTCGTTCATCTTCATCTCTGATGCAATAATCACCCTCCTGAATGATCATTGGAAGCTGAGGATAGACGTCCTTAAACTCTACTTCTTTCTCATAAGGTGGGGGTCTTTTTGCTGAATCCGTATGTGAGAAAGGTGTATTGACTTCTGCCATTAGTTTTTCTGTCACCTTCACCTCTTTTACCATTTTTTCTATACCTCTGTTTCTTTTATCGTTGGTATCTTTCATCAGTTTTTGTCCTTCATTTTCAAACAGCTTAAGAACACCCAGCTCTCTTTGTCTCTTTTCTTTACGTTGTTCCCTTTTTTTTCCCTTCTTTTGATCTGCCTTATAAATTGACAGAAGCACTTTCATTATGTTGATGACGTCAGGGTTAAGAGTCCCTTCCACTGGCCATGGTTGTTCAATGTCAGGCCAACGTTTATTCCATTTTCCAGATAACCTTGCAATACCATTAACTAGAGGTTTACTATTTTCTACTACATCAACAGGGGTAATTACTTTCATAGTTTTTATGTCCTTTTTCCCCATTGTAACAACTCTTTTATATTCCTTTATTGTGAATTATTTTATTATTTTAGACTATGTAGCTTATTGTTCCCTCCCTTTTTAATTTTTTTTTTAAAATTTACTTTACCAAATTATTAATTAGTGGCAATCTTACCACATCCGATCAGGAAAAGTAAAGGAAAGTAGTCAACTTCAGAGCAATCCAAAAAAGAAAGACCTGTAATCCAGCAACACTACAGCACTCACAAACCAATTGCTTAATAAGCACCCAATGACCTTAATTTTACAGAATAATGTCAGTGCTGGATTTCCAACACAACTCTAATAAAAACCAACTCATGCACAAAAAACTCCAATATGCAATTCTCAATTACATCAATTGATCAGTCTGTTGCCAAGTCCCTGTCAAATTGTCACAACATGAAATATGCTAGGCACACAAAATATCCTCTATGGGAAGGTAAGTTTTGTAAACAGAACAGTACTGGCCTTAATTTGACTGGATCCGTTGCAGCCCACTCATCAGCACCTTCTCTCTCTCTCTGTCTCCTCCTTCTCGTCTCTCATATCACAGAAGAACAAAGGAACAGACAAGAATTTAGTATTTTATGCACTCACTGGGATATTTCAACCATGCAATATCCTTTGTTCACATTCGCGCTAAGAAATAAGCAAACAGCTTAACTCAGGAATATTATAAATAGCTCAATCATATTTTATTTTATTTATTTTTAATCCGTCAACATATCTCTCATTTATCAATTCAATAGATCTCAATCAAATAGTTTCATCGTTAAGCAACAGCCGATTTAACAAACAGAATACTTTATTCGTGTGTAAGTCTCCCCCTTCTTCTCTGTCTGCATGTCACAGCAGCTCAGTGCAGGCAAGGGAGTGGCATATTTGCTCTACGTAACTCTAAACTCATAAAATCCCACACATGCGCAGTTCATTCACCAGGGCAATTTCAGAGTAAAAGGAGCTCCCAAGCAGCTCTCTCCAAGCTAAACAACAGAAAGTAGACAGACCAGCTGTCCCTCCGTTATTTCCCCAACACAGACAAACAGTAACATTTAACAGAACTCACAAACCAACACAAAACATAGAACACAAATCCTACTTCGAAGTTTCTTATCTTTACTTATCCTAATCTGCAGATTTATAGTTATTCTCTTATCCATTACAAAACATCTCTATACACTCTTGAAACTCCTCCCTGTAGGCTCATGATCTTCTAACAGTTATTAAACGTTCTCTTTTTTTATAGAGACTCATAATATTTTAACCTTAACGTCCTTCCAGGGGGTTCATATATAGTTAACAATTATTAACGTTCTCACCAACGGAGACTCATAAGATTTTAACCTTAACTTACATATTTCCTTACAAAAAACAAAAACCCCTGTTCTCAACCAAAACATATATATGTATATATCTCTAACATAAATCTTATCCTAACATGAGTCGACACACAGTTTAAACACAACAGAGACGTCTTTATTTTATTATTATTTTATTATTTTCCCACACACACCCAGGCTCTCTTCCACACACACACAATTCAAGAGGCTTGTATCCGTTCCTACGGACCTCTAAAACATGCTACCGTCGCTCCTTATTTCTCATTATTCCTTCCTAAATTTATGCTACCTCGAGTTTGCAGATATTCAAATGAGAGGTTACATCGAACATATACCTCGTCAACTATAAGTCGAGCGGTAACTTATTTTTTTTGTATTTTATTTTTATTTGTTTTCTTCTTTTTTTTTATTTATTTTTTATTTATTTTTTGGGGGGGATGGATCAGCTTAATATTGCAGATAGATTGTATCTTCTATCAATGTAATTGTCTGCATCACTTCCAATCCCCCATGTTTTTTAAATTTTTGTATATATATATTCCCCTTTATTACTTTTCAACCCCACCATCCTTTCCCTACTTGGAGTAAATTAGTGAACAACAACGCCCAGGCCTCTACTTCCGGTCTATACTTACTATCTACACCTTATGGACAGAGTTAATTTTACAATAATTCTATATCTATATATACAGTGGGGAAAAAAAGCATCCAGTCAGCCACCAATTGTGCAAGCCCTCCCACCCAAAAAGATGAGAGAGGCCCGCAACCCCCTCCACAGGCACACGTCAACCACGACAGACAAACTGAGGGAAAAAAATCCAGAAAATCACACCGTAGGACCCTCAATGAATTCATCCGCAAACCACGGTGGAAAACAAGTCGAGCGGTAACTTGCAACCGAATGTATCTACCACAATCTCCAGTCCCCGGAACTGACCTAAAAACAACCTAGTGAGTTTTCAGGATTTTCGGCCCATCCTAATGATCGCCTCGTTTGAGGGCTTGCCATAGATCAACGACGTCCTAATTTGTATACATTTTTCCTTGGCCTTATTCCTTCATTGTATTCTTTTATTTGAATTTTATTCAAGCAAAATATCCCTGTGTCCAGTATTATCAATTCTTACAGACACTCCCCCCGTTTGCGTTGTTATCAGCGCAAACAAATTTAGAAATTTAGAACGGACTCTTATCCCACAGCAAATAACAGCAAAGTGCACACATAAGTCTTTCAAATGGTACATCTCCCCAGCGCACACACCCACATAAGCAAACGAACCGACCAGCGCACAAAATTGTGAGAAATCTCACCTTATGTGCTGGCGTCTTGAGCGGGAGTCACTTCGTAGCTCATGAATGTTGTTACTCCTCGTCCATTGTTTCAACCATGGTATTTATATCCTATGCCCTATGTAACATAATATGGGTGTTTTCCCATAAACCAATCCCAGGAGGCCACCTAACAGACTTCCTCTAACACACCATTTGCAAACATCAACAAAGTCTAAACTGTTTAGACACTACAGTGGTTTCAGCCAGCTGGATTTAGGACCGCGCTGCAAGGTAACTGCTGTTTGACTTAACAGAAAAAAAAGTATTTATTCCCAGTGCTGAGCTAGTAGTGTAACTGACATGTAATGTTAGCTAATGTTTCATCCCCTCTCGACTGAAGTTCTGTCTGCTACCACAGCCAGTAGCTAGTAGCTACCACAGCCAGTTCAGCTCTAGCCTCTAGCTATCTGTCAGGTAGCAGTATCTAACAGCTGTTGGGAATGTTTTGTAGCCTTTGTTTTATCCCATTTAAACAGAAGTAAATTAACTTGGCTCGTTTTTGCCAGTTGATGTACCATTAGAGCTAGCCGAAAGTTGGCTAACATTAGCTATTCTTTTTTCCCCAATCAAACGATGAACCCAGCGGCCAAATGATTGAAGACCGATATTCTGACGTTTTTTGACAGCGCAATGTGAGTTTCTATTGGAGTTGGAATAGCAATGTAATGTTATTGATCAGTCAGTTTCACTAGCTAATTCCCTACTTTTCACACTGACATGGTATAAACAGCTCTACAGGTTTCACTGTCATGGTGCACAGTCAGTACACAACACTATGCTCATCATGTCTTAGCAGGATCAGATGATGACAGGTGTCACAGCAGGGTCAGAGCCAGGGAAGACCAGTCTACGGAGCAGAAATGTGCAGTATAGTACAACAATGAGTGAATGGATACAAAGTTCCATCTTGAGTTGATGGGTAGGCTACAGTCTGGGATCTGGGAATAATGGTCATTTCAATTATTAAACCATTGATTATATTCAAATCAAATCAAATCAAATCAAATTTTATTGGTCACATGCGCCGAATACAACAGGTGCAGACATTACAGTGAAATGCTTACTTACAGCCCTTAACCAACAGTGCATTTATTTTAAACAAAAAAAGTAAGAATAAAACAACAACAAAAAAGTGTTGAGAAAAAAAGAGCAGAAGTAAAATAAAGTGACAGTAGGGAGGCTATATATACAGTAAAATAAAGTGACAGTAGGGAGGCTATATATACAGGGGGTACCGTTGCATAGTCAATGTGCGGGGGCACCGGCTAGTTGAGGTAGTTGAGGTAATATGTACATGTGGGTAGAGTTAAAGTGACTATGCATAAATACTTAACAGAGTAGCAGCAGCGTAAAAAGGATGGGGTGGGGGGGCAGTGCAAATATTCCGGGTAGCCATGATTAGCTGTTCAGGAGTCTTATGGCTTGGGGGTAGAAGCTGTTGAGAAGTCTTTTGGACCTAGACTTGGCACTCCGGTACCGCTTGCCGTGCGGTAGCAGAGAGAACAGTCTATGACTAGGGTGGCTGGAGTCTTTGACAATTTTGAGGGCCTTCCTCTGACACCGCCTGGTATAGAGGTCCTGGATGGCAGGGAGCTTTGCCCCAGTGATGTACTGGGCCGTACGCACTACCCTCTGTAGTGCCTTGCGGTCAGAGGCCAAGCAGTTGCCATACCAGGCGGTGATGCAACCAGTCAGGATGCTCTCGATGGTGCAGCTGTAGAATTTATTGAGGATCTGAGGACCCATGCCAAATCTTTTTAGTCTCCTGAGGGGGAATAGGCTTTGTCGTGCCCTCTTCACGACTGTCTTGGTGTGTTTGGACCATGATAGTTCGTTGGTGATGTGGACTTCAAGGAACTTGAAGCTCTCAACCTGTTCCACTACAGCCCCGTCGATGAGAATGGGGGCGTGCTCAGTCCTCTTTTTTTTCCTGTAGTCCACAATCATCTCCTTTGTCTTGGTCACGTTGAGGGAGAGGTTGTTGTCCTGGCACCACACGGCCAGATCTCTGACCTCCTCCCTATAGGCTGTCTCATCGTTGTCGGTGATCAGGCCTACCACTGTTGTGTCGTCGGCAAACTTAATGATGGTGTTGGAGTCGTGCCTGGCCATGCAGTCATGGGTGAACAGAGAGTACAGGAGGGGACTGAGCACGCACCCCTGAGGGGCCCCCGTGTTGAGGATCAGTGTGGCAGAAGTGTTGTTACCTACCCTTACCACCTGGGGGCGGCCCGTCAGGAAGTCCAGGATCCAGTTGCAGAGGGAGGTGTTTAGTCCCAGGATCCTTAGCTTAGTGATGAGCTTAGAGGGCACTATGGTGTTGAATGCTGAGCTGTAGTCAATGAATAGCATTCTCACGTAGGTGTTCCTCTTGTCCAGGTGGGAAAGGGCAGTGTGGAGTGTGATAGAGATTGTATCATCTGTGGATCTGTTGGGGCGGTATGCAAATTGGAGTGGGTCTAGGGTTTCTGGGATTATGCTGTTGATGTGAGCCATGACCAGTCTTTCAAAGCACTTCATGGCTACAGACGTCAGTGCTACGGGTCGGTAGTCATTTAGGCAGGTTATCTTAGAGTTCTTGGGCACGGGGACTATGGTGGTCTGCTTGAAACATGTTGGTATTACAGACTCAGTCAGGGACATGTTGAAAATGTCAGTGAAGACACTTGCCAGTTGGTCAGCACATGCTCGGAGTACACGTCCTGGTAATCCGTCTGGCCCTGCGGCCTTGTGAATGTTGACCTGCTTAAAAGTCTTACTCACATCGGCTACGGAGAGCGTGATCACATAGTCGTCCGGAGCAGCTGGTGCTCTCATGCATGCTTCAGTGTTGCTTACCTCGAAGCGAGCATAGAAGTGGTTTAGCTCGTCTGGTAGGCTTGTGTCACTGGGCAGCTCGCGGCTGTGCTTCCCTTTGTAGTCTGTAATAGTTTTCAAGCCCTGCCACATCCGACGAGCGTCAGAGCCAGTGTAGTATGATTCAATCTTAGACCTGTATTGACTCTTTGCCTGTTTGATGGTTCGTCGGAGGTCATAGCGGGATTTCTTATAAGCGTCCGGGTTAGAGTCCCGTTCCTTGAAAGCGGCAGCTCTACCCTTTAGCTCAGTGCGGATGTTTCCTGTAATCCATGGCTTCTGGTTGGGGTATGTACGTACGGTCACTGTGGGGACGACATCATCGATGCACTTATTGATGAAGCCAGTGACTGATGTGGTGTACTCCTCAATGCTGTCTGAAGAATCCCGGAACATGTTCCAGTCTGTGCTAGCAAAACAGTCCTGTAGCTTAGCATCTGCGTCATCTGACCACTTTTTTATTAACCGAATCACTGGTGCTTCCTGCTTCAGTTTTTGCTTATAAGCAGGAATCAGGAGGATAGAGTTATGGTCAGATTTGCCAAATGGAGGGCGAGGGAGAGCTTTGTATGCGTCTCTGTGTGTGGAGTAAAGGTGGTCTAGAGTTTTTTCCCCTCTGGTTGCACATTTAACATGCTGGTAGAAATTAGGTAGAACGGATTTAAGTTTCCCTGCATTAAAGTCCCCGGCTACTAGGAGCGCTGCATCTGGATGAGCGTTTTCCTGTTGATTAATGGCCTTGTACAACTCATTCAGTGCAATCTTAATGCCAGCATTGGTTTGTGGTGGTAAATAGACAGCTATGAAAAATATAGATGAAAACTCTCTTGGTAAATAGTGTGGTCTACAGCTTATCATAAGATACTCTACCTCAGGCGAGCAAAACCTTGAGACTTCCTTAGTATTTGATTTTGTGCACCAGCTGTTGTTTACAAATATACACAGACCGCCGCCCCTTGTCTTACCAGAGTCAGACGTTCTGTCCTGCCGATGTAGCGTATAGCCTGCTAGCTGAATGTTGTCATTGTTGTCGTTCAGCCACGACTCCGTGAAACATAAGATATTACAGTTTTTAATGTCCCGTTGGTAGGATAACCGTAATCTTAAATCGTCAATTTTATTCTCAAAAGATTGAACGTTGGCTAATAGGATTGATGGGAGAGGCAGTTTACTCGCACGCCGTCGGATCCTTACAAGGCACCCGGATCTGCGTCCACGATATCTCCGTCTCTTCCTCACGCGAATGACGGGGATCTGGGCCTTGTTGGGTGTCTGTAGAATATCCTTCGCGAACGCCTCGTTGAAGAAAAAGTCTTCGTCCAATGCGAGGTGAGTAATCGCTGTCCTGATATCCAGAAGCTCTCTTTGGTTATAAGAGACGATGGCAGAAACATTATGTACAAAATAAATTACAAATAACGCGGAAAAACACACATAATAGTACAATTGGTTAGAGGGCTGTAAAACGGCAGCCATCTTCTTCCGGCGCTGTTTCATCCAACATGGATGAATATAATGTATAAATGTACACTGTATCAAGGGTTGACAGATGCTTTTCCCGATGACACAAAACATGTCAAACAAAAATGTGAGGAAGACCTGGGAGACATTGTTGATGATTATGATGATGAAAGGATACAGATGTGTTTGAATGCCCAGTCGTTCATATAATCTCAGACATAAATTACTGCAGTTTAAGACCATCTATAGAACATACTATATGCCAGTAAAACTGAATATCATGCACTCAGAAATGTAATTCCTCTGCTGGAGGTGTAAAACACAAAAGGAGACATATTTGCATATGTTATGCTCTTGTGAAGGCTGGCTGAATTCTGGCAAAGAGTATGTTATTTTATCTCAGCATGTCTACAGATTCTCCCTTCTCTCTGTTTTTGTTAGCTTGGAAATGTTGATACTGGAGACTATTATCAGAAGAAACTGTGTAACCTAGCATTTATAGCGGCTAAGAAATGCATTACCATTAATTGGAAGGTTGGTTATCCTCCAACAACGTCACAATGGATGACAGAAATGTAAAGTTATGCTTCACTGGATTTTATTTATTACAAGATCAAGGGTATGCTGTGCAACTTTTATAAGGTCTGGATGCCTTATATGGAATACTGTACGACAAAAAGAGTCTGTATTGAAAACATGCCCACGTCAGGGGAGATACCTATTAAGTAAAACCCTAGCTGCTGGACTGCTCAGTCCTGGTGTGAAGGAACATTTTATGTTTGTGCTTTTTTAATAACCAATTCGACTGGGTTCATGCAAATGACTGATTCATCGTGCCTGGGAGGAATTCTCACAATTACTATAAGCAATTTGGCAGTATGCCCAGAACATTGTTTTGAGAACCGAAAGGGGTTGTCTCAGTTTCAAGGTGTCAGCTTGGAGAGAAGAAGCCTTGTGAGGTATTGGTCTGTCACATGCATGAACCAAACGTTAATTATGAATTAATTATAAATAATTAATAATGTAAATCATGCAAATATAACTTGTCTGTGTAAGCAGTATATAAGAGAACTAACGGGACAAGCCCCGACGGAGCTCCCAACCGACGTGTACTATGGTGCATTACGTTTGTTGGAACCTCATTAGCTTGCTGATAATAAAGAATGATTCAATTAAAATTGACTTCAGGTGTCCCTGGTGGTAATTTCTACGACACTGGCCCTGGGGGGTCTGCCTTACTGTTGGTTGTCACTTTAGCCTTGGCCTAACACACCTGAAACCAATAATGAATGTTTCACTAAGAGTGGGGTGTGTTGGGTTGGGGCGCTGCAGGGTGATGGACCCCTAGGGGCAGGACGGGGCGATCCAGTAAAATAAGCTCTACAGTACTATTAGGCCTATGATATGAATTACAGTGTAATTATTGGGGCAGTGGAGCATTTTTTCTTCTTTTATACTCCAAAAATTTGGATTTGAAATGTGTTTCAGATTATTTTGTGCCCAATTGAAATGAATGGTAAATAATGTATTGTGTCATTTTGGAGTCCCTTTTAAGAATATAATGTTTCTGAACACGTCTACATTGATGCGGATGCTACCATGATTACGTATAATCCTGAATGAATTATGAATAGTGAGAAAGTTAGAGACGCACTAATATCATACCCCAAAGACATGATATTTGTGTGTTTACAACTTTCTCACTCATCACTATTCATGATTCATTTAGGATTATCCATAGCATCCACATTAATGTAGAAGTGTTTAGAAACAATTCTATTCTTCTTTACAATAAAAGTGACCCCAAAATTACCCCTAAAGGGTCATATTAGATTGTGTAGAAATGCAGGAAATTAGCTTTAGATGGCCAAATATTCTGAGGGAGGACCCCCAGACCCCCCCACTAAAACCAAAGTTGTGTCCCTGGTTGCCAATAATGTTTGCCATTGAACAGGAATTGTTTGCTCCACAGTGAGACGTTCACAAGAAGCTGCTATTCAGCATTGTATTGAGCCTCACAATAACTATTAGAGTCAATCAGAGCAGATGCAACACAAGGAAAACACTCCTGTGGCCACATGCCCACTGTTATCACTGCAACCCCTCTACTGACCACTATCTCTGTCCTGTCAGAGAGCTTTCATCCTCCTGTGATCTCTACCCAGTCATGCTCCTCTCCCTCGTTATCTGCCTGCCACCGAGGTGTGACTATCATGGATGACTGATTGTCTTTTGGGGCGAGTTGTCCTTCAGTCCCATAGCAGCATCTAATCTTGTCCTTGTCCCTGGCTAAACTGAACTAGCAGTCAAGTGCATGCATAATTGTTTACGAAAGGCTGATCCACAGCTATATTGAACTGTATTTCTGGGTCAAATCAAACTCTCTCACCCTTCCGACTGTCTCATCAAGGACAAGGTCACTTTTCTATTGTGATAGCCAATGACATGTACTTATTCTGGGAATCAGAATGCTACTCTCCCCTCCAACTGTATATGTGCCTTCTATGTCAAAACAATGTACATTTTACGTATAGGAGAAGATGCTCTATGTTCTATGTCTTTATTGATGGGGGGCTTACAAGTTGTTACTTGTTAACATCTGATTCCATTGAGGAAAACATATAGGCTTCTTTATGGAAGATTATATGCATAAAACAGAATGAAAATGATTTAGTATCCCCTCCAAGTCCATACCTGTACAATCAGAGCAATGGTTGCCAAGGGACCATAGACAGCTGTCCATCATAGTATGCAGCCAGGAGGCCAAGCTTGCTTGGTGCATCTAAACACTGGCTATCAGTTTTCTGTGTTAGTGAGTTACATTGTATTTCAAATCAATATATTGGTTTTAGATCATTAAGAGGGTGGATTGTTTCTCTTGGCGCTTGCCGATTTACAGTAGATGTGCCCCCAGCCACTTTACTAATGAAGACTTACACTATAGTACTTTGTAGTGTTTTTTTGTTAGTTTATTTGAATCTCTCAAGGACAGATTCCCGTGGACAGATTAAACGGCGAGAATCTGTTATGGCTCATGTTTAATTATTTGATTACGAGCAGCAGTAGTTCCTGGTTTTGGGTTTTCGTTATTTATTATTTGAACGAATCAGGATTGGGCGAAGGCAGTGCTTAAACTGCTGCAGTGATTTTCAAGCCTGTGTGCGGATGATAAATGGTTCTCACTGAATTCCACAGCCACAAAGTCAAAATTGGCTATATCGTAAAAATGTATGAAAACAAACATTTCCTTTTTGACCATGATAAACCCAGGTGAAATTAGCGTAAGGGAGGGGTTTGGCCGAGAGTTTCAGTTTGCGAGGGAGGAGATTTCGCTTCCTTCCTTAGCACAAAGGTAATCACAATGTTAAATGCATTACCCCCAGAAGTAAAACAGGAAATGACAAACTTTTGTGAGAGAATTTTAGGATTCTTCTAATTCTCCTCTCATGTTGATATATTCATTAACATGTTCTCTCCCCCCTGTTGCCTGAGTACTAAAGTGATCCCAATATTCCCTCATCTCACAATGCTGGGGTAACATAGACATCAGTAGCTTCATCCAATTATAATGAAGAATACACAGACTCTGTAATGAAAAATGTGTAAAAATAATGATCTAGTGTATAACTCCTGTCTCTAGTGGCCATCAGCTGACATTTATGGGATGCATTACAATGAAAAATGGAATAAAGCAATTTCTGGGTAGATAAAATATGTTGAAATTCATATTCCCAATTAGATGTGGAAAATATTTAAGATTTTACCTAATTCCTTATCTAATGAAGTCAATTACAAATCTGCACACTCCAATTCGGGAACCTTACTCACAGTCAGAGACATCCACACCACTTTAAACACGTATCCAGTTTGGTGAAGTACTATGTAAGAGAAACAAAGCTTTAAGACAATTTAACACTCCTCTTTCCTCTTTGGTTCAATTTGCTTTGCCCAGTTCCTATTGATTTTGTTTCCTCGAGATTGAGACTGATGGGTGCTAAGGTTACATTCAAATGAGATTCCAGAGGAGAAGTGTGGACATTTTTGTGGACTCATTCCCTGGGTGGCTTGTCTCTCACTTTCTTCTGGGCTGTGTGCAGTCACTGTATAATTAATTTTGCTCAGTGTGTTTGCCTTTAGGAAACAATTTACTGCAGCTTAGGCTTTTTTCTCCAACAAATAAGTGACGTTTCTTGTGTCATTAAATTATTAAATGAATTAAAAATTGTGTCAGTAAATGTAAATGTAAAAATTTAATATATTGTTTCAGATACTATTTTGAGTGATTCCTGGATCATAAAAAATATATACATTGCAGTAGAGAACAAATTTTTAAGCAAATGGGAATTGAACAGGAAGCAAATAATGACAGGAAGAGTAGAGGAGGGATGAATAAAGCATTATGATACACTTTAGTCTTCCCTAGTATAGGATACTCTGTATGTATGTACCTAACTCTACTCAAAAGAAACCCCTGAGATGTGTCTGTTACCTTGATTATTACTCAACCCAAAACATTCCAAAAGTCGCATATTAGAGTTCATTCAAGTACAACACACAGATTGTTTGACAGAATAAGACATTTTCAGACGTGGTGTTGTTATGCTGTTGGAGTGGTGTGTCACTGAGCTGTCATCCCCCTGGCAGTGGCCTAATTCTCTGGGTGCTCCATGCCTGTAGACAGACAGGTGGTGTAGGAGGCAGACGCAGAGGGACCACCATGTCTGTCTGCCTCTTCAAACAGCCACTTCACACACACGCGCAAGCACACACACACACACACACACACACAGAGAGACACAAAAACACACACACAGAGTGTTTGTCAAGGCTGGCGATGCCCGTCACAATATCTATCTCACAATACTACAACAGGCAAATAAATAATCCTGGCCCATCTAAATGAGCTCTCTCATGAAATGTGGCAAGGGCACAATGTGTAGCACAATACGTGGCTCAGTGATCAATATGTTTGATAAACTGCTGGAGCATTCAGCAAGTTGAGTGTCTGACTTCATCAGGGTAAAATCAAAGCCCAGGCGGTCACTGTGAGCACCGCTCTGAATGACCTCACAGCACTTGGCCTTGCACTTCATCCTTCCCTGGCTGGCATCCTTCTGTGGTCATTCCACAGTCCAAACTTCAAGGGCTTCCATTACTGTGTCTTAGTGCTGATATGAGCACATCATCCCAAGTGAATTACAGTAATGACTTCTTCTTTTCTCCTCTCTCTCTCTCTCTCTCTCTCTCTCTCTCTCTCTCTCTCTCTCTCTCTCTCTCTCTCTCTCTCTCTCTCTCTCTCTCTCTCTCTCTCTCTCTCTCTCTCTCTCTCTCTCTCTCTCTCTCTCACCCCCCCTTGTTCTTTGTCTCTCTGGGGAGAGTGCTGGCATGGATCAATATTTTGTACTTGCATATTAGTGTGTGTGTGTGTGTGTGTGTGTGTGTGTGTGTGTGTGTGTGTGTGTGTGTGTGTGTGTGTGTGTGTGTGTGTGTGTGTGTGTGTGACCTTGCCCTCCTCTGCTTCCAGTTTTCTCCTGACAGATATCATTAGCATATCAAACTATCTCAGCATCTGTCGCATCCCTTGTTCCGGCCAAGGAAACAACATCAGAGCTGCTCACTGTTAATGCCTCTGTGTTTCATGCTACTCAGGTCAAATGGTTTCAGTGGGGAAGGAGGAGTGAGAGGCATATTAAATCTATGCCTAGTGTTTGTATGGTTTTGACCTAGAGACTGTCTGTTTGAATTCTCCCAGTTGACTCTATTCTTCTACCCAACAAACTCAACACTAATATGATCAGCATGTCTGTAAATGAATGTTTATCCTTTAGAGAGTTCAATTTCTGGTTTCTTTAACATTGTCAAACCAGAAATCATTTTCATAATCAATACAATTGCATTGTTAACCCCAAGTGCAGCAATATACAGTCATACACGTCCAATATATGCTGTATACTGTATGTTTTGTTCAGCAGAGGTGATAAAACACGATCTCACACACTGACAATCTCAATAGCTATTATATTCTATAATATAATTGTATTTATGGGTAACAATGGGCAACAAATAGTTTAAGATCTGAATCTCTTTTTTTGCCATATCACAAGATATCATTTTCAGACTTGTGGGCACTTTGCTCCATGGGAAACTGTGCTAATCTGAAACAATGAGTCAGAGTGCAGGTTTGTCTGCAGGCGGCCTCATCAGTTCTGCAGCCAGGTTGCATTAGCGGGATGAGGATGATAACACCTGCACTGCGGAGGGTAATACTGTAGCATCTGTGAGGCATGGAGCTTGTTATCACACATAGTTCTATCAGCATATTAATACAAAGGTAACGCTCCTTTCTCCGTGCCCCAGTTTCCTCTATTGTGTTTTGGATCGCAGCCATCAGACAATTATCAAAAGTCAGGAGAAGGGATGAAAGAGAACCTGGGGTGATCTCACGTGCAAATACACATATACACACTACCTCATGACACACACCTCCTGGCTCCTACTGAGGCATCCGTGTCTGTGGAATTGTTCATATTGTTTGCCAATACAAACCACAATATGAATGTGGTTAATGAGCATGATGTGGTGAGGTTTGGTCCTTGTCTAGCGTACACAGTGAGCACGATTACTCAGGTTGCAATATCTGTCCAAGATTAAACCTAAATCAAATCATATCACACATACAGTACCCAGGCAGCCAATTTCTAATGTAGGCCAAGTGTCTAACCTCTGTTTAAATGTTTTGGCGCCGGGTCTGGTCAGCCTCAGTAGGCCAGCCTAGTAGGAGGCCTCATTTAGTGTTGCTTTCTCTTTGTATCGATTCACCCACTGTTTTGTGATCCCTACTTGACACAAGCATGGGGATTTACTGACAAATGTATTCCTGACATATCCCTGTTAATTTTCCAATCAAAGCAAACCTTAGCTCAGCTGTATGAAAACACTGCCTCAGTGATTGAGCTGACCTGACCCCCTATCTACCCCCACACAACCCCACCACCACCACCACTATGAGACCTGTCAGTCTTCTAATGGGAGGCTAGACCTCCCCTGTACTCTGAATGAATAAACTCATGGATTTATTTGAAGTTGCAGTGTATGGCTTTAAGTTATCATCTATCCATCATAAAAGCCTGTTTTTCATTCCGTCATGAATTGCAGGTTGACGTTCACTGTCATGAGTCTTGTCCTGGAGGCAGAACTGAGCGATTTCCGCCAGATGGGCCAGCTGCAAAGTCAACATTGTGTAACACTCTGGCTCTATGGACGTTTATATTGAGCCAGGGTTGTTCATTTTCTTGTGTTGGGTGTATTTCATTTGGTGGTGTTGGGGATGGGTGAGTTTCATTTTGTTTGTGTATGTGGTGATTGGTCGATGACTCCCAATCAGAGGTAACGAGTGTCAGCTGTCGGCTCGTTATCTCTGATTGGGAGCCATATATATTCGGTGTGTTTTTCCTTTGTGTTGTGGGTTATTGTTTCTTTGTAGCTGTTAGTCGTATTCAGTTTAGAACTTCACGTATCATTATTTGTTGTTTTCTTCGTGGTTGCTTTAAGTAAATAAAGTCATCATGTTCACTCGCAACGCTGCGCATTGGTCTCCTCCTTCAGACGATCGTGACAGAATAACCCACCACAAGAGGACCAAGCGGCGTAACAAGCGGCAACAGGACCTACCTACGCAGGATTTATGGAAGCCTCCTAAGGACTTTTGGACATGGGAGGAGATTCGGGCTGGAAAGGGTCCTTGGGCACAACCGGAGGAATATCACCGCCCTCGTGAAGAGCTGGAGGCAGCTGCAGCCGAGAGGAGGTGGTATGAGGAGGAATATCACCGCCCTCGTGAAGAGCTGGAGGCAGCTGCAGCCGAGAGGAGGTGGTATGAAGAGGAAGCGCGGAGTCGAGGCTGGAAGCCCGTGGTTACTCCCCAAAAAAATTTTGGGGGGGGGCACATGGCTTGGGCGCCTGGGCAGCAGGAGGCTGCCACAGGTAGAGCTGGAGAGAAGGCTATCGGATTACGGGAGCCATTGGCGAGTAGAGGGAGGGAAGTTGTTGTGGCACGGCATGAGAGACTGAAGTGTGTTACCAGTCTGGTCCGGTCCGTTCTTGATCCCCAGTTAAGGCCAGTGGTGGGTGTTCCCGGTACGTACCGGTCTGTTCCTACTCCACGCACCAGGTCCACGATGTGCGTCGCCAGCCCGGCCCGGCCTGTTCCGGCCACTCGCACCAGGGATAAGGTGCACGTCGCCAGCCCAGCCCGGCCTGTTCCTGCTCCACGCACGACTCCTACGGGGTGCGTCACCAGTCGGCCAGAGTCTGCCGTCTGCCCAACGGCGCCTGAACTGCCCGTCTGTCAAGCGCTGCATAAGCCGCCCGTCTGTACTGAGCCTGCAAAGCCGTCCGTCTGCCATGAGCCTTCAGAGCCTTCCGCCAGACAGGAGCCGCTAGAGCCTTCCGCCAGACAGAATCATACACCTGCTATGGAATCAGCAGGAGCCGACGCAGCCCATACTAGACTGGAAGCTCAGGTTCGGGACCAGAAAGAGCAGATCCTGCAGATGGGAGCCGTCCTGCTGGAGGTGATGACTGCAATCCGAGGCTGGGGTCCGCCTCCACCGCCAGCCTCCCAGCCAGCACCATCAGCCAGCCATGAGCAGCCAGATCTGTCAACCAGCCATGAGCAGCCAGACCCGTCAGCCAGCCATGAGCAGCCAGACCCGTCAGCCAGCCATGAGCAGCCAGATCCGTCAGCCAGCCATGAGCAGCCAGACCCGTCAGCCAGCCATGAGCAGCCAGGCCCGTCAGCCAGCCATGAGCAGCCAGATCCGTCAGCCAGCCATGAGCAGCCAGATCCGTCAGCCAGCCATGAGCAGCCAGATCCGTCAGCCAGCCATGAGCAGCCAGATCCGTCAGCCAGCCATGAGCAGCCAGATCCGTCAGCCAGCCATGAGCAGCCAGATCCGTCAGCCAGCCAGGATCCGCCAGAGCCGTCCAGCCAGGGTCCGCCAGAGCCGTCCAGCCTGGATCCGCCAGAGCCGTCTAGCCAGGATCCGCCAGAGCCGTCCAGCCAGGGTCCGCCAGAGCCGTCCAGCCTGGATCCGCCAGAGCCGTCTAGCCAGGATCCGCCAGAGCCGTCCAGCCAGGATCCGCCAGAGCCGTCCAGCCAGGGTCCGCCAGAGCCGTCCCGCCGGGATCCGCCAGAGCCATCCCGCCGGGATCCGCCAGAGCCGTCTAGCCAGGATCCGCCAGAGCCGTCTAGCCAGGATCCGCCAGAGCCGTCCAGCCAGGGTCCGCCAGAGCCGTCCAGCCTGGATCCGCCAGAGCCGTCTAGCCAGGATCCGCCAGAGCCGTCCAGCCGGGATCCGCCAGAGCCGTCCCGCCAGGATCCGCGAGAGCCAGCCAGCCAGGATCCGCCATCTAGTCAGGTGCTGCCCCTTAGCCCGGTGCTGCCCTTTAGCCTGGTGCTGCCCCTTAGTCCGGTGCTGCCTCTGAGTCCGGTGCCGCCCCTTAGCCCGGTGCTGCCCCGTAGTCCGGTACTGCCCCTTAGTCCGGTGCTGCCCCTTAGTCCGGTGCTGCCCTTTAGCCCGGTGCTGCCCCTGAGTCCGGTGCTGCCCCTGAGTCCGGTGCCGCCCCTTAGCCCGGTGCTGCCCCGTAGTCCGGTACTGCCCCTTAGCCCGGTGCTGCCCCTTAGTCCTGTACTGCCCTTTAGTCCGGTACTGCCCCGTAGTCCGGTGCTGCCCCTTGTCCCGGTGCTGCCCCTTATCCCGGTGCTGCCCCTTATCCCGGTGCTGCCCCTTAGGCCGATGCTGCCCCTTAGTCCGGGGTTGCCCCTTAGTCCAGGTGGGGTTAGGTGGAGGGTGGTCATTGGGAGGAGGCTACCGAAGCAGGTTGTGACTGTGGTGGGGTGGGGATCACGACCGGGGCCAGAGCCGCCACCATGGACAGACGCCCACCCAGACCCTCCCCTAGTCCTGATGTTGGTGCGCCCGGAGTTCGCACCTTTAGGGGGGGGTACTGTAACACTCTGGCTCTATGGACGTTTATATTGAGCCAGGGTTGTTCATTTTCTTGTGTTGGGTGTATTTCATTTGGTGGTGTTGGGGATGGGTGAGTTTCATTTTGTTTGTGTATGTGGTGATTGGTCGATGACTCCCAATCAGAGGTAACGAGTGTCAGCTGTCGGCTCGTTATCTCTGATTGGGAGCCATATATATTCGGTGTGTTTTTCCTTTGTGTTGTGGGTTATTGTTTCTTTGTAGCTGTTAGTCGTATTCAGTTTAGAACTTCACGTATCATTATTTGTTGTTTTCTTCGTGGTTGCTTTAAGTAAATAAAGTCATCATGTTCACTCGCAACGCTGCGCATTGGTCTCCTCCTTCAGACGATCGTGACACATTGGCTATATTGTAAAAATGCATGAAAACTAAATTGTGCTTTTTGGTCTTAATTTAAGGTTAGGGTTAGGTTTAAAATCAGATTTTATGACATTGTGGCTGTAGTGACCACTACAGCTACCTCCAGAACAAGCTTCATGATGAAAAATGAAGTAATGTCAAAGTGTCTTTAACTGTAAGAATTACAGCTCAAGTGAGAAGATTACTGATCATGCAAAGCAGAGACGTAGATAAAGAAATACATATTGTCATCGCATTAACTTTTACTTTAGAGGAAGATTAGTAGCCTACATAAAATATAAACCTTGCCTATAAAGGAGAAATTCCTCTCTCATTTGTAAATGATTTCATTACACAGACCAGTAAAGTGCACAGAAAACAAATTTGAGCTCAGATGTTGTTCAAAAGTATATTAACTAAACTAGGAACGGCAGGGGAACAGAGAGCTTCTGGTCATGCTTCTGTGTTTTCAGACTTTAAGGATGAGGTTCACATTAAAACCCTGAAAATGATAAATGACTCAGACATTTATAAATCATTGCGCAAACTAGGACTCTATACTCAATATGTATTGCTAGGAAGCACATTATGAATTTAAATGTGATAAGCAATGTCTTTTATGAAGCTGATAATTGAGTCACAAGGCCATTCAGAAGTATTGATGGGTTTCCTATGGCAATTTACAGAGGATTATGGCTTATTGTATTGTGTGCACTGCCGAGAGAAGTTCACCACCAGGTGGTCATAAAATTGTTTTTTTTCCCTGTAAAGTAAATACCATTGAAATATTGAACTCCAACTTGAAAGGTGCTGTTTGCCTAAGAGGTAATCTATGATTCATTTTGAATTTAGGTCAGCGTATTTGATAGCACTTTTTAAGATCAAACATTCAGTACAGCATCAACATCTCAAGGTATTTTGCATGAAATATTCCTTCACACTAATTTAAATTGATATTTGGTTGTGTTGAGAGGTTTTCTGAGTTGTGTACATGTCTATTTATTTCAATAATAATCAACTCACTCTTTATATTGCCTCCCACGATAGTATCTCCAAGTGATGAGCTCATGTTTAACAGGTAAATGCTGACTCTCCAAAAGGTTCTCTCTCCTCTCAGTATGTAATAAATTCATTTGCAGACTTACTCCAAATCTTCATGACCCCAAGATACCTGTGTAATTTACAGCTTGATTTATTCATGCAGAGCTTGAGAGGGTGTGGTTACAGTGCCTTGCAAAAGTATTCATCCCCCTTGGCGTTTTTCCTATTTTGTTGCATTACAACCTGTAATTTAAATGGATTTTTATTTGGATTTCATGTAATGGACATACACAAAATAGTCCAAATTGGTGAAGTGAAATGAAAAAAATAACTTGTTTCAAAAAATTCTAAAAAATAAATAACGGAAATGTGGTTTGTGCATATGTATTCACCCCCTTTTCTAAGAAGACCCTAAATAAGATATGGTGAAACCAATTACCTTCACAAGTTTCATAATTAGTTAAATAAAGTCCACCTGTGTGCAATCTAAGTGTCACATGATCTGTCACATGATCTCAGTATACAGTTGAAGTCGGAAGTTTACATACACCGTAGCCAAATACATTTAAACTCAGTTATTCACAATTCCTGACATTTAATCCTAGTAAAAATTCCCTGTCTTAGGTCAGTTAGGATCACCACTTTATTTTAAGAATGTGAAATATCAGAATAATAGTAGAGAGAATTATTTCTTTCAGCTTTTATTCATTTCATCACATTCCCAGTGGGTCAGTGTCACGCTCGTCGGGAACAGAGGAGGACCAAGGCGCAGCGTGGAATGCGAACATTTTATTATTATAAAGTATCACACGATTGGCTTGGTGCGGGGAGCAGGAACAGGACGGGCCGGGCTGGCGACGCGCACCATTGGCCTGGTGCGGGGAGCAGGAACAGGACGGACCGGGCTGGCGACGCGCACTATTGGCTTGGTGCAGGGTGCAGGAGCAGGCCGGGCCGGGCTGGCGACGCGCACCATAGGCTTGGTGCGGGGAGCAGGAGCGGGCCGGACCGGGCTGGAGACTCGCACCATTGGCCTGGTGCGGGGAGCAGGAACAGGCCGGACCGTACTGGGGACACACACCACTGGCCCTACGCAGGGATCTGGAATGGGCCGGACCGGACTGGTAACACACCCCAGTACCTCTCGCCGTGCCTCTACACCTTCCATCCCCTCTTCGACCAGTGGCCCCCGTAACCTGGCGGCCTCCTCTGCCAACCCGCTGGGCCGCTCTGTCGCGGTCTCCTGCTGGCCCGTCGTCCACGGCGTTAGCCCCCCCCTAAAAAAATTCTGGGCGTCTCTCCTACCCGTGGACCAGGTCTCCATGTCCCTCGCCAGACTTTCGCCCTTCTGCTTCCAAGTCCGGCCCTTCTCTTCCTCACCCGGCTTGACCCAGTCAAGGAGGCGAAGGAGATCTGCTAGAGATCTCCCTGGCGATGGCTCCTGGACACGTTGCTTGGTCCAGTCTTGGTGGTTTCTTCTGTCACGCTCGTCGGGAACAGAGGAGGACCAAGGCGCAGCGTGGAATGCGAACATTTTATTATTATAAAGTATCACACGAACAAAACGAAAACGTGACGTCCCTGGTTACATACACAAACCAACACGGAACAAGAAACCACACCAAATGAATGCCTAACGGTTACTTAAGTATGGCTCCCAATCAGAGACAACGAGCTACAGCCATCTCTGATTGGGAGCCACCCTGGCCAACATAGAAATACAACAACTAGAACAAACACAAATGAAAACTCACACCCTGGCTCAACATACTAGAGTCCCCAGAGCCAGGGCGTGACAGTACCCCCCCTTAAAGGCGCGGACTCCGACCGCGCCAACCAAATACCACAGGGGAGGGACCGGGTGGGCAGTCCGCCTAGGCGGCGGATCCGGCTCCGGGCCTGATCCCCGCTCCCTCTCCAACCCCCCAAAGTATCCCTGGTCCGGTCTGGCCCCGCTGGCCGGAGCTGGACTGCACACTGGTGGAGCGGATTGCTCTAGCTCCGGCGTGAAGCATCTGACCGGTGCCGGACCAGGCACCGGTGGAACAGGCACGGGACGTGCCGGACTGACGACGCACACCACTGGCTTGGTGTGGGGAACAGGCACGGGCCGTGCCGGGCTGACGACGCACACCACTGGCTTGGTGTGGGGAGCAGGAGCGGGCCGGACCGGGCTGGCGATGCGCACCATTGGCTTGGTGCGGGGAGCAGGAACGGGCCGGACCGGGCTGGCAACGCGCACCATTGGCTTGGTGCGGGGAGCAGGAACAGGACGGACCGGGCTGGCGACGCGCACTATTGGCTTGGTGCAGGGTGCAGGAGCAGGCCGGGCCGGGCTGGCGACGCGCACCATAGGCTTGGTGCGGGGAGCAGGAGCGGGCCGGACCGGGCTGGAGACTCGCACCATTGGCCTGGTGCGGGGAGCAGGAACAGGCCGGACCGTACTGGGGACACACACCACTGGCCCTACGCAGGGATCTGGAATGGGCCGGACCGGACTGGTAACACACCCCAGTACCTCTCGCCGTGCCTCTACATCTTCCATCCCCTCTTCGACCAGTGGCCCCCGTAACCTGGCGGCCTCCTCTGCCAACCCGCCTCCTCTGCTAGAGATCTCCCTGGCGATGGCTCCTGGACACGCTGCTTGGTCCAGTCTTGGTGGTTTCTTCTGTCACGCTCGTCGGGAACAGAGGAGGACCAAGGCGCAGCGTGGAATGCGAACATTTTATTATTATAAAGTATCACACGAACAAAACGAAAACGTGACGTCCCTGGTTACATACACAAACCAACACGGAACAAGAAACCACACCAAATGAATGCCTAACGGTTACTTAAGTATGGCTCCCAATCAGAGACAACGAGCTACAGCCATCTCTGATTGGGAGCCACCCTGGCCAACATAGAAATACAACAACTAGAACAAACACAAATGAAAACTCACACCCTGGCTCAACATACTAGAGTCCCCAGAGCCAGGGCGTGACAGTCAGAAGTTTACATACACTCAGTTAGTATTTGGTAGCATTGCCTTTAAATTGTTTAACTTAGGTCAAACGTTTCGGGTAGCCTTCCACAAGCTTCCCACAATAAGTTGGGTGAATTTTGGCCCATTCCTCCTGACAGAGCTGGTGTAACTGAGTCAGGTTTGTAGGCCTCCTTGCTCGCACACGCTTTTTCAGTTCTGCCCACAAATTTTCTATAGGACTGAGGTCAGGGCTTTGTGATGGCCACTCCAATACCTTGACTTTGTGGTCCTTAAGCCATTTTGCCACAACTTTGGAAGTATGCTTGGGGTCATTGTCCATTTGGAAGACCCATTTGCGACCAAGCTTTAACTTCCTGACTGATGTCTTGAGATATTGCTTCAATATACAGTGGGGAGAACAAGTATTTGATACACTGCCGATTTTGCAGGTTTTCCTGCTTACAAAGCATGTAGAGGTCTGTAATTTTTATCATAGGTACACTTCAACTGTGAGAGACGGAATCTAAAACAAAAATCCAGAAAACCACATTGTATGATTTCTAAGTAATTAATTTGCATTTTATTGCATGACATAAGTATTTGATCACCTACCAACCAGTAAGAATTCCGGCTCTCACAGACCTGTTAGTTTTTCTTTAAGAAGCCCTCCTGTTCTCCACTCATTACCTGTATTAACTGCACCTGTTTGAACTCGTTACCTGTATAAAAGACACCTGTCCACACACTCAATCAAACAGACTCCAACCTCTCCACAATGGCCAAGACCAGAGAGCTGTGTAAGGACATCAGGGATAAAATTGTAGACCTGCACAAGGCTGGGATGGGCTACAGGACAATAGGCAAGCAGCTTGGTGAGAAGGCAACAACTGTTGGCGCAATTATTAGAAAATGGAAGAAGTTCAAGATGACGGTCAATCCCCCTTGGTCTGGGGCTCCATGCAAGATCTCACCTCGTGGGGCAACAATGATCATGAGGAAGGTGAGGGATCAGCCCAGAACTACACGACAGGACCTGGTCAATGACCTGAAGAGAGCTGGGACCACAGTCTCAAAGAAAACCATTAGTAACACATTACGCCGTCATGGATTAAAATCCTGCAGCGCACGCAAGGTCCCCCTGCTCAAGCCAGCGCATGTCCAGGCCCGTCTGAAGTTTGCCAATGACCATCTGGATGATCCAGAGGATGAATGGGAGAAGGTCATGTGGTCTGATGAGACAAAAATAGAGCTTTTTGGTCTAAACTACACTCGCCGTGTTTGGAGGAAGAAGAAGGATGAGTACAACCCCAAGAACACCATCCCAACCGTGAAGCATGGAGGTGGAAATATCATTCTTTGGGGATGCTTTTCTGCAAAGGGGACAGGACGACTGCACCGTATTGAGGGGAGGATGGATGGGGCCATGTATCGCGAGATCTTGGCCAACAACCTCCTTCCCTCAGTAAGAGCATTGAAGATGGGTCGTGGCTGGGTCTTCCAGCATGACAACGACCCGAAACACACAGCCAGGGAAACTAAGGAGTGGCTCCGTAAGAAGCATCTCAAGGTCCTGGAGTGGCCTAGCCAGTCTCCAGACCTGAACCCAATAGAAAATATTTGGAGGGAGCTGAAAGTCCGTATTGCCCAGCGACAGCCCCGAAACCTAAAGGATCTGGAGAAGGTCTGTATGGAGGAGTGGGCCAAAATCCCTGCTGCAGTGTGTGCAAACCTGGTCAAGACCTACAGGAAACGTATGATCTCTGTAATTGCAAACAAAGGTTTCTGTACCAAATATTAAGGTAACGAGTTCAAACAGGTGCAGTTAATACAGGTAATGAGTGGAGCCGGAATTCTTACTGGTTGGTAGGTGATCAAATACTTATGTCATGCAATAAAATGCACATTAATTACTTTAAAATCATACAATGTGATTTTCTGGATTTTTGTTTTAGATTCCGTCTCTCACAGTTGAAGTGTACCTATGATAAAAATTACAGACCTCTACATGCTTTGTAAGTAGGAAAACCTGCAAAATCGGCAGTGTATCAAATACTTGTTCTCCCCACTGTATATCCACATAATTTTCCTTCCTCATGATGCCATCTATTTTGTGAAGTGCACCAGTCCCTCCTGCAGCAAAGCACCCCCACAGCATGATGCGGCCACCCCCGTGCTTCATGGTTGGGATGGTGTTCTTCGGCTTGCAAGCCACCCCCTTTTTCCTCCAAACATAACGATGGTCATTATGGTCAAACAGTTCTATTTTTGTTTCACCAGACCAGAGGACATTTCTCCAAAAAGTACGATCTTTGTCCCCATGTGCAGTTGCAAACCGTAGTCTGGCTTTTTTATGGCGGTTTTGGAGCAGTGGCTTCTTCCTTGCAGGGGCCTTTCAGGTTATGTCGATATAGGACTTGTTTTACTGTGGATATAGATACTGTTGTACCTGTTTCCTCCAGCATCTTCACAAGGTCCTTCTGGGATTGATTTGCACTTTTCGCACCAAAGTACGTTCATCTCTAGGAGACAGAATGCGTCTCCTTCCTGAGCGGTATGACGGCTGCGTGGTCCCATGATGTTTATACTTGCGTACTATTGTTTGTACAGATGAACGTGGTACCTTCAGGCATTTGGAAATTGCTCCCAAGGATGAACCAGACTTGTGGAGGTCTACAATTTTTTTCTGAGGTCTTGGCTGATTTCTTCTCATTTTCCCGTGATGTCAAGCAAAGAGGCACTGAGTTTGAAGGTAGGCCTTGAAATACATCCACAGGTACACCTCCAATTGACTCAAATGATGTCAATTAGCCTATCAGAAGCTTCTAAAGTCATGACATCATTTTCTGGAATTTTCCAAGCTATTTAAAGGCACAGTCAATTTAGTGTATGTCAACTTCTGACCCACTGGAATTGTGATACAGTGAATTATAAGTGAAATAATCTGTCTGTAAACAATTGTTGGAAAAATTACTTGTGACTTGCCAGAAACTATAGTTTGTTAACAAGAAATTTGTGGAGTGGTTGAAAAACTAGTTTTAATGACTCCAACCTAAGTGTATGTAAACTTCCGACTTCAACTGCATATACACCTGTTCTGAAAGGCCCCAGAGTCTGCAATACCACTAACCAAGGGGCACCACCAAGGAGCTCTCCAAACAGGTCAGGGACAAAGTTGTGGAGAAGTACAGATCAGGGTTGGGTATAAAAAAATATCAGAAACTTTGAACATCCCACGGAGCACCATTAAATCCATTATTTAAAAATTGAAAGAATATGGCACCACAACAAACCTGCCAAGAGAGGGCCGCCCACCAAAACTCACAGACCAGGCAAGGAGGGCATTAATCAGAGAGGCAACAAAGAGACCAAAGATAACCCTGAAGGAGCTGCAAAGCTCCACTGCAGAGACTGGAGTATCTGTTCATAGGACCACTTTAAGCAGTACACTCCAAAGAGCTGGGCTTTACAGAAGAGTGGCCAGAAAAAAGCTGATGCTTAAAGAAAAAAATAAGCAAACACAGTGGTGTTCGCCAAAAGGCATGTGGGAGACTCCCCAAACATATGGAAGAAGGTACTCTTGTCAGATTAGACTATAACTGAGCTTTTTGGCCATCAAGGAAAACGCTATGTCTGGCGCAAACCTAACACCTCTCATCACCAGAGAACACCATCCCCACAGTGAAGCATGGTGGTGGCAGCATCATGCTGTGGGGATGTTTTTCATTGGCAGGGACTGGGAAACAGGTCAGAATTGAAGGAATGATGGATTGCGCTAAATACAGGGAAATTCTTGATGGAAACCTGTTTCAGTCTTCCAGAGATTTGAGACTGGGACGGAGGTTCACTTTCCAGCAGGACAATGACCCTAAGCATACTGCTAAAGCAACACTCAAGTGGTTTAAGGGGAAACATTTGTGTAAATCAAATGATACAAACCTCCCAAAAATCAATTTTAATTCCAGGTTGTAAGGCAACAAAATAGGAAAAATGCCAAGGGGGGTGAATACTTTCGCAAGCCACTGTATATAGAAGAGAAAAGTAATTTCACAACAGTCCACAGGAGGGTTTGGTGCAATTGGAGGGCTGGTACAATAACTATAGAAATGTATACAGTAAGACTTGACAAAAGAACAAAAGCAAAATGCACTGGTATAAAAAGATAAGCCAACCTTTATTTAGAGGATTGGAACTCTTTATTCAAACACCATTCCATTGGGCAATGGCACAATCTGTCACTGCAGGTGCCATCATACAGCCAAATGGCTGTTAGGCAGTAATTGAGGTGTACATACATACTGTATGTGTACCTTATGTAAATGTACACTGTCATCCATCATACTGCTGTAACCATAAGCATAAAGAAATTGCAGCCCAGGAAATGATCTTTGTGATTTATCAGGGCTCCCTCTGTCTCTCAGTGATGATCCAGCAGACTGACAAATACAGAAAGCTGTACTATTCAGCTTCATTGCTCTGTCTGGAGCAGAGAAGCTGACACTGACTGCTTCAATAACATGCTGTATCGATTTACTGACAGACAGCCCACCTGACAATTGCATTGGAGGAACTTTGAAGTTGCACTAGTGGATGTCCACTCGAATTGAGCACTGTCAAAACTGTGAGGAAATGGGAAAGGACAAAAAAAAATACTTTGAGTAGTTCATGGATGAGTTGCATGGCTTGAATTCACTTCAGATATGGTTTGAGTCTGGTCTGAGATGTACAAGGGGCCTAACCTAAAACAAGCTGATGGTACTGCATGCTATTGTGTTTTTTTTTAAAATACTTGTGAACCTCCGGAAAGCTATCCATCAGTGCATAGTACACAGCACATCTCGTGAATGTTCTTTTAATATCTCCTAGTCCCTTTTGTACCACACACAGACCATAATATATGCAGATATAAGATGTTTGTCAGTCAGTTCCTGTGCATAGCTCAAGGCATTCAAGCGTAATATTAAAAGGTCAGAGATTGATCTTGTATCAGCAGGAAATGTGGATTTGTCGAGTTTGTATTTTCACCTCTGGTGTGACGCCTTGGGATCTGAAAATCGGTGACTTAAATTAAGCCACGTTACTATGGCAACATGAAACATGCTCGAAGAGATGGTGTGGGTAAAATGCACTTTAGATTTGGAAAACCAGAGTAAAGCTATTTGACTATAAATCTGTCTCTTTTACAGCTCAGCAGGCTTGCAATATATATGTGATATAGAGATGACAAATGACTTTACTTTGAGCAGGATTTAATTGAATTTTCAATTGAAAGTTGGCTCCCCATCGCCAGCCCCAGTTCCAATATATATCTTGTATCCCCTGGGCCCTCCTGTGGTGGATCTACTGCTTCACTTAGCCACCTGTAGCTTACCTGCAGGATCCACAACTGAGAAACTCTCTCCTCCAGTGAGTCTTGTGGGACATTTATTAATTCTCAATTCAGACAAGGCGCCGACTCCCTCCATATGATTCCCCTTATCATAGTGGCCTTGTTTTGTGCCAAGAATATATCTCTTCTCACTCTGTTTTATTGCGGCTGTGTCAGGGGCAGCAGTAACTGCGAGTGTGCATGATTATCGAGGTGCGCTCTCTCATTGCCTTTCTCCCAAGAGGCAGAAACCTGAATTATAGACATGGGCAATGGGACCGTCTCACGCACACAGACCAAGGACACCACTGCTTTATTGGGTTAGGAATTCTAGACTTCTCAGAAAGCTCTGTTTTTCAGATGAAATAAAAAACCAGGAGCGATGCCATTCATAGACTCATCAAACCCACATTTCAGATATTGGAAGTATTTTTCAGTGGTCAAAGCAAGATGGTTATTACTCAGTGACGTATCCAGGAATGAAATCAGAATCTTTATGTAAAGTTTGTACGATATCTGTACAATTTTTTTATATTTGTATACTATTTCTCATATGATGCACATGTTTTTTAGTCATCTTAGAAACACTGTTACTGGGATTGATTTAACAAGACCATGTTATTGTCATGTAATAAATCACACTTCCATTTCTTTGGCTTTAATTCATGAAATTGTTTGTGAATCCTAATGCTTTTACTGTCAGTACAAAGATGACATTTCAAAGCAGGTGGTATCCCATCATTATGCTTATCTGAAAGGTTTTAATCATTTATGATTAACATTATGCAAAAAGGCAACCTACTGTATGCGTTAACAAGAAGAGCTCCAATGTCATAAATAACTCAATGTCATGCTGAGATTCAAAGATGTGAATATCTCACTGTATGTGAGATCTGTTTGAAGAGTTCACTGTATGTGTTTCCACATTATTTTATGAATTTAGAGCAATACAACTACTGTGACTGCGGCAAAATTTGAGATGATGAATATGGTTTTCCACATATGAGAAGGTTTGTGTATATTAATTCCCAACCTTTGGAAAATCAATTCCGTTTTGAATTTGAGAACGCACAAAAATATTTTCCTGATTTAAATCTCTTGGCGAAGGAAGCTCTGACGAAAGTGTGTTTACATGTATATTTAATGGCACGCCTCCCCTCTCCCGGCATGAATGTGGATGCTAATGAGGACTGGCATGTTGAAAACCGAATGTGCCACTCCTCTCCTCCCCTGGTACACACAACAGTCAGAAGAGAAAGGCTTTGACAGAAAAAAGCCCTGATTCTAGACTGCTGTCTGCTTCTACTGATATCACTGTGAGAAACTGACTAGATGCCATTTCTCCAATTTTCTCCCAGTGTGTATGTGTTTATGTGTATGTGTGTGTGTGTACGCGCTTGTGAAATGTTTTTGATACATTACTGCACAAAACCATAAAAAGGAGGATACAGTTGTAGGATATTAATTTGAAAAGAATCCTGCAGCAACAGGAAATGTGAATTATTATGTGGATAATTTTTCGTGTGGCAAATCAAGTCTGACATTTTAAAGTGGAAATTACACACTTTAGAAGCCTTTTGTAAACCTTGAATATACTACAAGTTCCTGCTGTGCAAGAAAATTCTCAGCAACAAAAGTGATCAAATTAAGATCCTACATCTGTATGTGATCATTAATATAATTTGTGTAATCAGCTACCATTAAATAGTGAACATAAATTATTAACTTCTGTATGTTGAGAGAGCTATAACCTTAAAGGCATGAGCTTAAGGGGAATGAGACACATTCATTTTGATAACATGACATTTGCCTTGTGTCACATGGGACAGACGCACACACGGGACAGCTGGTGACGGTTTACATGGAAAGGGTACACTCAATATTGTACCATTGGAAAAAAACACACTACCACACATTCATATAACATCAGTTCTTTTACTGGCATATATTATAAATATTTTGAATATTTACACATAGAAAATAGTATATTATTTTCCAACATGTTGGCATTTCCCCAAAACTGTACAGCTTAATCGCATAATAAACTTATCCTACAAACCTGAGACACTAGAAGAAAATAAAACAGCAAGGAACTTTTCGTAATGCTTGCTACACAGTAGCAGTTATGTATCAAGTACAACAATGAACATATAGGACCCAGTACAACCTTCAAGTCAACAGAAAACCAACTACACTCTTCACAAAATATGTTCCATAACGTTGTAGTATCTCATAATGCACAATATCAACCATCTATGGCTGATCCATAGGCTAAAGAAAATGTTTAACATTTATCATGTGATGTCAACTGGTGAACAAGACATCATGGTGCTCCAATGACTGTCATTAACCATGCACCATTCTCCTTTATCCACAACAGAAAGTCCAGAGGAGTAACAGAGTAAACCCCCCATCCAGTCCAGTGTGCTACAGTATATCTAGCCAGTGTTTTCTCAGAGGAGCCCATCATAGGGCACTGCCAGGCAGTGTGTTGGTGATGGACCATTTCTGTCCAGTGCATTTTTGAAGGGCCAGCTGGTACCCAAACTCGTTGTCATTGCTGGCCACCAGCTCAAGGCATCGCTTCGATTTCCTGTTCTGAATGGAACCTCCCTGAAAGAAAAAACAGGTAGATCAAATTACAGTGTGATGCGACACAGCATCATTGGTGTGCATGTCGTTGATTGCTGTGTCACCTTAACCCCACAGTGCTATGAATGAATGGATGGGATGTATGTGTATAGCTTAACAAGCACCCGCAGCTCTGTTTCGTACTGATTTCCCTTCGACGCCAGCACTGGGGCCTTCCCAGATAGCATCAGCATGCTCACGAAGCAAGAACAACTATCTATCTACCATTATACTCAGTAGCACTCTCAGTAGGAATGCCAAGATTATGTGATAACAAAATGGGAATACAGAAGATAACATTAGATGAGAAGAAAACATTTTCACACGTCACCTTAGAAAACAACCCTCACACTTACGGGAAAAAACTCAATCTTTGTCACCTAAGGAATTGTGTGCTTCGAAGTGTCTCTCCATCTCATCTCTCTTTCCAATCTGTTAGAGCTGAGAGTCTCTCACATGTAAGTGGAGGCCTAGAAGCTTTGGGTTGGACTCAACTGTTGGGACCAGTGCCATGGGAGTCACTGCACAGATCAGATAAGCTCACTATCTCTGTGTAACTTCAGGGCCTGGGATCAGAGAATCTCCCCTGTCACCTCTCAGTCAGGAAGAGGACGACTCAAGCTGGAAAGGCTACTGTATTAAAATGGGCTTTTGTTTTAGTTCAAGACTAGATGCTCTATAAAGAAAGAGGCTAGGGCATGTTAAGGTTCGAGAAATTCAGCCCAATACACATCCTTAAGATTTGCACCAATTAATAATTAACAGAACATTTTATGAGGGATTACTATTTATACGTGGCGTCAACAACCATCTCTAAGCAATCCCATTGTCAACTTGTCATCAATGTTTTATTGCACATATAGAATACCGATGATTTGGTCAGGTTCATTTGAAAGTGAATGAATCAAAATAATTTAGTTGATGTCACTCTGATTCATGATAAGACAGGTTTTCATTAGTATAGAATACTGTCTGTGTCACACCCTGGCTCTGGGGACTCTATATGTTGAGCCAGGGTGTGTAGATTATATGGGTTGTTGTTCTATGTTCACAGTCTAGTATGGTATTTCTATGTTGGCCAGAGTGGTTCCCAATCAGAGGCAACGAGTGTCAGCTGTGGCTGGTTGTCTCTGATTGGGAGCCATATTTAGACAGGCTGTGTTCCCACAGGTGTTGTGGGATCTTGTTCCTTTTGGTTTGTTCCGTGTTGGTTGTTTAACCTAGGACGTCACGTTGTTCGTTTATTGTTTTGTTCTTGTTATCACTAAAGATAATAAAGTATGTTCGCTCATCACGCTGCGCCTTGGTCTACTCCGTTCAACAATCGTGACAGAAGATCCCACCATACCAGGACCAAGCAGCGTGTCCAGGAGCAGGCAGCCTGGACGTGGGAGCAGATAATGGACGGGCAGGGGTCCTGGACCTGGGAGGAAATCCAGGCCGGGATGGATCGCCGTCCATGGAAGGAGACGGTAGAGGCGCGACGGAGAGAGGAGCAACGGCGTCAACAGGGTCGTTGTCGGACGGACGAGAGGCAACCCCAAAAATTTAGGGGGGGGCACACGGCATGGGCGACGGGGCAGCAGGAGGCAGCTACAGGGCGTATTAGGAGGTTAGGTGAGGAGGCCACCAGGTTAAGGGGGCTATTGGTCCAGAGGGAGCAGGAGTTAGTGGTTCAGAGGGTGGAGCTACTGGAGGCGATAAGGGAGAAGGTGAGAGTAGAGGCACGGCGAGAGGAACTGTGTAGGCAGCTGAGGGAGCGGAGGGTTATGACGAAACCCAGTCCCGCTCCTCACACCAAGCAAGTGGTGTGCGTCACCAGTCCGGTCCGGCCCGTTCCTGCTCCCCGCACTAAGTTGATGGTGCGCGTCGCCAGCCCGGCCCGGCCTGTTCCTGCCCCTCGCACCAAGCCTACGGTGCGCGTCGCCAGCCCGGCCTGTTCCTGCTCCCCGCACCAAGCCAATGGTGCGCGTCGCCAGCCCGGCCCGGCCTGTTCCTGCCCCTTGCACCAAGCCTACGGTGTGCGTCGCCAGCCTGGCCCGGCCTGTTCCTGCCACTCGCACCAAGCCTATGGTGTGCGTCACCAGCTCGGCCCGGCCTGTTCCTGCCACTCGCAACAAGCCTATGGTGCGCGTCGCCAGCCCGGCCCGGCCTGTTCCTGCCACTCGCACCGAGCCTACGGTGCGTGTCGCCAGCCCGGCCCGGCCTGTTCCTGCCACTCGCACCAAGCCTACGGTGCGCGTCGCCAGCCCGGCCCGGCCTGTTCCTGCCACTCGCACCAAGCCTATGGTGTGCGTCGCCAGCCCGGCCCGGCCTGTTCCTGCCACTCGCACCAAGCCTACGGTGCGCGTCGCCAGCCCGGCCCGGCCTGTTCCTGCCACTCGCACCAAGCCTACGGTGCGCGTCGCCAGCCCGGCCCGGCCTGTTCCTGCCACTCGCACCAAGCCTACGGTGCGCGTCGCCAGCCCGGCCAGGCCTGTTCCTGCCACTCGCACCAAGCCAGGGGTGCGCATCGTCAGCCCGGTAGGGCCCGTTCCTGCTCCACGCACCAAGCCAGGGGTGCGAGTCGTCAGCCCGGTACGGCCCGTTCCTGCTCCACGCACCAAGCCAGGGGTGCGCATCGTCAGCCCGGTACGGTCCTTTCCTGCTCCACGCACCAAGCCAGGGGTGCGCATCGTCAGCCCGGTCCGGCCCGTTGCTGCTCCACGCACCAAGCCAGGGGTGCGCATCGTCAGCCCGGTACGGCCCGTTCCTGCTCCACGCACCAAGCCAGGGGTGCGCATCGTCGGCCCGGTCCGGCCCGTTGCTGCTCCACGCACCAAGCCAGGGGTGCGCATCGTCAGCCCGGTCCGGCCCGTTCCTGCTCCACGCACCAAGCCAGGGGTGCGCGTCGTCAGTCCGGCACAACCCGTGCCTGGGTTACCGGTGCCAGGTCAGGTACCGGTCAGCTGCTCCACACCGGAGCTTAAGCAATCCGCTCCTACGATGTCCAGTCCAGCTCCAGCCAGCGGGGCCAGACCGGACCAGGGGCGCTACGGGGGGATTATTGGAGGGTGGTGGGCAAGCCCGGAGCCGGAACCGCCTCCGAGGAGGAATGCCCACCCAGCCCTCCCCTGTTTGGTTTATGTTGAGGCGCGGTCGCAGTCCGCGCCTTTAGGGGGGGGTACTGTCACACCCTGGCTCTGGGGACTCTATATGTTGAGCCAGGGTGTGTAGATTCTATGTGTTGTTGTTCTATGTTCACAGTCTAGTATGGTATTTCTATGTTGGCCAGAGTGGTTCCCAATCAGAGGCAACGAGTGTCAGCTGTGGCTGGTTGTCTCTGATTGGGAGCCATATTTAGACAGGCTGTGTTCCCACAGGTGTTGTGGGATCTTGTTCCTTTTGGTTTGTTCCGTGTTGGTTGTTTAACCTAGGACGTCACGTTGTTCGTTTATTGTTTTGTTCTTGTTATCACTAAAGATAATAAAGTATGTTCGCTCATCACGCTGCGCCTTGGTCTACTCCGTTCAACGATCGTGACAGTCTGTTTAGTTTAGAGTGCTTGTCAGGTCTAGCATGCCTAAAAGCTATGGAATGAAACAATTATATGCTTGAATGCATTCTGTAAAATACATGGGGGACAGATACAGTTTACATATTCACTGTAATTGTTTTTCATCAGTAATCAACATCTCCACATGTAGTAATGGTTGTCAGATGTAGCATGAAATATAACATGGTGGATTCCACATGTTCAACCAAATTAAAGAACCATTAGCCATTAGATACACCTCATTGGCCACATGGTGCAAATGGCCTGGAATGAGTACAAGGAAAACAACATTACCTGAAAATAAGATATGACAAAGAAAATAAGATATGACAAATAAAACAAATATAACTACACAATGCAGTAGAACCAAAACGTCCCCCTTATGAAAAAAGTCCCTTTCTGGTGAGTTGTACATGTACGTTTATGTTGTTATCATTGCTGATGTATTTATTTCAGCTCATCAATTGTTAAGACTGTGTCTACACATCTGAAGTTGTTTCAAAATATAAAACAATAATTAATTCATTTTTCATTCTGTCATTATCATACTTTTCCAGAGGCGCTTCCTGAAATATTTACGAGGCATCTACCAAGTTGCTAAAACACGTATTTATTTACAGAAAAATTCATAATTTCATCCTGATTCTAATCTTATTTGCAAGATTACCATTTTGCAGCAGGAAGCCTGACAAGTTACCCCAGGGTTTCGGCATAATGTTCTTAACCTGATGTTTTGGCCATACATGACTAAATAGCAAAACAAATCTGAGGCAGTTGAATTCCAGTGAGTCACTGAACACTTCAGAACAATTTCACACAAGAACAAATATCAGCATTACTCAGCCTTTCTCTTATCTGGGAAGTAAACATCAAAAGATGCTAAACACCAACAACCATTATAACCTTCAGGGTGTTTAAAAAGCCTGCGGAGAGGCTACATTACAGAATGAGGCGTGAGGTTGAATTCTGTACTGGCAGAGGACCAGTCCTGTTTGCTCCCTGTGCTTGATCCCGTGGGCTGCTGCCAAACCAACATATTGATTTGCTATAGAGAGTGAACCAGAGAGCCAGAATGATAATGGTCCTGGGTTCACGAGCAGTGGTGAAAGGTTAACCAACTCTCCTGTGTTCTTTCATCTAATTGATCCTTGAGTGAACAGTTTGGTAGTCTGTGTGTGTGTGTGCATGCATATGAACATGTGTGTGTGCATGTGTTTATGTGTTGTGTTACATAAGGAGATATTTAGGAAGTATTTACAGTGTTAGGCCGACATGAGAGGTACAGTGAGGGAAAAAAGTATTTGATCCCCTGCTGATTTTGTACGTTTGCCCACTGACAAAAAAATGATCAGTCTATAATTTTAATGGTAAGTTTATTTGAACAGTGAGACAGAATAACAACAACAAAAATCCAGAAAAACGGATGTCAGAAATGTTATAAATTGATTCGCATTTTAATGAGGGAAATAAGTATTTGACCCCTCTGCAAAACATGACTTAGTACTTGGTGGCAAAACCCTTGTTGGCAATCACAGAGGTCAGACCTTTCATGTAGTTGGCCACCAGGTTTGCACACATCTCAGGAGGGATTTTGTCCCACTCCTCTTTGCAGATCTTCTCCAAGTCATTAAGGTTTCGAGGCTGACGTTTGGCAACTCAAACCTTCAGCTCCCTCCACAGATTTTCTATGGGATTAAGGTCTGGAGACTGGCTAGGCCACTCCAGTACCTTAATGTGCTTCTTCTTGAGCCACTCCTTTGTTGCCTTGGCCGTGTGTTTTGGGTCATTGTCATGCTGGAATACCCATCCACGACCCATTTTCAATGCCCTGGCTGAGGGAGGTTCTCACCCAAGATTTGACGGTACATGGCCCCGTCCATCGTCCCTTTGATGCGGTGAAGTTGTCCTGTTCCCTTAGCAGAAAAACACCCCCAAAGCATAATGTTTCCACCTCCATGTTTGACGGTGGGGATGGTGTTCTTGGGGTCATAGGCAGCATTCCTCCTCCTCCAAACACGGCGAGTTGAGTTGATGCCAAAGAGCTCGATTTTGGTCTCATCTGACCACAACACTTTCACCCAGTTCTCCTCTGAATCATTCAGATGTTCATTGGCAAAGTTCAGACGGGCATGTACAGTGGGGAAAAAAAGTATTTAGTCAGCCACCAATTGTGCAAGTTCTCCCACTTAAAAGATGAGAGAGGCCTGTAATTTTCATCATAGGTACACGTCAACTATGACAGACAAAATGAGATTTTTTTCTCTCCAGAAAATCACATTGTAGGATTTTTAATGATTTTATTAGCCGGAACCGCCTCCGAGGAGGAATGCCCACCCAGCCCTCCCCTGTTTGGTTTATGTTGAGGCGCGGTCGCAGTCCGCGCCTTTAGGGGGGGGTACTGTCACACCCTGGCTCTGGGGACTCTATATGTTGAGCCAGGGTGTGTAGATTCTATGTGTTGTTGTTCTATGTTCACAGTCTAGTATGGTATTTCTATGTTGGCCAGAGTGGTTCCCAATCAGAGGCAACGAGTGTCAGCTGTGGCTGGTTGTCTCTGATTGGGAGCCATATTTAGACAGGCTGTGTTCCCACAGGTGTTGTGGGATCTTGTTCCTTTTGGTTTGTTCCGTGTTGGTTGTTTAACCTAGGACGTCACGTTGTTCGTTTATTGTTTTGTTCTTGTTATCACTAAAGATAATAAAGTATGTTCGCTCATCACGCTGCGCCTTGGTCTACTCCGTTCAACGATCGTGACAGTCTGTTTAGTTTAGAGTGCTTGTCAGGTCTAGCATGCCTAAAAGCTATGGAATGAAACAATTATATGCTTGAATGCATTCTGTAAAATACATGGGGGACAGATACAGTTTACATATTCACTGTAATTGTTTTTCATCAGTAATCAACATCTCCACATGTAGTAATGGTTGTCAGATGTAGCATGAAATATAACATGGTGGATTCCACATGTTCAACCAAATTAAAGAACCATTAGCCATTAGATACACCTCATTGGCCACATGGTGCAAATGGCCTGGAATGAGTACAAGGAAAACAACATTACCTGAAAATAAGATATGACAAAGAAAATAAGATATGACAAATAAAACAAATATAACTACACAATGCAGTAGAACCAAAACGTCCCCCTTATGAAAAAAGTCCCTTTCTGGTGAGTTGTACATGTACGTTTATGTTGTTATCATTGCTGATGTATTTATTTCAGCTCATCAATTGTTAAGACTGTGTCTACACATCTGAAGTTGTTTCAAAATATAAAACAATAATTAATTCATTTTTCATTCTGTCATTATCATACTTTTCCAGAGGCGCTTCCTGAAATATTTACGAGGCATCTACCAAGTTGCTAAAACACGTATTTATTTACAGAAAAATTCATAATTTCATCCTGATTCTAATCTTATTTGCAAGATTACCATTTTGCAGCAGGAAGCCTGACAAGTTACCCCAGGGTTTCGGCATAATGTTCTTAACCTGATGTTTTGGCCATACATGACTAAATAGCAAAACAAATCTGAGGCAGTTGAATTCCAGTGAGTCACTGAACACTTCAGAACAATTTCACACAAGAACAAATATCAGCATTACTCAGCCTTTCTCTTATCTGGGAAGTAAACATCAAAAGATGCTAAACACCAACAACCATTATAACCTTCAGGGTGTTTAAAAAGCCTGCGGAGAGGCTACATTACAGAATGAGGCGTGAGGTTGAATTCTGTACTGGCAGAGGACCAGTCCTGTTTGCTCCCTGTGCTTGATCCCGTGGGCTGCTGCCAAACCAACATATTGATTTGCTATAGAGAGTGAACCAGAGAGCCAGAATGATAATGGTCCTGGGTTCACGAGCAGTGGTGAAAGGTTAACCAACTCTCCTGTGTTCTTTCATCTAATTGATCCTTGAGTGAACAGTTTGGTAGTCTGTGTGTGTGTGTGCATGCATATGAACATGTGTGTGTGCATGTGTTTATGTGTTGTGTTACATAAGGAGATATTTAGGAAGTATTTACAGTGTTAGGCCGACATGAGAGGTACAGTGAGGGAAAAAAGTATTTGATCCCCTGCTGATTTTGTACGTTTGCCCACTGACAAAAAAATGATCAGTCTATAATTTTAATGGTAAGTTTATTTGAACAGTGAGACAGAATAACAACAACAAAAATCCAGAAAAACGGATGTCAGAAATGTTATAAATTGATTCGCATTTTAATGAGGGAAATAAGTATTTGACCCCTCTGCAAAACATGACTTAGTACTTGGTGGCAAAACCCTTGTTGGCAATCACAGAGGTCAGACCTTTCATGTAGTTGGCCACCAGGTTTGCACACATCTCAGGAGGGATTTTGTCCCACTCCTCTTTGCAGATCTTCTCCAAGTCATTAAGGTTTCGAGGCTGACGTTTGGCAACTCAAACCTTCAGCTCCCTCCACAGATTTTCTATGGGATTAAGGTCTGGAGACTGGCTAGGCCACTCCAGTACCTTAATGTGCTTCTTCTTGAGCCACTCCTTTGTTGCCTTGGCCGTGTGTTTTGGGTCATTGTCATGCTGGAATACCCATCCACGACCCATTTTCAATGCCCTGGCTGAGGGAGGTTCTCACCCAAGATTTGACGGTACATGGCCCCGTCCATCGTCCCTTTGATGCGGTGAAGTTGTCCTGTTCCCTTAGCAGAAAAACACCCCCAAAGCATAATGTTTCCACCTCCATGTTTGACGGTGGGGATGGTGTTCTTGGGGTCATAGGCAGCATTCCTCCTCCTCCAAACACGGCGAGTTGAGTTGATGCCAAAGAGCTCGATTTTGGTCTCATCTGACCACAACACTTTCACCCAGTTCTCCTCTGAATCATTCAGATGTTCATTGGCAAAGTTCAGACGGGCATGTACAGTGGGGAAAAAAAGTATTTAGTCAGCCACCAATTGTGCAAGTTCTCCCACTTAAAAGATGAGAGAGGCCTGTAATTTTCATCATAGGTACACGTCAACTATGACAGACAAAATGAGATTTTTTTCTCTCCAGAAAATCACATTGTAGGATTTTTAATGATTTTATTTGCAAATTATGGTGGAAAATAAGTATTTGGTCAATAACAAAAGTTTCTCAATACTTTGTTATATACCCTTTGTTGGCAATGACACAGGTCAAACGTTTCCTGTAAGTCTTCACAAGGTTTTCACACACTGTTGCTGGTATTTTGGCCCATTCCTCCATGCAGATCTCCTCTAGAGCAGTGATGTTTTGGGGCTGTCGCTGGGCAACACGGACTTTCAACTCCCTCCAAAGATTTTCTATGGGGTTGAGATCTGGAGACTGGCTAGGCCACTCCAGGACCTTGAAATGCTTCTTACGAAGCCACTCCTTCGTTGCCCGGGCGGTGTGTTTGGGATCATTGTCATGCTGAAAGACCCAGCCACGTTTCATCTTCAATGCCCTTGCTGATGGAAGGAGGTTTTCACTCAAAATCTCACGATACATGGCCCCATTCATTCTTTCCTTTACACGGATCAGTCGTCCTGGTCCCTTTGCAGAAAAACAGCCCCAAAGCATGATGTTTCCATCCCCATGCTTCACAGTAGGTATGGTGTTCTTTGGATGCAACTCAGCATTCTTTGTCCTCCAAACACGACGAGTTGAGTTTTTACCAAAAAGTTATATTTTGGTTTCATCTGACCATATGACATTCTCCCAATCCTCTTCTGGATCATCCAAATGCACTCTAGCAAACTTCAGACGGGCCTGGACATGTACTGGCTTAAGCAGGGGGACACGTCTGGCACTGCAGGATTTGAGTCCCTGGCGGCGTAGTGTGTTACTGATGGTAGGCTTTGTTACTTTGGTCCCAGCTCTCTGCAGGTCATTCACTAGGTCCCCCCGTGTGGTTCTGGGATTTTTGCTCACCGTTCTTGTGATCATTTTGACCCCACGGGGTGAGATCTTGCGTGGAGCCCCAGATCGAGGGAGATTATCAGTGGTCTTGCATTTCCTAATAATTGCTCCCACAGTTGATTTCTTCAAACCAAGCTGCTTACCTATTGCAGATTCAGTCTTCCCAGCCTGGTGCAGGTCTACAATTTTGTTTCTGGTGTCCTTTGACAGCTCTTTGGTCTTGGCCATAGTGGAGTTTGGAGTGTGACTGTTTGAGGTTGTGGACAGGTGTCTTTTATACTGATAACAAGTTCAAACAGGTGCCATTAATACAGGTAACGAGTGGAGGACAGAGGAGCCTCTTAAAGAAGAAGTTACAGGTCTGTGAGAGCCAGAAATCTTGCTTGTTTGTAGGTGACCAAATACTTATTTTCCACCATAATTTGCAAATAAATTCATTAAAAATCCTACAATGTGATTTTCTGGAGAAAGAAAATCTCATTTTGTCTGTCATAGTTGACGTGTACCTATGATGAAAATTACAGGCCTCTCTCATCTTTTTAAGTGGGAAAACTTGCACAATTGGTGGCTGACTAAATACTTTTTTCCCCCACTGTATATGTGCTTTCTTGAGCAGGGGGACCTTGTGGGCACTGCAAGATTTCAGTCCTTTACGGCGTAGTGTGTTACTAATTGTTTTCTTGGTGACTATGGTCCCAGCTGCCTTGAGATCATTGACAAGATCCTCCCGTGTAGTTCTAGGCTGATTCCTCACTGTTCTCATGATCATTGCAACTCCACGAGGTGAGATCTTGCATGGAGCCCCAGGCCCAGGGAGATTGACAGTTCTTTTGTGTTTCTTCCATTTGCGAATAATCGCACCAACTGTTGTCACCTTCTCACCAAGCTGCTTGGCGATGGTCTTGTAGCCCATTCCAGCCTTGTGTAGGTCTACAATCTTGTCCCTGACATCCTTGGAGAGCTCTTTGGTCTTGGCCATGGTGGAGAGTTTGGAATCTGATTGATTGATTGCTTCTGTGAACAGGTGTCTTTTATACAGGTAACAAGCTGAGATTAGGAGCACTCCCTTTAAGAGTGTGCTCCTAATCAGCTCGTTACCTGTATAAAAGACACCTGGGAGTCAGAAATCTTTCTGATTGAGAGGGGGTCAAATACTTATTTCCCTCATTAAAATGCAAATCAATTTATAACATTTTTGACATGCGTTTTTCTGGATTTTTCTGTTCAAATAAACCTACCATTAAAATTATAGACTGATAATTTCTTTGTCAGTGGGCAAATGTACAAAATCAGCAGGGGATCAAATACTTTTCTCCCTCACTGTAGAGGATACACAATGTAGTAGAAAAGCACAAAGGGTAGTAGAAAACAGGAGCACTTGGGAAGGTGATGTCATCGAGTCAGTGAAAGCACTGAGGATGAACAGAAAGCTAATTAGATGTGTTTAATCGGCGTGTTAAGACTGTCTCCCAAGCAGGGCTCTTTACATATAAACCCTCTGTGTCTCCATGCTACAGCCCACGCTACAGTCACCTTAACTGCTGACAAAATCTTTACAAATACAAACACCCACTTCTTTTCTTCTACTTCCCAAGATACATCACAATTATTTCACTTGAGGAGAGCATGTTGAATTTCCACTATAAGGCTCTAAAGTGAAGAAATTTCACAAAATTGTCAGGCACATTAAACCACAGAGAGATTCATTGATTGCTGCTCTTCTCCTCCTCTCCATCTTGTAGAATTTAAGTGTGGTAATGCTTAAGCTAGAATGGGAATAGGAACATTCCTCCTCGCTACAGCACTGTCCAACCCTATGCTTGAGTCGATGCATACTATTTCCTTTTGAGGTAAAACACATTTCACACCATGTCTGGCAGAAATGGGATCAATAATGCATGGTGTCTAACTCCATTCCTTCTTAAATTATACAATGCTAAACCAAGAAACCACCTACAGAAGAGCCATGTAGATATGTGACACATGAGATCAAGCATTTAAAACCTTTTACACTCCAGAACTACCTATGCTTCACTGAAACCAGGTCGGTACATTCCAACTAAGAATTTGACACAGTTCAAACAACAATGATCTCTCCAACATGATCAAAGGAAAATTGCATTAAGATGTAAAACTGTACTTGGCAGCATTTCAATAAACCTTTGAACGGAATATACAACATGATTTCTTTCTCAGTGAGTTTACAAGGCATCACACTAATGTCAAAGCTATAGACGCAAATAGGTTGAATCCAAAATGGACAATACCTTGACTACTAGGAGTCTTAGTGATAGTGATCAACCAATCCAGGCATATGACATACAGTACATACTACTGTATAGTACGTTCTCAATGTCTCACTCCTTGTTATTAATTGTTTTTGGATACGGTACAGAACCTACTAGTTTGTAACCTTTGAGGGCATCAAAATAAATAATTGCTCCACCAATGGAGAAGCAAATACAGTTGAAGTCGGAAGTTTACATACACCTTAGCCAAATACAATTAAACTCAGTTTTTCACAATTCCTGACATTTAATCATAGCAACAATTCCCTGTCTTAGGTCAGTTAGGCTCACCACTTTATTTTAAGAATGATTTCTTTCAGCTTTTATTTCTTTCATCACATTCCCAGTGGGTCAGATGTTTACATACACTCAATTAGTATTTGGTAGAATTGCCTTTAAATTGTTTAACTTGGGTCAAATGTTTTGGTTAGCCTTCCACAAGCTTTGCACAATAAATTGGGTGAATTATGGCCCATTCCTCCTGACAGAGCTGGTGTAACTGAGTCAGGTTTGTAGGCCTCCTTGCTCCCACACGCTTTTTCACACACATTTTCTATAGGATTGAGGTCAGGGCTTTGTGATGGCCACTCCAATACATTGACTTTGTTGTCCTTAAGCCATTTTGCCACAACTTTGGAAGTATGCGTAGGCTAATTGTCCATTTGGAAGACCCATTTGCGACCAAGCTTTAACTTCCTGACTGATGTCTTGAGATGTTGCTTCAATTTATCCACATAATTTTCCTTCCTCATGATGCCATCTATTTTGTGAAGTGCACCAGTCCCTCCTGCAGCAAAGCACCCCCACAACATGATGCTGCCACCTCCGTGCTTCACGGTTGGGATGGTGTTCTTCGGCTTGCAAGCTACCCCCTTTTTCCTCCAAACATAACGATGGTCATTATGGGTAAACAGTTCTATTTCTGTTTCATCAGACCAGAGGACATTTCTCCAAAAAGTATGATCTTTGTCCCCATGTGCAGTTGCAAACCGTAGTCTGGCTTTTTTATGGCGGTTTTGGAGCAGTGGCTTCTTCCTTGCTGAGCGGCCTTTCAGGTTGTGTCGATATAGGACCTGTTTCCTCCAGCATCTTCACAAGGTCCTTTGCTGTTGTTCTGGGATTGATTTGCACTTTTCGCACCAAAGTACGTTCATCTCTAGGAGACAGAACGAGTCTCCTTCCTGAGCGGTATGACGGCTGCGTGGTCCTATGGTGTTTATACTTGCGCACTATTGTTTGTATAGATGAACGTGGTACCTTCAGGTGTTTGGAAATTGCTCCCAAAGATGAACCAGACTTGTGGAGGTCTACAATTATTTTTGTCTTGGCTGATTTTTTTTGATTTTCCTGTGATGTTAAGCAAAGAGGCACCGAGTTTGAAGGTAGGCCTTGAAATACATCCACAGGTACACCTCCAATTGACTCAAATGATGTCAATTAGCCTATCAGAAGCTTCTAAAGCCATGACATAATTTTCTGGAATTTTCCAAGCTCTTTAAAGGCACAGTCAACTTAGTGTATGTAAACTTCTGACCCACTGGAATTGTGATACAGTGAATTATAAGTGAAATAATCTGTCTGTAAACAATTGTTGGAAAAATTATTTGTGTCATGCAAAAAGTAGATGTCATAAAATACTTGCCAAAACTATAGTTTGTTAACAAGACATTTGTGGAGTGGTTGAAAAACGAGTTTTAATGACTCCAACCTAAGTGGATGTAAACTTCCCGACTTCAACTGTATGTCTTTATCTGAAAACACAATTCCTAGAAGTTGAATTCAAGGTTAGCAACCCACTATTTTAAATGGATATTTTGAGTGCATACATTATGACGATACACTGAACATAATCAGAATGGTTTTAATTGCACCTTCAAAACTTCAGATGGGTGAAGCACTCTTCAGGCCATGTTGATGTGGCCCTCATTACAGGCCACTGTGCTCAGAGAGCCAGTCCAATAATGAAGACAAAGAGAGTCATTATGATGTAGTTACTGTTCACGTCTAGACGGCTTGGAGGAATGTGGAGAGGTCTGTGAACCGTAAAACTCTCATATCTGTGACACTCCTTAATGAGACCAACCCAACCACACTGAGCACTGAGCCATGGATTTCCGCAAACACTAAAATGGACTGAAGATACCTACCTCCACTGGTGCCACATTTACTAATGATCCAACTCCCTTGCAACAAAGTATTAATTTTGATCTTTGACCTACCATTTTCTATTGCTTGCTGGTCTATTTTCAGTGTGCAGTCTGAGTGTGTTGGTCAGGTCTGTATGGTTTCTTACCTGAGTAAAGATCCAGTCGAGCTTCATGCGCTTGGCTGTGGCGTAGCTACACTCGATGAGGCGCGGTCGGCTGTTCACATCCACCAGGCACTTGTTGTCATCGTCATCGATGGTGGGACTAAGCACCCCTACATGTAACTGCTGAGTGCTGGTGTAGTACACATTCTGGAATGACAGAATAGACAGCACATACATAAACTACTGAGAGCTGGAGGCATTCAAGCATTTCACAAAATGTTTTTCGCTTTTCACTAGGACTTGTTAAGGCTGAGCTTACTTCACCCATATGGCATGTCTATTCATGCAGCTACCCTCACTGAACCGAAGCACAGGGCAGGAAATGGCTTATTGTTTATGGAGAGGAGTGCTCTCCATAAACAACGCAAATCGACCAGGTAGCCCAAACACTTCTAACTGCACTCTCTGATACGGTCTTTCCAGCCCGTATTTTCCAAGGGCACTTGAGTGCCCATATTTAGCTAACAGGCCGTAAAACACGAGTGGCAGGAAAAAGCATCTGTTTGAACTGAGCGGAGCAGCAGAGGTAGTGGTGTGTGCTACAGATGGCAGCTGCATCTGCTGTGACTCTATTGCCGTGCATGAGGGATGAGGAGGCTTGTCTACACATGTGGGGTAGCTAGAACCCTGGGAGAGGCGGGGGAATGTAACAGCTGGAGGGGAGGGAGGACATCATAGCTGGATAGGGGTGGGGACGAAGTTGGTTGGGAGCACGGGGTTACATTAGGAGGGATATACTGCTACCTTGCCGCTCGCAAACAGTTGGCATAAATACACTGAATATGGCACCTTGAAAACGATCCCATACATCTTACAGGTAGAATAAATCTCTTTAGAATGACATGGCTGCCAAAGTTTTTGTATTTATTTTCGGTAATACCAATTACCCCACCGAGTATACTCGGTTATAACAGACTTCATATGGGCAAATACAATTCATAGAATAAAAATGAAAGTGTTACATCTGAGGTTGGTTCTAACCTTCCGGACATGGAATTGTATCAACTCGCAACCCAAAGCTTTTACTTGCGACATATAGTTAAATGCACTAAAGAGGAACAATGGGTACATCTCCAGAATCTTTTTACGTGTCTATTTTCAAAGGATAAAGCTAAGAACATTAACAACTTCATAGTTAAGAACACTATAACAGTATGGAAGAAAATGAAACGTATTTTATAAGAACCAATATCACTCTCTAGAAACACAACCTTATGGAACAATCCTTGGATAGCTTTTCAGAATTCATCGATAAATTGGCCCACATGGAAAACTAAAGGCAGAGAAACCGTAAATGACTTCTTAACAGGAAATAAATCTATTTCCATTACAGAATTAAAAAGTAATTTTGGACTGACCAATGTAGATAGTTTCAAATACATGCAACTTAAAAGTTACATATCACGAAATTTCTACTTGAAATCTTTTGGACATCAGAGCAACCTTCAGGAAATCTTATTTGAGTCAGAAAAGGATGTTCATATGATAGGGAAGATATACAAAACCTTGCAAAGACCATATCCAACTGACAATCTCTTAAAAATATATATAAACTATTGGAACCAAGATTAAAAAAGAACTGATGTTGGCACAATATGGAGGGAAAGTTGGAGCATAACTAATGAAATTACAGTTAACTGAAATGTACGCTTAATCCAGTATAAACTAATGTATAGAAGGTATTATACAAGATACAAAATTCACAAGTGTAAAACTAATAATGACTCAATAATCGATGCTTTCTGGGAATGCTATAAAGTCCGGAAGTTGTGGGCGGGGCTAGAAAGTTGGCTGTCAGAGGTATTACAATGTAAACTTACTTTTAATCCCTCTGTCTGCATATGGGGGTGTAGTAAGATACCCAATGGGCTGGACGATTCTTTTGAAAAGTTTGTGGTCATACGCACATCCTTAAAAACATAGGTGCTGGGCTAATAAATAATACCTGTAAAGAACAGGAAGGCCCACACACTGTTCATGCTCCCAATTCACCTTCATCAGGTCAAACAGACTGACTATCAGCCAATACATTTGCATACGCAGGATCTGTAGTACACAGAGTGACTATGACAAACAAGCCGACTGTCTGAATGAGCATTTCAGACAGCGGGGTTACCCAAAGGAATGGCTGCATGACGCAAGCGATCATTACAAAAAATATGACCCAGGATAACAGCCTCACACCCAAACCACCCCGCCCCCCTGACCAACGAGTTCAGTGCTTCCTTCAATACTCCCCACTTGGCAAACAGTTTGACCATATCATTAAAAAACACTGGCACATCTTGAGCCCTGATCCACAACTGGAAATGACGTTTAAAGAACCCCCGCCGGTAGTCCTCGAAGCACCCCCAACATCAGTCAAATGGTGGTGACGTCTGATCTTCCACCAGTGCCACGTAATTACAGATGTGGCTGATGTACCCAGTGTACCTTTACGAACAAAGGCACAATGTTCAATCACCCTATCACGGGCAAGGCCATTAAGATTAAGGGCATCATTACGTGTTCCACAAATAATTTGGTATACCTGATCAAGTGTATGGGGGGGGGGGGGGGGGGGGGATACTGATAATCTTACTGAGAAGAGAATTGTATTGGATTCACCGTTTGTCTGCCATGTCTCCTAAAGGTCTGAACAAAGAGTTTGATATCAGACCATTTTTGACATGAATATGTCATGTTGATTTGTCCTGCCATCCAGGTCTCCACTTGGTCATTTTGTACATAAAGTGGGGTGAACAAGTATTTGATACACTGCCGATTTTGCACGTTCTCCTACTTACAAAGCATGTAGAGGTCTGTTATTTTTATCATAGGTACACTTCAACTGTGAGAGACAGAATCTAAAACAAAAATCCAGAAAACCACATTGTATGATTTTTAAGTAATTCATTTGCATTTTATTGCATGACATAAGTATTTGATCACCTACCAACCAGTAAGAATTCCGGCTCCCACAGACCTGTTAGTTTTTCTTTAAGAAGCCCTCCTGTTCTCCACTCATTACCTGTATTAACTGCACCTGTTTGAACTCGTTACCTGTATAAAAGACACCTGTCAACACACTCAATCAAACAGACTCCAACCTCTCCACAATGGCCAAGACCAGAGAGCTGTGTTAGGACATCAGGGATAAAATTATAGACCTGCACAAGGCTGGGATGGGCTACAGGACAATAGGCAAGCAGCTTGGTGAGAAGGCAACAACTGTTGGCGCAATTATTAGAAAATAGAAGAAGTTCAAGATGACGGTCAATCACCCTCGGTCTGGGGCTCCATGCAAGATTTCACCTCGTGGGGCATCAATGATCATGAGGAAGGTGAGGGATCAGCCCAGAACTACACGGCATGACCTGGTCAATGACCTGAAGAGAGCTGGGACCACTGTCTCAAAGAAAACCATTAGTAACACACTACGCCGTCATGGATTAAAATCCTGCAGCGCACGCAAGGTCCCCCTGCTCAAGCCAGCACATGTCCAGGCCCGTCTGAAGTTTGCCAATGACCATCTGGATGATCCAGAGGAGGAATGGGAGAAGGTCATGTGGTCTGATGAGACAAAAATAGAGCTTTTTGGTCTAAACTCCACTCGCCGTGTTTGGAGGAAGAAGAAGGATGAGTACAACCCCAAGAACACCATCCCAACCGTGAAGCATGGAGGTGGAAACATCATTCTTTGGGGATGCTTTTCTGCAAAGGGGACAGGACGACTGCACCGTATTGAGGGGAGGATGGATGGGGCCATGTATCGCGAGATCTTGGCCAACAACCTCCTTCCCTCAGTAAGAGCATTGAAGATGGGTCGTGGCTGGGTCTTCCAGCATGACAACGACCCGAAACACACAGCCAGGGCAACTAAGGAGTGGCTCCGTAAGAAGCATCTCAAGGTCCTGGAGTGGCCTAGCCAGTGTCCAGATCTGAACCCAATAGAAAATCTTTGGAGGGAGCTGAAAGTCCGTATTGCCCAGCGACAGCCCCGAAACCTGAAGGATCTGGAGAAGGTCTGTATGGAGGAGTGGGCCAAAATCCTTGCTGCAGTGTGTGCAAACCTGGTCAAGACCTACAGGAAACGTATGATCTCTGTAATTGCAAACAAAGGTTTTGTACCAAATATTAAATTCTGCTATTCTGATGTATCAAATACTTATGTCATGCAATAAAATGCAAATTAATTACTTAAAAATCATACAATGTGATTTTCTGGATTTTTTAGATTCCGTCTCTCACAGTTGAAGTGTACCTATGATAAAAATGTTAGACCTCTACATGCTTTGTAAGTAGGAAAACCTGCAAAATCGGCAGTGTATCAAATACTTGTTCTCCCCACTGTATACAGTGGGGAAAAAAAGTATTTAGTCAGCCACCAATTGTGCAAGTTCTCCCACTTAAAGAGATGAGAGAAGCCTGTAATTTTCATCATAGGTACACGTCAACTATGACAGACAAATTGAGGAAAAAAAATCCAGAAAATCACATTGTAGGATTTTTAATGAATTTATTTGCAAATTATGGTGGAAAATAAGTATTTGGTCACCTACAAACAGGCAAGATTTCTGGCTCTCACAGACCTATAACTTCTTCTTTAAGAGGCTCCTCTGTCCTCCACTCGTTACCTGTATTAATGGCACCTGTTTGAACTTGTTATCAGTATAAAAGACACATGTCCACAACCTCAAACAGTCACACTCCAAACTCCACTATGGCCAAGACCAAAGAGCTGTCAAAGGACACCAGAAACAAAATTGTAGACCTGCACCAGGCTGGGAAGACTGAATCTGCAATAGGTAAGCAGCTTGGTTTGAAGAAATCAACTGTGGGAGCAATTATTAGGAAATGGAAGACATACAAGACCACTGATAATCTCCCTCGATCTGGGGCTCCACGCAAGATCTCACCCCGTGGGGTCAAAATGATCACAAGAACGGTGAGCAAAAATCCCAGAACCACACGGGGGGACCTAGTGAATGACCTGCAGAGAGCTGGGACCAAAGTAACAAAGCCTACCATCAGTAACACACTACGCCGCCAGGGACTCAAATCCTGCAGTGCGAGACGTGTCCCCCTGCTTAAGCCAGTACATGTCCAGGCCCGTCTGAAGTTTGCTAGAGTGCATTTGGATGATCCAGAAGAGGATTGGGAGAATGTCATATGGTCAGATGAAACCAAAATAGAACTTTTTGGTAAAAACCCAACTCATCGTGTTTGGAGGACAAAGAATGCTGAGTTGCATCCAAAGAACACCATACCTACTGTGAAGCATGGGGGTGGAAAAATCATGCTTTGGGGCTGTTTTTCTGCAAAGGGACCAGGACGACTGATCCGTGTAAAGGAAAGAATGAATGGGGCCATGTATCGTGAGATTTTGAGTGAAAACCTCCTTCCATCAGCAAGGGCATTGAAGATGAAACGTGGCTGGGTCTTTCAGCATGACAATGATCCCAAACACACCGCCCGGGCAACGAAGGAGTGGCTTCGTAAGAAGCATTTCAAGGTCCTGGAGTGGCCTAGCCAGTCTCCAGATCTCAATCCCATAGAAAATCTTTGGAGGGAGTTGAAAGTCCGTGTTGCCCAGCGACAGCCCCAAAACATCACTGCTCTAGAGGAGATCTGCATGGAGGAATGGGCCAAAATACCAGCAACAGTGTGTGAAAACCTTGTGAAGACTTACAGAAAACGTTTGACCTGTGTCATTGCCAACAAAGGGTATATAACAAAAGTATTGAGAAACTTTTGTTATTGACCAAATACTTATTTTCCACCATAATTTGCAAATAAATTCATTAAAAATCCTACAATGTGATTTTCTTGATTTTTTTTCCTCATTTTGTCTGTCATAGTTGACGTGTACCTATGATGAAAATTACAGGCCTCTCTCATCTTTTTAAGTGGGAGAACTTGCACAATTGGTGGCTGACTAAATACTTTTTTTCCCCACTGTATATTAGATTCTGTAACTACTACATGTGCCCATCTCACTGATCAAATTACTAGAGGTACACAAGTTGTTTTTGAAATAGGTCACTGTAATTATATCTATGGCCACTGCACGTCCTGCACGTAATGGTCATTTGGGCGGGTATCCCAACAGTTTCCAAAATAATCAAATTTTTTACTGTTGCCTAGATTCTAACTTGGATCCATTTGTATGCATGTAATCCTTTATGACCATATGCACCTCTGTGATGAATGACGATTGACTATGCGCAAAAGTGAATTTAATTGTCATGTGCTTAATGGTCATGTGAGGTGAAATGTGTATATTTTGGGATGTGAGCACTCAATCTGTTTGACCTGACGAAGATCCGTTTCAGATCGAAACGTAGTCAATAAAGAGGTGAATTGGGAGCATAAACAGTGTGCGGGCATTCCTGTTCTTTACTGGATGATTATCTTCTCATCACTCATCTTGAAAAAAGTATACTAAAAACCTGGAAGTCAATCAATCTGCCATCATTGACACAATGGAAAAAATTAAATGATTTATTATTGAAATAGCATGGGTGACCGACAAAAACAAATTGGAATAATTTAAGGCCAAGTCAGTTAACTAGGCAAGTCAGTTAAGAATAAATTCTTATTTACAATGACAGCCTAGCCCGGCCAAACCCGGACGACACTGGGCCAATTGTGCACCGCCCTATGGGACTCCCAATCATGGCCAGATTGTGATAAAGCCTGGAATTGAACCAGGGTCTGTAGTCACACTTCCAGCACTGAGATACAGTGCCTTAGACTGCCGCGCCACTCGGGAGCCCCAAATAATGTAGGCACTAGGGTTGGGGGTGTGAGCATGCGGGTCTCGGCAGATGAGATGTAGCCATTGTTTGTGTGTGTCTGTAAGTTGATGTTCATATGTATATGTTTGTAAAAAGAAATCAAAAGAAATGGACAATTAAATATTATAATAAAAAAAAGAAAACGATCCTTTAGTCCCTCACTATCAGTGGGAGGTAAAGAAGGAAGAAAACGGCATCAGTAGTGGTGTGAAATTAAAATGGATTCTAAAAGGAGTAACAGCACTGTAACCCTACAACCGTTCGACAAAGACATTCTAACAGATTTCTAACATTAATGAGTTCTTAAATTAGCCTGCTCTCGGGAAGTGAGATTGGGTGTTATGTTTTTTCTGGAGTTGTTTGTTAAGAAAAATGTGCAAGGCATCTTGGGAAAGATCAGCTCCGACTGGCTTTCTTTCTTGTAAGAGATCACAGGAGGTTCCTCCAGAGCTTTAATTTGTAAACCAGCGTAAACATCAATACAGGTGCAATGAGTGTGAATGGTTTACCATGGAGATGTTTGAACAGGCAAGGATGATAGTGGATGCAACTTTTAGCTTCACTTTCAAGGATTAGACCACTTTTTACTACACATCTGGCTAAAAGATGACTGTAGCTCTGTTGGCATACCATTTATAGATAACGTTGACACCTTTTGGAAACAGAAGATACTCTACAGGAATTACGGAGTCCATCCAAATCATCTTGGTGCTTGGACCCTGTCCTCCCATTTCAAGGCTGCGTTGAGACAATGACATATCAGTGACCCAAGCCCTGCTCAGATAATCCCTACCATTGTGTCGCTGAGTTTTCGTAGTGCTGCTGCAAATGTACAGTTTCCCAGGGGTGTTATCAGTCATAATGTAAGTAACCAAATGTATGTTCCTCTAACTCCCCTGAATGCCTCTGTCAATCCGACAGCTATTGTCAGCAGTAATCATGCGCCTATGAACATGAGTTATACTGTTAGCACTGATACGGTTTGCCCTAGTAGGAAGCCCACTGTGAGTAGTTCACCCTGCACTATCAGCTCAAATATAAATATAATGTCTACCTCTGATAAGCCTCCCAGTAAAGCAATAAAAACAATAACGCAACACAGAAAAGTGCTGAAAATAGCCCACATTACCATACTATATGTAGCCTAAGAAACAAGATTGATGAAATCAATACCTTGCTAGCAACAGATAACATTAATATACTGGCTATTTCTGAAACTCACTTAGATAATTCCTTTGATGATATAGTGGTTGCAATACATGGCTATAACATCTACAGAAGAGACAGGAATACCAATGGGGGAGGTGTTGCTGTTTATATTTAGAGTCATATTCCTTTAAAACTTAGAGAGAATCTCATGTCAAATGCTGTTGAAGTAATATGGCTACTGGTTCACCTGCCTCACCTATTGCCTATTCTTGTGGGAAGTTGCTATAGACCACCAACTGCTAACAGTCAGTATCTGGATAATATGTGTGAAATGCTTGATGATGTGTTTGATATCAATAGAGAGATATATTTTCTGGGTGACCTAAATATTAACTGTCTTTCATCAAGCTGTCCACTCAAAAAAAAAAGCTTCAAACTGTAATCAGTCAACCTACCAGGGTATTTACAGAAATCTTCTAAATTGGATGTAGTGATCATAGTAGCCATATCTAGGAAACCAAAGTCTGGGCCTAATATGTTTTATTTATTTTTTATTTAACCTTTATTTAACCAGGTAAGCCAGTTGAGAACAAGTTCTCATTTACAACTGCGACCTGGCCAAGATAAAGCAAAGCAGTGCGATAAAAACAACAACACAGAGTTACATACAGTGAGGGAAAAAAGTATTTGATCCCCTGCTGATTTTGTACGTCTGCCCACTGACACATTTTAATGGTAGGTTTATTTGAACAGTGAGAGACAGAAAACAACAAAAAAATCCAGAAAAACGCATGTCAAAAATGTTATAAATTGATTTGCATTTTAATGAGGGAAATAAGTATTTGACCCCCTCTCAATCAGAGAGATTTCTGGCTCCCAGGTGTCTTTTGTACAGGTAACGAGCTGAGATTAGGAGCACACTCTTAAAGGGAGTGCTCCTAATCTCAGCTTGTTACCTGAATAAAAGACACCTGTCCACAGAAGCAATCAATCAATCAGATTCCGAACTCTCCACTATGGCCAAGACCAAAGAGCTCTCCAAGGATGTCAGGGACAAGATTGTAGACCTACACAAGGCTGGCATGGGCTACAAGACCATCACCAAGCAGCTTGGTGAGAAGGTGACAACAGTTGGTGCGATTATTCGCAAATGGAAGAAACACAAAAGAACTGTCAATCTCCCTGGGCCTGGGGCTCCATGCAAGATCTCACCTCGTGGAGTTGCAATGATCATGAGAACGGTGAGTAATCAGCCAATAACTACACGGGAGGATCTTGTCAATGATCTCAAGGCAGCTGGGACCATAGTCACCAAGAAAACAATTGGTAACACACTACGCCGTGAAGGACTGAAATCCTGCAGCGCCCGCAAGGTCCCCCTGCCCATGCCCGTCTGAAGTTTGCCAATGAACATCTGAATGATTCAGAGGAGAACTGGGTGAAAGTGTTGTGGTCAGATGAGACCAAAATGGAGCTCTTTGGCATCAACTCAACTCGCCGTGTATAGAGGAGGAGGAATGCTGCCTATGACCCCAAGAACACCATCCCCACCGTCAAACATGGAGGTGGAAACATTAAGCTTTGGGGGTGTTTTTCTGCTAAGGGGACAGGACAACTTCACCGCATCAAAGGGACGATGGACGGGGCCATGTACCGTCAAATCTTGGGTGAGAACTTCCTTCCCTCAGCCAGGGCATTGAAAATGGGTCGTGGATGGGTATTCCAGCATGACAATGACCCAAAACACACAGCCAAGGCAACAAAGAGTTGGCTCAAGAAGAAGCACATTAAGGTCCTGGAGTGGCCTAGCCAGTCTCCAGACCTTAATCCCATAGAAAATCTGTGGAGGGAGCTGAAGGTTCGAGTTGCCAAACGTCAGCTCGAAACCTTAATGACTTGGAGAAGATCTGCAAAGAGGAGTGGGACAAAATCCCTCCTGAGATGTGGGCAAACCTGGTGGCCAACTACAAGAAACATCTGACCTCTGTGATTGCCAACAAGGGTTTTGCCACCAAGTACTAAGTAATGTTTTGCAGAGGGGTCAAATACTTATTTCCCTCATTAAAATGCAAATCAATTTATAACATTTTTGACATGCGTTTTTCTGGATTTATTTTTTGTTATTCTGTCTCTCACTGTTCAAATAAACCTACCATTGAAATTATAGACTGATCATTTCTTTGTCAGTGGGCAAACGTACAAAATCAGCAGGGGATCAAATACTTTTTTCCCTCACTGTATGGGGTAAAACAAAACATAAAGTAAAAAATACAACAGAAAATATATATACAGTGTGTGCAAATGTAGCAAGTTATGGAGGTAAGGCAATAAATAGGCCATAGTGCAAAAATAATTACAATTAGTATTAACACTGGAATGATAGATGTGCAAGAGATGATGTGCAAATAGAGATACTGGGGTGCAAATGAGCAAAATAAATAACAATATGGGGATGAGGTAGTTGGGTGGGCTAAATTCAGATGGGCTGTGTACAGGTGCAGTGATCGGTAAGGTGCTCTGACAACTGACGCTTAAAGATAGTGTATAAGAGATCCTACAAGAGGTTTTGTAGTGATTCCTATGTTGAATATGTAAAGAATATTTGCTGGTCTGTAGTTTTTAATGAGGAGCAACCAGACACTGAACTTTAATCATTTATGAAATTGCTTATTCCAGTTACTAATAAGCATGCACCCATTAAGAAATGACTGTATTTGTAATTGAAAAATGTTATCGCTGACAGGGACGAGGCATAAGGAACGGCAAATAAGTCTGGCTGCCTGCACAGCCGATTGGCAAATGTAAATTGAGAAATTATGTGACTAAACTAAACAAAAATAAGAAGAAACTGAACTATGAAACAAATATATAAAGGATGATTTGGAGCACCTTAAATTAAATGTTGTGCAAAAAGGCAAACCATTCATTGAATCAGATGGCTCAATCATCACAAAAACCCACTGATATTTCCACCTACTTTAATTATTTTTTCATTGGCAAGATTAGCAAAATTAGGCATGACATGCCAACAACAAACTCTGAACCTACACATCCATGCATACAGTGGGGAGAACAAGTATTTGATACACTGCCGATTTTGCAGGTTTTCCTACTTACAAAGCATGTAGAGGTCTGTAATTTTTATCATAGGTACACTTCAACTGTGAGAGACGGAATCTAAAACAAAAATCCAGAAAATCACATTGTATGATTTTTAAGTAATTAATTTGCATTTTATTGCATGACATAAGTATTTGATACATCAGAAAAGCAGAACTTAATATTTGGGACAGAAACCTTTGTTTGCAATTACAGAGATCATACGTTTCCTGTAGGTCTTGACCAGGTTTGCACACACTGCAGCAGGGATTTTGGCCCACTCCTCCATACAGACCTTCTCCAGATCCTTCAGTTTTCGGGGCTGTCGCTGGGCAATACGGACTTTCAGCTCCCTCCAAAGATTTTATATTGGGTTCAGGTCTGGAGACTGGCTAGGCCACTCCAGGACCTTGAGATGCCTCTTACAGAGCCACTCCTTAGTTGCCCTGGCTGTGTGTTTCGGGTCGTTGTCATGCTGGAAGACCCAGCCACGACCCATCTTCAATGCTCTTACTGAGGGAAGGAGGTTGTTGGCCAAGATCTCGCGATACATGGCCCCATCCATCCTCCCCTCAATACGGTGCAGTTGTCCTGTCCCCTTTGCAGAAAAGCATCCCCAAAGAATGATGTTTCCACCTCCATGCTTCACGGTTGGGATGGTGTTCTTGGGGTTGTACTCATCCTTCTTCTTTCTCGAAACACGGCGAGTGGAGTTTAGACCAAAAAGCTATATTTTTGTCTCATCAGACCACATGACCTTCTCCCATTCTTCCTCTGGATCATCCAGATGGTCATTGGCAAACTTCAGACGGGCCTGGACATGCGCTGGCTTGAGCAGAGGGACCTTGCGTGCGCTGCAGGATTTTAATCCATGACGGCGTAGTGTGTTACTAATGGTTTTCTTTGAGACTGTTGTCCCAGCTCTCTTCAGGTCATTGACCAGGTCCTGCCGTGTAGTTCTGGGCTGATCCCTCACCTTCCTCATGATCATTGATGCCCCACGAGGTGAGATCTTGCATGGAGCCCCAGACCGAGGGTGATTGACCGTCATCTTGAACTTCTTCCATTTTCTAATAATTGCGCCAACAGTTGTTGCCTTCTCACCAAGCTGCTTGCCTATTGTCCTGCAGCCCATCCCAGCCTTGTGCAGGTCTACAATTTTATCCCTGATGTCCTTACACAGCTCTCTGGTCTTGGCCATTGTGGAGAGGTTGGAGTCTGTTTGATTGAGTGTGTGGACAGGTGTCTTTTATACAGGTAACGAGTTCAAACAGGTGCAGTTAATACAGGTAATGAGTGGAGAACAGGAGGGCTTCTTAAAGAAAAACTAACAGGTCTGTGAGAGCCGGAATTCTTAATGGTTGGTAGGTGATCAAATACTTATGTCATGCAATAAAATGCAAATTAATTACTTAAAAATCATACAATGTGATTTTCTGGATTTTTGTTTTAGATTCCGTCTCTCACAGTTGAAGTGTACCTATGATAAAAAATTACAGACCTCTACATGCTTTGTAAGTAGGAAAACCTGCAAAATCGGCAGTGTATCAAATACTTGTTCTCCCCACTGTAACTGACCAAATTATGAAAGACAAGCATCGTAATTTTGAATTCTGTGAAGTGAGTGGGGAAGAGGTGAAACAATTATTGTTGTCTATCAACAATGACAAGCCACCTGGGACTGACAACTTGGATGGAAAATTACTGAGGATAATAGCAGACTATATTGCCACTCCTATTTGCCATCTCTTCAATATAAGCCTACAGGAAAGTATGTGCCCTTAGGCCTGGAGGGAAGCAAAAGTAATTCCGCTACCCAATAGCAAAGCACCCTTTACTGGTTCAAACAGCCGACCAATTAGCCTGCTAGCAAAAATTATGTTTGACCTGATACAATGCTATTTCACAGTAAACTAATTAACAACAGACATTCAGCACGCTTATAGGGAAGGGCACTCAACATGTACGGCACTTACATAAATGAATGATGATTGGCTGAAAATTTTTTATAATAAGAAGATTGTAGGAGCTGTTTTGTTAAGACTTCAGTGCAGCTTTTGACATTATCGTCATAGTTTGCTGCTGAAAAAAAGTATGTGTTATGGCTTTACATCATCTTTAATGGAAGCCTCTCCAACATAGTCCAGGTAGAGTTGGGAATACCCCAGGGCAGCTGTTTAGGCCCCTTACCCTTTTCTATTTTCACTAATGACCTGCCATTGGCACTGAGTAAAGCTTGTGTGTCCATGTATGCTGATGACTGAACATTATACACGTCAGATACCACAGCAAGTGAAATCATTGCAACACTTAACAAAGAGCTGCAGTCAGTTTTAGAATGGGTGGCAAGTTATACGCTAGTCATAAATATTTCAAAAACTAAAAGCATTGTTTTTGGGACAAATAATTGACTAAACTCTAAACCTCAACTATATCTTGTAATGAATAATGTCGAAACTGAGCAAGTTGAGTTGACTAAACTGCTTGGTGTAACCATGGATTGTAAACTGTCATGGTCAAAACATATTGATGCAATGGTAGCTAAGATGCGGAGAGGTCTGTCTGTAATAAAGCACTGCTCTGCTTTCTTGACATCGCTATCAACAAAACAAGTCCTACAGGCCCTAGTTTTATCGCACCTGGACTACTGCCCAGTCATATAGTCAAGTTCCACAAAGAGGGACATAGGCAAATTATAGTTGGCCCAAAATAGAGAAACATGGCTGGCCCTTAAATGTTCACGGAGAGCTAACATCAATAACATGCATGTCAATCCCTCCTGGCTCAAAGTAGAGGAGAGATTGACTGCATCACTACTTGTCTTTGTGAGAGGTATTGACATGTTGAAAGCACCGAGCTGTCTGTTAAACGACAAGCACATAGCTCAGACCCCCATACATACCCCACAAGACATGCAACCAAGGGTCTCTTCACAGTCCCCAAGTCCAGAACAGACTCTGGGAAATGCACAGTACTACATAGAGCCATAACTACATTGAACTCTACTCCACATCAAGTAACTCAAGCGAGTAGCAAAATCTGATTTTAAAAAACGGATAACACTACATCTTATGGAACAATGTACACACATAGGCACACACACACACGCACGCTAACACACACAATCTACACACATGTATACTGTAATGTTGTAATATTGTTGTATTGTGGTATTATACATTTTGTATTGTAGATATGTAGTGGTAGAGTAGTGGTGTAATAATGTGTTGTATGATGTACTGTTTTTTTTTTGTGATGTAATTGCCTTAATCTTGTTCAGACCCCAGGAAGATTAGCTGCTGCCTGGGCGGCAGCGAATAGACCCAGTCGGTATTAGATAGAACATTGTGACTCTGACCACCTGTTGGGAAAACAACATGTGGTTACCTAGGTTACCCCATTGGCTCACAGCAAAAACTTGACCTTCTTTAAACAAAATGTTCTTGTTGTCTGTTTTAGTCAATTACAAAACTACATTTAAGAAAAGTACAACATGTCTAAAGATTACTTTTTCATATTGCCTGCTCCCTAGTGTTCTCACTCCTCATTAAAACATATTATTATCGGGCTTCCCTCAAGCCCCTTTTAATGACGGTGCTTGTATCCACTTGAGTGAGTGCAAGCTAGCTAGCTACCGACCGAAACATTAAGCTAGCCAAGACCAACAACACAAACAAATAGACTATACAGCTACAAGTAGTGAGTGGAGTTACAAACTGACTGTACTTAACAAGTTAAATGTCTTACCTGTGATTAAATGTTTTCTACACACATAGCTATGACTAGCCTACTTGGACACCGTGACCCTACATTTCCCACTCTCCCACACCGAATAACCTGAAGACACAGGGCTCTTCTCGAAGGCACTATTTCGCTACGTGGGAGTATTGCGAACCGTAGGTTGTGATTTTTGACCTGGCTACATGTACATTGAACAACATGGCAGCTTTTCGGCATGTTTTGTTATTTCTGTATATTTCCCCTCTCTTACAATGGGGGTCAATATAAATAATGTTGGTTTTCCCCAATATGTGGGCGTGGTCGAGGGGAATTCCTTATTATTACGTGAATACCGACTTGGACTATAGGGATCCTTACAAATACGAGTCAGGTTAAGGATCACAAAAAACTCTCTAGGCATTGTTCTTAGCCCCGGGCTATCTTAGCCGCAGGCTAGACTGGCCCTGGACTAGCTTAGCCTGTGTTCACACAAGCATTTGTTAACCCTGGGCTAAGCTTTAGCCCCGGCTAAGGATTCACACTTGTATTCCAAAGCCCTGGGCTAACGGACAAACACAACATGCGACCAACATTATTATATCTATGACATGCGGCCAATGTCATAAGCAATAAGACATTTATTACCACATGATTTCCTCTTGCTTCTAGTCCAGCATTTGCTTTCCAACAGTGATGGTTTGTATTGTAATGACCTGACTAGATCATAAAAGAACAACTGTCCAGACAGAGGATTGAGTTTACGAATGGACGGTTTATTAAACCAACTTTACACAGGCTACTGTTTGGCCGTAGCCCACGCCAAATAAATGAAAGATAACCCACAAGCCAATCGTGACCTTCTCTTGTGAAGCCCAGACGTAAAAAAGAGAGAGAACAAAGGCTCAACCTGGTCTTAACTTCCAATGCTCCATCCCCCTGCCCAACCCCCCTCCACGCCACTCCGCCAACCGCCAGGATGCCCGGCATCAGAACATTCCAGGCATTCCCGTGATTGGCAGATAGCAGGTTGATTGACATGTCGGACCCCGCGAACACTGGGTACTGGTAGGTACAACACAACCATCTACTAGCCTAACACATAACACACAGCTGTCTGTGCGGGTCGCTACACAGCCCCCCCACCACAAAGTCCCTCGTCCCCGAGGGAACAAACAAAGTCTCTGAAGCGACCCGGAGGTCTCCTTTGCCTGCGTGGCTGTGATGGCCGCAGAGTGCCCCTCTGGGAACCAGGGGATGAAGGCAAGGACATGGGGGACAAGGAAGCGGGAACGGGTAATACAGTCCGTGGCTCTGGGGAACCACGCGGTGACACAGGGGGAGTGGGCTGTCTGGAGCCTTGTCTGCGGCACCTGGGGGTGGGTGCCTGGAGAATGTCATTGCCAGAGCGGGGAATTGTGGGGGTTCCTGGGGTTTGGGGAGAAGAGGCCCCTCTATATGGGGCTAACCTGTCCCGGTGCAGTGTCACCTTTCTCCCCCTGGGAGGAAGCTGCACCCGGTAAACAACCTCCCCTACCCTCTCCAGGACACTGCAGGGTCCCACCCAGTGACTGTCCAACTTGGGGCATCTGCCTTTTTTCCTTAGCGGGCTGTAGACCCAGACCAGCTCCCCAGCCACAAAGTGCCTTCCCCGGGTGTGCACGTCATAGTTCCTCTTCTGCCTCACACCTGCATTCAGCAGCTGCTCTCTGGCGAAGGTGTGGGCTGACTCCAGGCGGTCCTGGAGTCTCCGGGCATACTCAGGCCCCGGGGAAACATGAGGGCTATCCAGGGGCCGACCAAACGCCATCTCCGCAGGGGTACGGATCTCTCTCCCCAGCATGAGGAGGGCAGGCGTGCAGGAGGTGGAGTCTTGGACAGCGGAGCGGCATGCCATGAGGACCATAGGCAGGTGCTTGTCCCAGTCACGCTGGTGTTTGGAAGAGACGATGGCCAGCTGCTGTCCAAGCGTTTTGTTGAAGCGCTCCACAAGGCCATCACTTTGAGGATGGAAATGAGTAGTGCGGGTCTTGTGCATACCCAGCCTCTCACACATGGTGGCGAACACACGGGACTCAAAGTTTCTGCCTTGGTCGCTGTGGATGGACTCTGCAGCTCCAAACCTGCTGAACATCCCCGCTGTCAGGGCGTCGACGATGGTCTCTGCCTCCTGGTCAGGCAGAGCATAGGCCTCGGGCCATTTTGTGAAATAGTCCATGGCCGTGAGCACCCAGCGGTTTCCACTGTCTGTGGTGGGGAACGGCCCAACTACATCCACTCCCACCCTCTCCATGGGAGCCCCCACTGGGAACTGTTGGAGCTGAGCATGAGAGCGGCCTGGGGGGCCCTTTCTCGCTGTGCAGTTGTCACAGCGGCGGCAAAAGTCTTCCACATCCCTCTTGTGCTGCCCCCAGTAAAAGCCCTGACGGAGGCGGCGCAGTGTTTTTGTGACCCCAAAGTGTCCAGTCCCCACCCCCCCATGAGTACTCTGGAGCACAGCCTCCCGCAATGCTTTTGGGACCACCACCTGCCACCTCTCCTCCCCCGTAGCTGACTCCTTCCATGCCCGCTGTAACACGCCATCAGCCAGCCGCAGTCGCTCAAACTTTGACCACAACCCTTTGGTCGCGAGTGAGAGCGCTGTCACCTCTTCCCATGGTGGCCTCACCTGCGCCTCTACCCACTGTAGCACTGGCTGTAGGTCTGTGTCCCGTCCCTGCTGCTGCCCCCATTCAGCCACGTCGACAGTCTGCAGCTCACAGCAGACAGGCCCGCTTGCCCGACACACTGTGGCACAGACCCCCTCCTCTGCACCCAGCTCTCTCTCCCGTCCCTCTCTCCATTCACAGTGGCGGCAGCCGTCTGCAGTACAGGGCCGACGGGACATGGCGTCGGCGTTGGAGTGGCGTGCCCCTGCCCTGTGCACCACCGTGAAGTCATACGGCTGAAGCTCCTCCAACCAGCGTGCCACCTGCCCCTCTGGCTCTCTGAAAGACATGAGCCACTGGAGAGCAGAGTGGTCAGTCCTTACAGTAAAGGGCAGACCACCCAGGTAGTACTTGAAGTGTTTGACGGAAGCCACAACAGCCAAGAGCTCCCGCCGGGTGACACAGTAGCGGCGCTCATGTTTGTCAAATGTTTTGCTGAAGTACGCCACCGCTCTCTCCCCCTCTGGCCCCACCTGGGCCAGCACCCCACCCATGCCCACATTGCTCGCGTCTGTGTCCAGGATAAAGGGCAATGTGAGGTCAGGGGGGGCGAGCACGGGGGCCTCGATCAGTGCACGTTTGAGGGTGTTGAACGCCTCCTCACACTCCACTGTCCAAGTGAAAGCCTTGTCCTTCGGCAGCAGGCGGTTCAGTGGAGCAGCAACGCTTGAGAAGCCCCGTACAAACCTCCTGTAGTACGAGGCCAGGCCCAGGAAGCTCTTCAGCTGACGCTGGTCGGTGGGGGTGGGCCAGTCTCTGACAGCCGCTACCTTGTCCTCCATGGTGCTGATCCCCTCCTTCCCCACTCGGTGGCCCAAGAAGGACACCTCTCTCCTCATGAAGTGGCACTTCTCGGGGTGGAGCTTCAGACCTGCGGCAGCCACCCTCTCCAGCACACACCGTAGCGCCCCCAGGGCTGACTGGAAGGAGCTGCCATGGGCCAGGATGTCATCGAGGTATACCAGACACTGCTGTCGGGGGATGCCATCCAGCACCCTGTCCATCAAACGCTCAAAAGTAGCTGGAGCGTTGCACAGGCCAAAGCACAGGACCTTGAACTGCCAGTGTCCTCTGTTAGTGGAGAACGCAGTTTTGGCTCTGGCCTCTGGGGAGAGGGGCACCTGCCAGTAGCCACTGCGGAGGTCTAGTGAGGAGAACCAGGAGGACCCCCTAACCAGGTCCAGCGACTCATCGATACGTGGTATGGGGTATGAGTCCTTCCTGGTTACCTCATTCAGCCGCCTGTAGTCCGCACAGAACCTCAGCTTGCCCCCCTTCTTCGGAACCATGACGACTGGCGCCGCCCAGGGGCTGTCTGAGGGCTCAATGAAGTCTGCCCGCTGCATCTCCAACACAGCCTTGTCTGCCGCCTCCTGGCGTGCCAGCGGGATACGGCGGGGACGCATCTTGATAGGTCGAGCATCACCTGTGTCGATCTCATGCTGCACCAGATGAGTCTGACCCACCTCTTCCTCACTCAGCGCAAAGCTGTCTCTGAATTCAAACAGCAACTGCCTCAACCGTTCCTGCTGCTCGGAGTCAAGACCAACACAGTTCCTCCCCCATATCTCCCTCACTGCAGACAGTGTCCTCTCCCCTCCCATCTGGGGTAGCTGGGCTGGGGGGGCGCGGCCCGGGCTCACAGAGGGCTGTGTCGTGGATGTAGCTGGGGGAATGTAACACAACGCCGTAGGTGACAGGGGGGCTGGGGAAAAGTCACACCCAGATGTGGGGGAGGGGGGGCAGCCATGAGTCTCTGCTGCTTTAACTGTTGGAGTAAAGGGTTTGTTGGGTTGAGTGAATGTGACATTAGGGGCCATGGTGACCTCCGGCCCTCCCTGGAAGCTCAGTGTGCCCCTATTTAGGTCTAACTGGCAGCCTGTGCTCCTAAGAAAGTCCAACCCCAGGATACAAGGGTCCTGCACAGCCGCCACCCACACAGGATGACGCACAGTCCTGCCCCCTACTGACAGAGTCATTATTCCCTTCCCTTTCATGGGTGCCAGCTCACCTGTGACTGTGCGGAGCTGCACAGTTGTAGGCTCACACTGAGTCCAACCTGGCACAATATCTGGCCTCACCAGGGTTACTGTGGACCCAGTGTCCACCAGGGCGGAGCAGGGCACCCCCTCCACAGTGACAGGGACATGACAAAAGTCCCCAACACAGGTCCGGCCCACCACAACAACAAGCTCCATCCGCATGCCCTCGTCTGCTTCTGTGGGAAGTGGAGCCTTGCTTCCCCGTCTGTGCCGGTGGGCTCCTCCTGAAGAAGATGGTGGTTGGGATAGAAAGCCAGGGGTCCGCACTACCCGGTCTATGCGGACCCCGAGCCGTTTCCCTGAGCTCTGGGGGACATGGGGCAATCTCTGCGCAGATGGCCTGGCTGGCCACAACCCCAGCAGACCCTGGGACCAGGGCGTGTGTTTCGTGCCGCCTGTAGCGACACAGCACGAATGAGTTCTGTCATTTCAGCCACCCATGCAGGCTTTTCCGGCTCCGGGCTGCTCTGCCCCCCAGCTCGCACAGAGGGTCTGTCTCCCTGCACCCCCACCAAAGCCCCAGCTGAAGCCCCAGCCCACACCAGCTCCCTCTCCAAAGCCATCTCCAAGGCTACCTGCAATGACTCAGGATGAGCCAGCTGGGTCTGTATGCGCAGCTCCGTAGGAGAGAGCGCCTGTATGAACTGGTCCCGTGCTAGCTCGCTCTGCACGGAGGGGGGCATGTGAGCATATGCCCGCCGAGAGAGGCTCTCAATGTCATTAGCTAGCACCCGTAGAGGCTCTCCAGGCTGCCTGCGTCTATCACTCAGTTCGGAGCGCAGTAGCCCGGGCTGTACACACTGTCCATAGCGCCTCCTCAGTGCTCCCACTAAAGCACCATAATCACGTCTGTCCTCGGGGCTAATCAATATCAAACAGGCCAGAGCTTCATCCGTGAGGCATAAAGCCAACTGCAGTGCCCTATCTTCATCAGACCACCCCCTAAAATGAGCTAACAGTTCAAACTGAGCATGAAAAGCTTCCCAATCCGCCTTACCGGAATACTTCGGGGTCTTAACGGATACGGACGCAGCCGGGAACTGGGCGCCGCCATGTTTGTTTACATCCTGAGCCCCAGATTCCTCGTCACGCCGCGTCGACGTCACCCCTTCGGTCCGCCCACCAGAATCCGCGCGAAACACAGTCGACGAAGCACTCATGCCCGCTTCAGCCGCCATCACTCTAACGTCCTCCCTCAAGCGGCCTCTGGGCTCCGATGCCCTGGCGATCTCCTCAGCCAGAACCCCCGACGTCCATGCACACGCACCTCCTTGGCCATAATCGTCCCCTACCTCCACCTTCACTTTCGGATTCCCTCGAAGCATCTTCAACCCCCGTTCTCACCTACGGTAGCTAGCCACAGAAGTCAGCTAGCTAGCTGGCTAACTTTTATCACCGTTTTTACTTCTGACACCAATGTAATGACCTGACTAGATCATAAAATAACAACTGTCCAGACAGAGGATTGAGTTTACGAATGGACGGTTTATTAAACCAACTTTACACAGGCTACTGTTTGGCCGTAGCCCACGCCAAATAAATGAAAGATAACCCACAAGCCAATCGTGACCTTCTCTTGTGAAGCCCAGACGTAAAAAAGAGAGAGAACAAAGGCTCAACCTGGTCTTAACTTCCAATGCTCCATCCCCCTGCCCAACCCCCCTCCACGCCACTCCGCCAACCGCCAGGATGCCCGGCATCAGAACATTCCAGGCATTCCCGTGATTGGCAGATAGCAGGTTGATTGACATGTCGGACCCCGCGAACACTGGGTACTGGTAGGTACAACACAACCATCTACTAGCCTAACACATAACACACAGCTGTCTGTGCGGGTTGCTACAGTATAAACATTGCGGTCTGCCTGTCTAACCTTGGAAACAATGTTTTACTTTTGAAATTCGATCTCGTCCCTGCAGGTCTACAGAGAATGCTGTGCACGAACGAAACATCAAAATAACTTTTCTGATCCAGGCGAAATCATGCAACAATATATTATCATGGATATATCCAATTAAATGTCAATAAAAAACGACGAAAATTGAGCATTTGCTGCCCTTCCAGCTGTAGAGTTTGTAGCTTTAGTTGGCATAGCAACCATTTTTGTTAGGCATAGCAACCAATGTTTTTGCACAGATGAAAAGTATTTTGGGTTTTGTCCTCAGATGGAAGGTTGAAATAGTATGAATTTACTAAATAATGTGCAGAATGCATTAGAGGCATCATCAGTGACAGTGCAGCTTTTGTGATGGACAGTGAGAATTCTAGGAGCAGGGCCAGCTAGCCCTGGGCTAAGGTTGGTGCTAGCCGACTTTAGAATGTGCAAGTGTGAACACTCGCTTAACCCCGGGCTACAATCTCCCTAAACCCAGGGCTAAAATCCCACCTTCTGCAAACTTGAGAGAAGTCTACACAGAAACAATATAACCAAATATCTAATAAGAAATTACCGCAGTGCATATTCACGTCAGAAAAATATCCAACTTTTGTAGGTAGCCATTGTAGTAAGTCATTTGAGTTTCCATTTTTGTTTTGGCTTAACATTTACATAGTCCATGGTATTTCCGTTTTCAAAACATTATGGAAATTGTTAGAGAAGGTGAGGCTGATAGTGCAGAGGCAGCAGTTGTGCTGAGATAGGGCTGTATCAGGCTGCCAGCCTGACCCAGATAGAGACAGTGTCAGGGGATGCTCTCCATCTCAACAGCACTGTAGTGGCTTCCTGGAGTTATCTGCTAATGCCTGTCTGGAGACTGGGAAAGTATACCTTTTATAAACACTATTGGATTCAGTTTTTTCTCTCTCCCTCTGATGACAACAAATACAAACACAAAGTGAAGAAAGAGAAAAGTTTTGTCTAATCTCTGAGGAAGCTTCCTGTAAGTTTACTACTTCCTGCAGACTTGTCACTTTTGAAGTAGTAAATATCTACAAATGGATTCCACTTTGCAGTCTGTCAATACAAGACAAATGGATTCCGCTTTGCAGTCTGTCAATACAAGACAAATGCAGCTTAGGCTGAAGTTCAGAGACATAAAGCCCATGGTGGATAGGGGCCCTTGGCAGTGAGGTGAATGATAAGTGGAGTCCTGCTGGTCAGCTGGTAGATCATGAAGGGTGCTGCCATTAGTAGGCCATAAAAGAGACCAAGCACATGTTTCATACAATAAAAGGGACCAGTCATGTACTGTAGCAGAGTCGTGGACTGAACTTCACTGGTAAGACTCATGCAAGATAAGAAAGTGTGAAACGGAGGGATAAGAAAAGGTGGGCTATACACATGTGGGAGATTTGACACAGAGACAGAAATGATTATGTAGTGATGTGGACTGAAGAGGGCTTGAGGGGATTCTAACCTGAGGTGTCATCCCATGACAGAGGTACAGAATGGGGACATTGTCGGTGTCCGGCCCCTGGTCCAGACACAGGTCAGTCTTCAGAGAGTTCTTCAGCTGAGGGAGGAAATGAACACAAAGGGAGTCATAATTTGATATGTCACTCAATCGGCTAGTTCAGGGAAAGGTTAACTGTGTGACAGAGAATCGATGAGACCTTGAGATGATTCAAATATTCCTGCTATCACAGCGCCCTATTCAATCAAACCAGAGAGCAGGTTTCCAGTATAACTTCAAAACAACACAGAGGGAACACTTTTCTGTTCTTTGCAGAACAACATGACATAGAACATAAATGGGACTTGTAATCCAAACATGAAGCCTTGTGTTTGCGCAGTATTTCTTTTAAAGATCTAATCAACAGGTTTGTGTGAGGAGAGGGGAGGTACTCTGGAGACTGGGATGGGTGGCTGGGCAGATTTAATGTGTTTGCCTTTGCTGTGCGTGAGGACAGGATTAGGTACAGACATGACATTACAAGGACACAGCCAGAGACTGTGCCTGTCAACTCCCCACTGGCACAGGATATGTCTCATTCCGTCAGCTGGTCATTAAAAAGCCAGGGAGCACATAAAATACTCTTCAGGGACTGTACATGATGGAATAAAGTCTGACAGACAACGTATAAAAATGTCACTCAGGTTCCATGAAGTGAAAAAATAATAACGTGCAAGGTTCATGTATGAGTGAATAAAACCTGGGGCTGCTTGTCAGTGTGGTGTGTAGCATGACCTTTGACCTCAAATGCTATTCTGAACACAGTCTGCATTCTGGATAATGAATTCTCCGACAAAAATGATTGACAAGTTCATGAAATGCACCTAGCAAATGCAGAGTAATGAGGACATGCTATTTTTGAACCCATTTACTCCTTGAGTTAATTTTAATATGGCTGACCTATTTTCCTCTCTGTATCGTTCTACCTTTCATAATAATATGGAAATACAGAGAAGGAAACCAACCATAAAATGAAGACCGTACTCCAATGAGACCGCTTTTTGGGTGTGTCACTGTAGATCCAGGCATATTGCACTGATGCACTGTGGCCACACAGAAATAAAGCTGTTTGTGTTGAACATGAATTGCTAATATAAATACTGCCAGCGTGCCCTCATGGCCAGAATACAAATTCAGAAACATTTGTCTAGCATTGCTGAGAATTCCATTTGGCCACACAGGCAGATCTCTGTGAGAGGAGGTGACATAAAACACGCACTGCTCACCAGCCCCACCACTGCACAGCAATATGTGCATACTCAATGGTATACCCTCATAAATACACATTTCACTGTTTCTTACATCAGCGTGCACAATGCTCTGGTCGTGTGTGCATAGACTACACAATAGACAACCTTTTATACACTGAGTATACCAAACAATATTGAGTTGTACCCCACCTTTTGCCCTCAGAACAGCCTCAATTCACCGGGGCATGGCCTCTACAAGGTGTCGAAAGCGTTCCACCGGGATGTTGGCCCATGTTGACTCCAATGCTTCCCACAGTTGTGTCAAGTTGGCTGGATGTCCTTTGGGTGGTGGACCATTCTTTATAAACACGGGAAACTGTTGAGCGTCAAAAACCCAGCAGTGTTGCAGTTCTTGACACAAACAGGTGCGCCTGGCACCTACAACCATACCCCGTTCAAAGGCACTTAAATATTTTGTCTTGCCCATTCATCCACTGAATGGCACACATACACAATCCGTCTCAATTGTCTCACAATCTACACTGATTGAAGTGGATTAAACAAGTGACATCAATAAGGGATCATAGCTTTCACCTGGATTCACCTGGTCTGTCTATGTCATGGAAAGAGCAGGTTCTTAATGTTTTGTATACTCAGTGTAAGTGCATACTACACAATGGTTTGTCCTTTACTGTATGTGTGTGTAAACAATAGACTTTACTCTATGTGCATACACAATGAACAGATTCCTCTGAGTAGAATGGAAAAATAAATCTTTAGCACTTGGGCAGGTCTGTGTACTGTATAATCTCCAGCAAGTCTTCTGTCTTCTCCCAGAGTCTGAGTTCCTGCACCTTTTCCACATCATGCCCACATTGCCCAGGCTTTAGCGTGCCAACCCTGGCACTGCACACAAGGACTGAGGCTACGGTAGGCATGTCCACGTGTTTTAGAGCCAAGCTGCCACAGAAATGCATCTCTCTGTGAAATGAATGTGTTCCTAACTGCAGTCATCCAAATCGTAACTCAATGGATTATGATTATTTGTTCAGGCATGGACCGCATGGTTTATTCTGTGGAGGCTTTACTTTACATAGTATTACCATTTTTGCAGAGGGCATGCTGCTTACCACTCCATATGCAATGGTGTCTATGTACATCCTCATCTCTGGGTAGATGTTGACCAGGTACCACCGAAACGTCTTACACTGGAGCTTCTTCCTCAGGGCCTTCCTCTCAGAGATATCTCCAATGTCTATCCCGGAGTCCTGCACACACACGCACATACAGCCATGCAAACACAGAGATAAATAGTTTGACAGTGATTGCTGTAAAGATACAAATGCATTAAGATATCATGCATATGAAAGGGCGTATGTGCCAAGCTCTTAGGTGGAAAGGCGAATCAGATTCCCAGTTTCCCTGATTTCAGAGAGGCAAGACTCACTGAGGAATACTTATCGTCCGTTTCAATGTGCCATAACTCCTGAGAGCCCTTCATGTTCCCTGTATAAAGAACCACAGGACTAAGTGACTGAGTTTAACATCATCTGCCATTTCCTCTGAGTCCTCACGCTGCCACAGTCACGCTTTGGCCCAGCCTTCCTTCTGCAGCAAGCTGCCGCTCTTGTCCACTCTACCCTAATTATCTTAATTGCTGCCTCGCTGACAAACTTAAAAGCTGAAGCAGACCTGATAGATTCAACATCAACTGCAATGGAGGCAACTTGCAGCCTACTGAGATATGATAAATGGACTACCGAGAGTCTAATAGACAATAACAACAGCTGTGACGTGAAATGAAGTAGGTTTATAATACGTTTGGACAAAATAAATTCACGAGGCTATTCCTGATGCCAAATTTCCCTCCAAGCTAGTTGAGTAGAATTGCAGAACTCAGTGTATCGATTTCAATTTAGAGATTTGCCTGCTGATGCTCATCTATTTGCTCATCTATTTCAAAGGAGTTTTTACATAATTGTGAGCATTGAGTGCAAATAGGAACGGTATTAAGCATCTAATCAACTCAGCCTTTGTACTAAGAAACACTAGGCATCTCTGCTAATGTTTTACAACATATACATGTTATATATCTACATGTCAATGCCATATCAAATCGGGATTTACAAAAATAACTTTAGTAACCGTTCTCTTCACAATACAGGTGTAGGATCTTAATTTGAGCAGTTCACTACAGCAGGAAAATAATACTGCTGCAACAGGACATTTGAATTATTATGTGTATTATAATGAATGGACATTTTTGTAGGGGTTGATACATTTTTCATAAGGGACTATCAAGTCTGACATTTCAAAGTGGAATTTACAAACTTCAGAAGCCTTTTTAAACCTCAAATACTCTACAAGTTTAAAATGTCCTGCATTGTAGGAAAGTTCTCCTGCAACAGGGTGATCAAATTAAGATCCTAAACCTCTACACTATACATCACACTTTATTTAATATTAATATTAATATTCCCCACCCTGACCACTTGCCCACCCTCCAGTAGACATGGTTCAGTAGACATGGTCCAGTTGGCAGCTAACAGACTCTTACCTCCTGGGGGATGTTCCAGGCCATGTAGACATGGCTCTTAAACTCGTCCATCCAGACCTCCGCCACCCTCAGGGCGTTCCGTCTAACGTGAGACGTCAGGTCCTCAGTGTAGGGCTTGTGGGCACGCTCTATATGGGCAATACGGGCACAGGGCAGGACTTCCACACTGCCCCCACACTGCCATACCTGGTATTACACATAAAAGACAGAGGGAAAAACTTGGTTAATCATCAGTCGTGCTAAAATCATGTTTCCGGACAGGAAAAGACCCAGAGCAGATCTAGAGCTCCAGAGGGTGCTCCAGGAGAAAGACTCACATCTGAAGCCTCTTACTCTGAGGCTGACAGGGCTACATGAGCTCCACTCCTCTCTACTTTATCCAAAAAGCCTGTCAGATCAAGCCAGGAACAGGGAAACCTGGAGACTGCAGGGAAACAGTGACCTCTCTTTGGTCCAGATAACACCTCACAGTACTGAGGGTGCCAGAAGCCTCATCAAAAAGGAGCACCATGTCTTCACTGACATCTGACATGCTATGTCTGACTTAGTGGTCTAACAGTTTTAATTGCTGATGTGAGATGACATTTGGAGTCCCAGTGCCTTATGCTTAATGTCATGATTAATGGCTGCTAGGAGAGCAAGAGAGAGAGAGAGTGAGAGAGAGAGCGAGAGAGAGAGAGACAGCAAAGAGCGAGAGAGCGAGAGAGTGAGAAAGAGAGGAAGAGGAAGAGAGAGAGAGTGTGTGAGAGAATGAGAATGAGAATACAGAGTATGTCAGTAACGAAATTCCTACAGTATGGCCATTACATTTACATTTATGTCATTTAGCAGACGCTCTTATCCAGAGCGACTTACAGTTAGTGAATACATATTTTTTTATACTGGCCCCCCGTGGGAATCGAACCCACAACCCTGGCGTTGCAAACACCATGCTCTATCAACTGAGCTACATCCCATATCTCCTGTTCTTTCTTAGATGTAGTGTAATGCTGTGATTCACTATGTTGTGATAAAACTGTCTGCTCTTTGTCCCCCGTGGCTCTGTGTATCTGTGCTCTACCTGCTTTTATCTCTCCACTCTGGCCCTGAAGAGCTCATAGCCTCCAGTCAGGAGTCTCTCTTCTCATCTTGACTCCCTCCACAGCACAGCAGTAACTGACATCTAACCGGGCTCCAACGGGCTAACATTCCATCCTGAGAATTCCTGCACACCGACATTCATTCCACATCTCCTCTTGTCAGGTTCATCGCGCAAACATTCACTTCAAAGCTCTGATGTAGTTCCAGAGTTTCTGGAGAGGTAATGCTCATTCCATAATGTTATCATTTCCTCCATTGCTGCCCACAGCACAGAACACTGCCTGAACTGGCATCGAGAGTAGATCCGCCCCTGCTGTCTGCAAGGAGTTTACCTTCCTCTGTCTATCTATAGCACTCAGGGACAGCCACAGAAAGCTCTTTGGTAGCCATGAAGTGCTTTGAAAGGCTGGTCATGGCTCACATCAACACCATCATCCTGGAAACCCTAGACCCACTCCAATTCGCATACCACCCCAACAGATCCACAGATGACGCAATCTCAATCGCACTCCACACTGCCCTTTCCCACCTGGACAAAAGGAACACCTATGTGAGAATGCTGGTCATTGACTACAGCTCATCGTTCAACACCATAGTGCCCACAAAGCTCATTACTAAGCTAAGGACCCTGGGACTAAACACCTCCCTCTGCAACTGGATCCTGCTTCCCCCCAGGTGGTAAGGGTAGGCAACAACACATCTGCCACGCTGATCCTCAACATAGGGGCCCCTCAGGGGTGCATGCTTAGTCCCCTCCTGTACTCCCTGTTCACCGTGGCCAAGCACGACTCCAACACCATCATTAAGTTTGCTGACAACACAACAGTGGTAGGCCTGATCACCGACAACGACGGGACAGTCTATAGGGAGGAGGTCAGAGACCTGGCAGTGTGGTGCCAGGACAACAACCTCTCCCTCAACGTGTGCAAGACAAAGGAGCTGATCGTGGACTACAGGGCTGAACATGCCAAGAGAGGGTTGAGAGTTTAGTTCCTTGGTGTCCACATCACCAACAAACTATCATGGTCCAAACACACCAAGACAGTCGTGAAGAGGGCACGACAACATCTTTTCCCCCTCAGGAGACTGAAAAGATTTGGCATGGGCCCCAGATCCTCAAAAAGTTATACAGCTGCACCATCGAGTGCATCCTGACCGGTTGCATCACTGCCTGGTATGGCAACTGCTCGGCATCCGACTGTAAGGCGCTACAGAGGGTAGTGCGTATGGCCCAGTACATCACTGGGGACAAGCTTCCTGCCATCCAGGACCTATATACTAGGCGGTGTCAGAGGAAGGCCCAAAAAATTGTCAAAGTCACCCAAGTCATAGACTGTTCTCTCTGCTACCGCACGGCAAGCGGTACCGGAGCGCCAAGTCTAGGTCCAAAAGGCTCCTTAACAGCTTCTACCCCCAAGCCATAAGACTGCTGAACAATTATGAAATGGCCACCCGGACTATTTACATTGACCCCCCCCCCCTTTGATTTTACACTGCTGCTACTCGCTATTCATTATCAACGCATAGTCACTTTACCCCTACCTACATGTACAAATTACCTCGACTAACCTGTTCTCCCGCACATTGATTCGGTACCGGTACCCCCTGTATATAACCTTGGTATTGTTATTTTATTGTGTTACTTATTAGATTTTTTACTTTAGTTTATTTAGTAAATATTTTCTTAACTCTATTTCTTGAACTGCATTGTTGGTTAAGGGCTTGTAAGTAACCATTTCATGGTAAGGTCTACAACTGTTGTACTCGGCGCATCAGACAAATACAATTTGATTTGATTTGACACAAAGACAGACCCAGAAAAAGAAACAAGCGCACACAGAACAACACACATTTACAGACCACAACAGTCAGACTACAGTGTTATAGGAGTGATACAACTCAATGACGCAAGTCCTGTAATTGATGATGTCTGTGACTGCTGTGCTGTGATCTACTTCCAAGGATGAGGCACTCTGTCACATTCTCTCACAGAGGCGTTCAGTCTTGCTTTCCAGAGTCTCCTCCTCTCCTCTGTTTGCTGTACTCATTTCTCCATGGCAAACTAACCAACTGGCTATGTCAACAACCACAGTCCTGCTGCCCCATCTGGAGTTCCTGCTAAACAAACTGAAGGGGCAAAACAGGCATCTGTGAATATGTCACGTATGTCAATATCTTCCCCTGACCTGAGTGAATTGGTGTTAACAAAGTCACGTATGTCAATATTTTCCCCTGACCTGAGTGAACTGGTGTTAACACACTACAGACAGAGAACAGACAGAACTCTTCATCAGTCTTTGATTGGAGAGGTGCAGTATAGGTCCTCAAGTCCTCAAGACCATCAAACTGCTCTCATCATCATGATCATCATCCTCATCATCATCATCCTCCGATCTTCTCAGCCCTTATGGCATGGGGCAGAGTATGGACACGCCAGATACAGACAGAGGATGACCTCAGACAGACAGATGACAGACACATGACTTCAGTGCACCTTCTGCAGGAAAACCATTTCACAACCCACTCATTCTCTCTCCCACATGTCAAGAAGAAATGTCATGTTACAGGAGCTGTGTATACCAAGCATCACTGAACATGTGTTATGACATAGTCTTCCAGCCATTAGCGTATTGCGTCAACATTGTGAATAGCATAACATACTCCGTACAAGTGGCTTTGGAATCTATGGAATATTTCCTGCCTACAATAACTAATATAGTAAAACAGTCTCAAAGCCTATGGAGCTTAACATTAATAAAAAGTATATCATTTTTTGACCTGACATTTTCAGTCAATTACTTGTGTGACACATAGGCTACATTAATATTCATTCTGCACAGTACGTGTCAATTTTCCATGCAGTCTGCAAATACATTTGCAGTTCCAGCAAGTACTTATCAACCAGAGATACCTGTTGCAGAACATAGGTGCATGCCATGTCTCCTGTTTATACACAACATGATTGTATTGTATACAGAATATAGGGATAGGATAGGGCTAGGATATGAATCAGTCTAAAGCTAGTTATGGTTTATTATGAACATTTTCATGCTTTCCATATATACCAATTGGGTTTTTCATAAACATTCTTGTAGAGCGTATAACATTTGCATAACTGATGTATAAGCTTCTTCACAGTGTTCAATGATTCCAATTTCTCCATCAAAACTGCTTGGCAGACTTACAGTCACAATGGCTGCATCTCCAAAATGTGAAGGTGTTATGAAAGAATATGTATTCAACGCCATACAATCTCACTAGGGTTGAATAGCGGGAACCTGGTTACCGGTAAATGATAATAAATTATTTACATGAACAGCATGGCGTGAAATGGAACTGTTAAATTATATGCGATGTCTATACCTGGTTTCTCTACGGCCTCTGCATGATGAATCAACGTTCAGGGTGGGGACAGACCATCTCACAATGCATGTAGACCTATCATCTCATCATGGTGACTTTTTTTCTTGTGACAGGTTGGCCTACATTTGCTGCAGCATAGCCTATGCTACAGTAATATAAAGACCGAATGCACATCTAATTTATACATCTCCATCTGGCTTCAAATTGCATCCAAAATACAGTAGATAATTCTGTTCTAGATAGATATATAGCCCTATATACAGTGGGGAGAACAAGTATTTGATACACTGCCGATTTTGCAGGTTTTCCTACTTACAAAGCATGTAGAGGTCTGTAATTTTTATCATAGGTACACTTCAACTGTGAGAGACGGAATCTAAAACAAAAATCCAGAAAATCACATTGTATGATTTTTAAGTAATTAATTTGCATTTTATTGCATGACATAAGTATTTGATACATCAGAAAAGCAGAACTTAATATTTGGTACAGAAACCTTTGTTTGCAATTACAGAGATCATACGTTTCCTGTAGGTCTTGACCAGGTTTGCACACACTGCAGCAGGGATTTTGGCCCACTCCTCCATACAGACCTTCTCCAGATCCTTCAGGTTTTGGGGCTGTCGCTGGGCAATATGGACTTTCAGCTCCCTCCAAAGATTTTCTATTGGGTTCAGGTCTGGAGACTGGCTAGGCCACTCCAGGTCCTTGAGATGCTTCTTACGGAGCCACTCCTTAGTTGCCCTGGCTGTGTGTTTCGGGTCGTTGTCATGCTGGAAGACCCAGCCACGACCCATCTTCAATGCTCTTACTGAGGGAAGGAGGTTGTTGGCCAAGATCTCGCGATACATGGCCCCATCCATCCTCCCCTTAATAAGGTGCAGTCGTCCTGTCCCCTTTGCAGAAAAGCATCCCCAAACAATGATGTTTCCACCTCCATGCTTCACGGTTGGGATGGTGTTCTTGGGGTTGTACTCATCCTTCTTCTTCCTCCAAACACGGCGAGTGGAGTTTAGACCAAAAAGCTCTATTTTTGTCTCATCAGACCACATGACCTTCTCCCATTCCTCCTCTGGATCATCCAGATGGTCATTGGCAAACTTCAGACGGGCCTGGACATGCGCTGGCTTGAGCAGGGGGACCTTGTGTGTGCTGCAGGATTTTAATCCATGACGGTGTAGTGTGTTACTAATGGTTTTCTTTGAGGCTGTGGTCCCAGCTCTCTTCAGGTCATTGACCAGGTCCTGCCGTGTAGTTCTGGGCTGATCCCTCACCTTCCTCATGATCATTGATGCCCCACGAGGTGAGATCTTGCATGGAGCCCCAGACCGAGGGTGATTGACCGTCATCTTGAACTTTTTCCATTTTCTAATAATTGCGCCAACAGTTGTTGCCTTCTCACCAAGCTGCTTGCCTATTGTCCTGTAGCCCATCCCAGCCTTGTGCAGGTCTACAATTTTATCCCTGATGTCCTTACATAGCTCTCTGGTCTTGGCCATTGTGGAGAGGTTGGAGTCTGTTTGATTGAGTGTGTGGACAGGTGTCTTTTATACAGGTAACGAGTTCAAACAGGTGCAGTTAATACAGGTAATGAGTGGAGAACAGGAGGGCTTCTTAAAGAAAAACTAACAGGTCTGTGAGAGCCGGAATTCTGGTTGGTAGGTGATCAAATACTTATGTCATGCAATACAATGCAAATGAATTACTTACAAATCATACAATGTGATTTTCTGGATTTTTGTTTTAGATTCCGTCTCTCACAGTTGAAGTGTACCTATGATAAAAAATTACAGACCTCTACATGCTTTGTAAGTAGGAAAACCTGCAAAATCGGCAGTGTATCAAATACTTGTTCTCCCCACTGTTTATATATACACAGTACCAGTCAAAAGTTTGGACACACCTACTCATTCCAGGTTTTTTAAATATTTTTACTATTTTATACATTGTAAAATAATAGTGAAGACATCAAAACAGGCCGGTGGTTCCTGGTCCCCTAGCTGATGCTGTCCCCCACGACTACTCCCGTCTCCGGTGCTCAAGGTCACCAGTTCACTCATCATTACACACACCTACCATCATCATTACGCGCACCTGCACTTAATTATGGGACTCACCTGGACTCCATCATGTCATTGATTACCTCCCCTATGTCTGTCACTCCCTCAGGTTCATTCCCCAGTCAGCATTCATGTTATGTTTCTCATGTCCAGACGCTGTTCTTGTTTTGTTCTATGTTTATTTATTATTAAACCCTTACCCTGTACTTGCTTCTCGTCTCCCAGCGTCTGCGTTACATTATAATGCTTTTGAATGACACTTCCTGTTTTGGCGGGAAATACCGGTTTACCCGGGAGAAAAGTGATTTATTCTCAGGATGGAAAATACCGGGAAAATAATTAACCCTAATTCTCACCCTCTAGCACAACAAAGTAAATCTCTGCTTTGTGTTTTATTACCGAATTAGACTTGAGGGATTATCTTTCAGAAATATATTTTAGATTTGGCTGTTTTTCATCAGAAAGGACATAAACATGTTGTGCCCTCTAGCTCCAACAACACATTCCCTAGCAACACATTATGCAAACTAAAGCAACACACAAGGGACAGTTATGTTAAAACTCTGACATATACAATAAATAAATGAACACTATTCACTGTAAATGCCATTCACATGACATTTCATGATCCTTGTATATTTTCTTCCAGTGACAGAATGTGAAGATGGTGCAGCTGTCACCCTGATACACCCAGGACATCCTCCTACAGATTAAGCGCAAGCCTGGACCAGAGAGGTCCCCTGCGCTGTGCAGCAGTGTTGGCTTCGTGTGTGAGTATCTCTGTGAGTGTCCCTTACTGCTGTTCTGGTGTCAGCCAGAGTGTGTGCAGGCAGGTGGGCTGCAGGAAGGATCAATATGCTGCAGCAGACCAGCCCTGCTGGAGCTCAGTGGAGTTGCTGATCTGGGGCCAGTGCCAGGGTCTCTATGGGCTCCAGTCCTGCAGCTCTCAGTTCACTGCATCACCTTCTGTCAGACCGTCTCCCATCAGTCCCACACAGCCAGGACACAGAACAGGGCTGCAGGCTACGCCACATTAACCCTACAACCAGGGACCAGGGGTCACTTCCTATAGGACTGTCCAGCTAAAGACCCCAGCCATTAAAACAGCACGGGGCACAAGCAGCATATCCGGAGGCACAGATTTCCTTTGTCTCTATTTTTAGAGGTAGAGTTAACTGAAATTATTCATCAACTACTTGTACATAACGGTATGCAGAACACTGATGTATTATGTAGGTGATAGAATCACCAATGTTTTCAGCAGAAAGCAATCAGCGGGGCCATTATCAAGCCCCAAATCCTAAAAGCATTTTTTTTGAGGAAAATGACTTACGGGACTAATCTCCTCCTCTTTCCTAAAGAGTGGCTGATGATTACATCTCTGTCATTACCGAGGATGGATATTTCCCCACGTTGGCATCACATGGTAAGCCCTCTCTCTCTCTCTGTCTCTGTCTGTTGCTGCACTGTAATCTACAGAGTACAGCTGGAGGAAGACTGTGTTTGTCCCCTGTCTCTGGGTATTATTGTTGGAGTTGATTGCTGTATTAGTGGCGGTATATGTACAGTGAGTGTAACAGGGTTATTATTAGACCTCCCTGGGGAAGTCGTGCCTCCTCTGGCCCATCTGCTCATTGTACTGCTGAGATCACACTGACTCTGCCTCGGAGACAGACTTGATGCAGGGGAATGGACCGTCACTCACACATACAGGGGATATATTTGACTGGAGGTACAGTGGCTTGCGAAAGTATTCACCCCCCTTGGCATTTTTCATATTTTGTTGCCTAACAACCTGGAATTAAAATTGATTTTTTGAGGGTTTGTATAATTTGATTTACTCAACATGCCTACCACTTTGAAGATGAAAAATGTGTTTTATTGTGAAACAAACAAGAAATAAGACAAAAAAACAGAACTTGAGCGTGCATAACTATTCACCCCCCCAAAGTCAATACTTTGTAGAGCCACCTTTTGCAGTAATTACAGCTGCAATTCTTTTGGGGTATGTCTCTATAAGCTTGGCACATCTAGCCACTGGGATTTTTGCCCATTCTTCAAGGCAAAACTGCTCCAGCTCCTTCAAGTTGGATGGGTTCCGCTGGTGTACAGCAATCTTTAAGTAATACCACAGATTCTCAATTGGATTGAGGTCTGGGCTTTGACTAGGCCATTCCAAGACATTTAAATGTTTCCTCTTAAACCACTTGAGTGTTGCTTTAGCAGTATGCCTAGGGTCATTGTCCTGCTGGGAGGTGAACCTCCGTCCCAGTCTCAAATCTCTGGAAGACTGAAACAGGTTTACCTCAAGAATTTCCCTGTATTTAGCGCCATCCATCATTCCTTCAATTCTGACCAGTTTCCCAGTCCCTGCCGATGAAAAACATCCCCACAGGATGATGCTGCCACCACCATGCTTCACTGTGGGGATGGTGTTCTCGGGGTGATGAGAGGTGTTGGGTTTGCGCCAGACATAGGGTTTTCCTTGATGGCCAAAAAGCTCAATTTTAGTCTCATCTGACCAGAGTACCTTCTTCCATATGTTTGGGAAGTCTCCCACATGGCTTTTGGTGAACACCAAACGTGTTTGCTTATTTTTTTCTTTAAGCAATGGCTTTTTTCTGGCCACTCTTCCGTAGAGCCCAGCTCTGTGGCGTGTACTGCTTAAAGTGGTCCTATGGACAGATACTCTAACCTCCGCTGTGGAGCTTTGCAGCTCCTTCAGGGTTATCTTTGGGCTCTTTGTTGCCTCTCCTTACCTGGTCCGTGAGTTTTGGTGGGCGGCCCTCTCTTGGCAGGTTTGTTATGGTGCCATATTCTTTCAATTTTTTAATAATGGATTTAATGGTGCTCCGTGGGATGTTCAAAGTTTCTGATATTTTTTTATAACCCAACCCTGATCTGTACTTCTCCACAACTTTGTCCCTGACCTGTTTGGAGAGCTCCTTGGTCTTCATGGTGCCGCTTGCTTGTTGGTGCCCCTTGTTTAGTGGTGTTGCAGACTCTGGGGCCTTTTAGAACAGGTGTATATATACTGAGATCATGTGACAGATCATGTGACACTTAGATTGCACACAGGTGGACTTTATTTAACTAATTTTGTGACTTCTGAAGGTAATTGGTTGCACCAGATCTTATTTAGGGGCTTCATAGCAAAGGGGGTGAATACATATGCACACACCATTTTTCCGTTATTTATTTTTTAGAATTTTTTGAAACAAGTTATTTATTTCACTTCACCAATTTGGACTATTTTGTGTATGTGCATTACATGAAATCCAAATAAAATCAATTTAAATTACAGGTTGTAATGCAACAAAATAGGAAAAACACCAAGGGGGATGAATGCTTTTACAAGGCACTGTATGCTCGACAGTCTGGAAATATGACTATAATATAACTGGCTCAACCCAAAGCAGTCTTTGAAGTGTATAAAAGGTGTTGATTTAAACCGGACATATCTTTCTTTGCTAGGAAATAAGGGGACCTTTAAAGTCTGAAATATAAAAAATATAAATGAGTTTGGGGTGGTATAACTCCTCCTAGTCCTCTTACTACACATTGTTAATATGTTCAAATTACAGACTGCACAACGCTTTGAGCCAGACGACACTTATGAAGTTAGTCAAGTAACCACTTTACATAAAAAGTAGAGGGAGGCCAAACTCTAAAGGTAGGGCTGCCAAAAACAGTGTGGGTCATTATCGCTGTTCATTCTCCAGGATCAGAGCCATTACCTAAATTAATGATGCCCTGTGCCTGCTGGAGGAGGCGTCATTACTCACCCTGACCCCCAGCTCCACATTCTCGCCCCCATACACCTCCATCCCCTCGTCAAGCAGGCCAATCTCCTCAAAGTACAGCCTGTCCACCACGAAGCAGCCAATCAGAGAAGGGCTCCTACACCATCACACATAGAGTAGATACAACATTAATATACATGTGTTAGTCTACCTACTGGATACTTTGCTGAGCTAAAGAAAAATAACTTGGAGGCATGAACAAATTAATCAATCAATGTGTATTTCAATGTATTTTCCTGTGTGTTATGTCCTGTTTTTGTCCTACACGAGGACCATTGGAGGACCACATTGGAAATAAGTGATTTTACGCTTTCATGTGTCATCCTCTCAGTATCTTGTACTTAAATATGGTATTTTTTTAACTGTACAAATTGTTTTACCCAAAATAAAATCAATCAATCAATCAATCAAAATAATATTGTGTTCACATGACTTACAGTATATTCTAATACATCTGGATGCTTAATTGGCATTCATACCGTATGTATGCATTTGCCTTGTAAATCAGAAAACCCACTGCATGTTTTAACAGGTGTTATGAAACAACGGCAACCATAACATTCTGCCTGCATACAAAAGCGCTGAAAGAAGCTATATATTCATAAGTCCCCATATTTCTACCTACCTAATAGGAGCGCTGTTGTTGGCCTGGTGCCACCAGGACTTGGGTGGGTTGAGGTAGCGGCACCACAGCTCCCAGTCGAAGCCCTGAGCAGACAGTGGGTACTCTTCAATCTCAAATGTGTCGTATTTGATGTTATCAAATGACGGAGAGATAATGCGTGTTCTGTCCTCCTGAATTCTCATGAGAACAGGCTCAGCCCTTCAAACACATAGTAGAACGCAATTAAGATTGAGTACATGAGAAGCTATCTCAATTACCTACCCCACACATGTAAATGAGGACCATGTGCAATATATAAAAAGGGTGTACAAACTCTGCAATTAGCCTTCTGTAACAACTCCTAAAAAAGATCCAGGGTCCATTGTAACTAAGGGTCCAAAAAATAAAAATAAAATACAAATATGTGTATTTTCATACTAGCACTGACTTTGCTGATAACTACTTTATTGAGGAAAAATGTACTTGCTACGACTGTGATATGTGGTTGTCTCACCCAGCTATCTTAAGATGAATGCACTAATTATAAGTCACTCTGGATAAAAGCGTCTGCTAAATGACAAAAATTTATATGTAAAATATAAGCCACTGGGAAAACAGCAATGTGAGAATAGAGCATAGATGTGTTAATGATTCATACTTCTCCAAATGAGCACAAAAACCAATGCAAACAGTATACAATAATTGTGCAATCATGCTCAGTAATGGCTTGGATTAGCCACATACTGATAGTTACAGGTAGTAACAGGGTGGCAGGTAGCCTAGCGGTTAGAGCATTGGGCCAGTAACCGAAAGATAACTAGTTCGAATACCTGAGCCGAGAAAGTGACAAATCTGTTGATGTGCCCTTGAGCAAGGCACTTAACCCTAGTTTGCTCCAAGGATGCTGTACTACTATGGCTGGCCCTGTAAAACAACACATTTCACTGCACCTATCTAGTATGTGACAATAAAAACAGATTTGTTTGTAGAAGCCAGAAGCTCAGTTGGAAAATGAATCTATTGTATGTATTCTGAACAAACCATGTGCGTAGGCGCTCCTGCCAAGTATTCAGACTGAAACAATGAATCAGCCTGTAGCAAGTGCACATCTAGGTAAAAGCATTCCTGAGGGATGCTATTTGTGCTATGTAGGTTTAATACCGAATCAGCACAGATTAAAAACAGAAATATTTTGGATGCTGTTCAAACCCCCCTGACAGATTTGGGTCAGGCTGTTGAGACCACAATTAGATGGTATGAGAACACTGTCAGAGAAATGATCGCTGTACCCCAGGGAAGTATGGGTAGGGCCTACAGTAGGCCTCACACACTTCCTGCCACACTGTCATCATAGACAACATGCCATGTCAACACACTGGCAACTCTTAGCTATATCTCAGGAGGCAATAGTCTTCAATCAAATGTGGCTTTGAGCATGGCCATAGAGTGCTGTAGCTGAGAATCCATATGATTCACAAATCAGTGTATTGAAGTGTGTTAACGTACTATGTGTGTATGTCATGTGACTCACCAGCCTATGTTGAACTCCACGTGGGCGTCGAACAGGGCCACAACCGGAGCGGTGGCCGCCCTCCACCCACTCACCCTGGAGCGGATTAGACCCTCCTGCTTATCATGGCGCACCACCTTGATGAAGCCGGGCCGCTGGCTGTTGGTGTCAGACACAAAGTCCTGTAGCTTCTCCTTCAGCTCGTCTAAAGACACAAACGCGGCATGAATACACGCAAACACACACAATTTACACACACACACACAGAATCACACGCACACAAGCATATGCACACACACACAGGTTAATAATGTATTAAACCTTGAGTTTCCTCATAATCTCTGGTGAGGTAAGTAAGAGCTGCTACTGATGATACATAGCCACACCCAATAGACTCCATCTTATCCACCTTGGGGTATTTAAGGGTAGGGGGAGGAAGCCAAAAGCACTCATGCTCCACTGCTTTGATCACTAGACCGAAGAACTTGCCTCCAGTTGTAGGTCTCCACAGGGCTTGCTGTACATGAGGGGATATTGCAATCCTGAAGAATCAGGCTGCAATTCTATCAAAAGCATGAAAGTAAAAGCAGGAATTGGGCACAGTTGGTGTGCTTTTGGCCTCAATACCTTTTCGACTAACCATCAAGTCACTACATCATCAGTTCAATATTATACTTTTGAGTCATGCAAACTGTAGGTTTATGCAAATTAATAGGCCTGAATAAAGATGGTGGCATAGTGCCACAGGCTTGTAAAGTGTTGCTATAGGGGTCAACCAAAGACTTAACCCCTTACACTCATGGGAATTGGCCTATATGTATAGGGCTAAGTTAAAACGTTTCTTCCAGAAGAAATATGGAAAGCATATTGTATGCATAACCATGGTAGCAATTAAAAGGGAACAGTTTGGAGATTATGGGAACATTATTAGACTAAAGGTGAGGACACAACAGTTCACCTGACACAAGACTGAATCCAAACATTACACTGTTGATTTTGTGCATTTTACATTTACTGTGCTTTTTGCCACATTTGTTGAAAATACTATGGATACATTCAGTAACATGATAAGAATATTCATGGTAAATTTGGGGTAGGTGCAACATAAAACCAAAATGGCCACACACCTTCCCAAAGTGTGCACAGTTCCTAAGTTATTTCAATGCACTTTTATGATGCAAAGAAGTCTTCAACTATAAGGTGTTTTTTATTAGCTTTCCTAGCTGTGCCGTTGAGGATCTAGAGCAAGGGCACTTGTATATATATATATTTTTTAACACAGCCCTACATCCCCGTGTCACGATCGTCGACAGATGCGGACCAAGGCGCAGCGTGATAAGCGTACATACTTTATTTAGTGTACACGACACGAACCAAAACAATAAACAAAACGATACGTGAAGTCCTAGGTTAATAACACAAAACCTTACGGAACAAGATCCCACAAATGACTAGTGAAAACAGGCTGCCTAAGTATGGTTCCCAATCAGAGACAACGAGCTACAGCTGCCTCTGATTGGGAACCACCCTGGCCAACATAGATCTAACCGATCTAGAACGAAAACCATAGCAAACAAAACATAGAAAATCCACACCCTGGCTCAACAATTAAGAGTCCCCAGAGCCAGGGCGTGACAGTACCCCCCCCCAAAGGCACGGACTGCGACCGCGCCAACCAAACACAAGAGGGTAGGGGCCGGGTGGGCATTCCGCCTCGGAGGCGGATCCGGCTCCGGGCGTGACCACCACACTCTCTCTACCCCCCCGTTGCGCCCCTGGTCTGGTCTGGCCCCGCTGGCCGGAGCTGGACTGAACACCGGTGGAGCGGATTGCTCTGGCTCCGGCGTGGAGCAGCTGACCGGTGCCGGACCAGGCACCGGTGGACTGACGACGCGCACCACTGGCTTGGTGCGGGGAGCAGGAACGGGCCGGACCGGGCTGACGACGCGCACCACTGGCTTGGTGCGGGGAGCAGGAACGGGCCGGACCGGGCTGACGACGCGCACCATTGGCTTGGTGCGGGGAGCAGGAACGGGCCGGACCGGGCTGACGACGCGCACCATTGGCTTGGTGCGGGGAGCAGGAACGGGCCGGACCGGGCTGACGACGCGCACCATTGGCTTGGTGCGGGGAGCAGGAACGGGCCGGACCGGGCTGACGACGCGCACCACTAGCTTGGTGCGGGGAGCAGGAACGGGCCGGACCGGGCTGGTGACGCGCACCACTGGCTTGGTGCGGGGAGCAGGAACGGGCCGGACCGGGCTGGCGACGCGCACCACTGGCTTGGTGCGGGGAGCAGGAACAGGCCGGACCGGGCTGGCGACGCGCACCACAGGCTTAGTGCGGGGAGCAGGAACGGGCCTGACCGTACTGGGAACACACACCACTGGCCCTGTGTGGGAATCAGGAACGGGCCGGACCGGACTGGTGACACACACCACTTGCTTGGTGCGAGGAGCGGGACTGGGTTTCCTCATAAACCTCCGCTCCCTCTGCTGCCTAACCAGTTCCTCTCGCCGTGCCTCCACACTCTCCTTCTCCCTCGTGACCAATAGCCCCCGTAACCTGGCGGCCTCCTCTGCTAACCGGCTGAACCGCTCTATCGCGGCCTCCTGCTGCCTCGTCGTCCACGGCGTGAGCCCCCCCCTAAAAAATGTTTGGGCTTGTCTCTCCCCCGTGAACATGGCCTCCATGCCTCTCGCCAGACTCTCTCTCCTCTCCTCCCAAGTCCATCCTCTCTCCTCTTCACGCTGCTTGATCCAGTCGTGGTGGGATCTTCTGTCGAAAGGTTTGTGTTGTAACCTACGATTTCACGTATCGTTTGGTTTGTTGTTTTGTTTCGTGTACACTAAATAAAGTATGTACGCTTATCACGCTGCGCCTTGGTCCGCATCTGTCGACGATCGTGACACCCCGCCTTTACACAAATATTGCTGTTGTTTACTCAATCTAAACACAGTCCATTACAAATCAATCTGGGTCAGGTGGACATAATTTGAAAGCTTGTTCTATTGCCAACATGACTAGCTAAATTATAAAATATTATCTTACAGTGTTAGGCTTTCACAAGGCAATTCAGAGAAGCAGATCGTAATTTTTGTGAGTCATGAGTGCATTCAGATGTGCATTCAGATGTGTGGTCTGTGGAAATATTTTCTTCTCAATACAACAAACACAGGCTCATTCTGTTTAGCACACCCCTGGGTATAACGCCATGGCATCTTGTAACTGTACATTAAACATAGTGATCATAAACCACTGTATATTACATTCGTTTTATGATATGTAAATGTCAAGTGCACATTTGGCTTGCTTGTATGACAGCAAAGTGGTATTTATTTAATCCTCAACATCTCATCTTTCAAAATACACAGTCCTCGTAATATACACCATTTCCCTCACTCAAACAACAAAAAAGTTGCAAAAGTTGCCTAATTAGCGGGAGTGGTGGGAGCAACTTTGACCCTTTTCACACTACGACAGATTCTCTAGATGTTTCGAGAGAATACCCTTGGCTATACTGTTTTTAATAATGTGAACTTGCTAACTTTCTACAGCTCTACCGCTACCTTCGGAGGTATCGCACGACACTCGCCCGACAGCTGCCCCCCTTGAAGCAGGGCAGTGTGAACAGAATTGTCTCGTTCAGCCCAACACTCCTACAGTATAAATGGTAATAGCAGAGCAATAATTTTGAAACCGCTGAAATGTATAGACATTTTCCTAATATTTGAGACTTATTTTATTTCGTTTTTACCTGAAATTGCCTGTTACATTCTGAAATTGCCGACTGCACTGAGTAAAACTATGGAAGCCCATCCCCACCACCAAAATAAATCATGTCAATACTAGATCATACAAAAAGGACATGTTTAAAAAAAATATTGTGTGGTGATTACAGAGGTCCCAGAGTAAGTAAGTTAGCCTTGCACGAGCCTTGGCTTGTGCGAGCTGGAACAGCACATAGGAGCAGGAGCCTATCTCCTATTTCTGTAGCGTGAGGCAGCTTGATGTACAAGTAAACCCCCTGGACAGGACGCTAGTTTATCGCAGGGCCTTACCCCCAATCTCCTTAATGGTGAGTGTCAAGCAGAGACGCATCAGGTTCCATTTTTTCTTTGGTTTGACTCGACCGAGGATCAAACTCCAACCTTCCAATCTATGGGCGGACACTCTAATCACAAGGCCACTGGTCCCAGAGTGGTGGGGGGGGGGGATAGTTTTCCTGGGGCCCAGTGTTTTTCCTGATCTGGTAATCTAACCAACTCCAGACCCTAGTTGTAGGGTATGACATAGTCATTAATTAGCTGTAAAAAACAGTTTTGTATGGGCTATGATGAGACCAGATTATTTTTCTAATCAGGTCATATGTTTTTGTTTTTTTTTATTCCTGGAAAAACTCCTGGCCATAGGGAGGATGACAACATACAACTCCTGTCAAACTGCAGCAACATTGTATTTGTTCATATGAATTCTATTTTAAAATTAACGGGGGGGGGGGGGGTCCTTTACACAGACAAAGAGACAACAACTGCGATGGGACAGTATAACTAATAACAGGGCTGAGCGCACTGTATGCAGGGTTGCATCGTGTAGGCCTTTGCATCTGTAATTAAAAAGTTATTCATACAGTATGTCATCACTATTGTGTTGATTGTTTAATTCCAGTCAATAATTGTTTTATTAAAAAGGACTAGGTAGCTACCCGAAGATTGAATATAAACCAAATTGGATCAAATTCACATTTTCTCAGAACACAAATAAATGGGCCTATATTAGGCTATAAATGCATACCTTAGGCTATAAATACATGATGTTACCTCGTCGTCTCCCCTGACCAGGCCCAGATGGGATCAGAAGGGATTTAGGCTATCTGCAGTTGTAGTTGTTATAGGCTGTAGTTGATCAGCCTGAAACACGTATTAATTGTGCACAAGCTGACAAATCATGAGGCATTTCAATGTATTTATTTTTTGGGGTGGCGGTTATGGGCTTCCATATAAAACAGCTCATCGCTTGTCGCAACTCCCCAGTGAATTTGCTTATATAGTATACCCACGTCTTTAGTCGTAATTTGCTTTTATTTAACTTGTATTTATTCAGGGGAACCATTGTAAATGAGACTAGGGTCAGCAATACAACAATTCAAAATGATCAATAAAAATGTAATACAAATAAAACTACAAATTACAGAATCAACACTACAGCTTCAAACACCACAAATACAATTATTTACATTCAATCCAAACAGTTGCAATTCTCACTAAACACATTCAACATTAAAGTCCTAAACTGGCCTAGAGGCATTTTATCACATGTAGGCCACATTATTTGCATGATATTGATAAAAATTAAGCCTGACAATGTTGTAAGGTAGCCTACTGTACATTTATATTTGTATGAGAGGGGTAGTAGGCCTTATCGTTCATTTTTGATAGGCTAAAGTTACTTGATAAAGACATGCTGTTAGCAACTGTGCTTATGTCTTGAAGCTAAAATGTAATGTGTAGGGAAAGGGGATACCTAGTCAGTTGCACAACTGAATGCATGAGTCAGTGCGGTTCGGGGGGCTGACTTCATCAACTTCCACGTCATCGTCGCCCGGGGAGCAGTTTTGTTGGGGGTTAACTGCCTTGCTTAAGAGCAGAACTGCAGATTTTTTCTCAATGAGAAAAGAAAATGTATTGTCGCGCGCGGTGCTCAAGTTCAGAACGAAAGTCATTCAAAACCCATAATAGTCCCCTGTAGCTCAGTTGGTAGAGCATGGCGCTTGCAATGCCAGGGTTGTGGGTTCGTTTCCCACGGGGGGCCAGTATGAAAATGTATGCACTCACTAAGTGTAAGTCGCTCTGGATAAGAGCGTCTGCTAAATGACTAAAATGTAATAATGAGCTGTGAAGACCCTGAGCTCTGACGTCATGCTACTGTGCAGCCACTGCGTTCCAATTAAGGAGCTTATCAGTGTCCAAATCTGCCATTTTCAACTCGTATACGGGTACGAGTGGAAAGGGCTGCTAATCAACATTATGTCAAGCCAAGTCTCCAACTGAAGGAAACATGAGGTCAACCACCTGATATCAACTGATGTCAGCAGACAGATAGTTGTTTCACCTGTGTGCTAACTGGAACTCTGAGGTACCACTGACTTAAAAACCTGAGACATTACAATTCACTCTACAGGACAGGAACTCTTTACATTCAGAGTAATCACACATTGGGAAATAGCAGCCAATGAAATGCCAGCCAATCCAAAGGTTTCAGTCAATTACAAAGAATATTAAATACACTTTAATGACCTGTGTTGTGTAAACCTCCAGAGAAATGCCTACAGCATAAAGAAGATACAGTTAGTTAGACTCTTCCAAAGTGCCCTTGTTCAAGTCTCAGCGTTCTGCTGCATCATTATAAAGTAGAGAGATGTGGTAAATGACTTTGCACACCCCCACCAGGCACCTGCTTGTTTGCATCTGACGTGCCATCAGTCATCTCTCACAATGTTCACCAGATGGTATGACTACAGGCCAGGAACAGAGGGACCCCTAAACACTACAGCTACTGTGCTGTGTATGGCTGGCAGCCATAATCCAATAATCACACATTTCACCATGTGTAACACCACACCAAACAGTCCACCTGGGAGTAATGACTTACTGTAAACACTAATGGATCCACAGAGAATGGGACAGAATGACCAGACAGGACAGGAGGAATCTGCCTCCCTACCAACATTTTTTTGGGTGGTTCCCTTTCAGTCAGTACACTCAGTACAGCACACAGCTATGGGGATTGCGCTCCACCGAGATAGACTGAAAAACCTTTATGAGAAAGCGTTTGTAGCTACCCAGCAAACTGGGAACATTCCTAGAACATTAGCTAAGATTCTCATTATGTTTTAGTTAGGGTTTTATCTAACATTAGGATGATAGCATCCCAAAAGCATTCATTCAAATACTGTTTTTGATAACAACATTTTGTTTTTCTTCAGCAAATGTTTTAAATGAAATATCCTTGGAATGTTCTCCTAACATTCACTAAAATGTTGTGCACAACATATGTAACAACCACCACAGAACATTCCCCAAACATTCTCATTAGGTTTCCAGGTTAGGTAATAACACAAAAAGACAATGTGTTCTGGGAACGTTCTTGCAACATCAGGTGAATGTTTTATACAAACATTGTATAATCATCAGCACAACTGGACAGTGTTTATGTTATGAGAACATTTGCCGCACCCTAACAAATGTTCTGGGAACTTTCACAGAACCAATTGTGGTATTCTGGGTAGACACTGCACAGCTATCAGCTCTCAAGGCTTTGATGGCCATCCTGTTCAGAGGGAAAGCATTGAGTGTCATTATACTCAAAGAGGCATTGATTTCATTACAACCCAAGGAGAGGTAAGTAGAGATTGGAGAGTGTTAGCTCTACTTGGCCATTTTGCTTCCTCATTGTTTCCCATAATGCAGCTGTAGTTCCCCTCAAGCAGCAGTCTCCATTCTAATCTTCTCCCATAGTGAACAGCAGCATACTAAACATTGTCTGAGGGAGTGAAACTCCATGTACTATAGAATCTCACTGAATAAAAAGCACGAGGTCTCTACTAGACCTAAGAGACTTGTGTTTTCAAGGACAGAACACATTTTCCAGCAAATATAAGAATGATACGTGGAGTAGAATTTGAAAAAAAGTATATGAATCCTACATGATTGAATTCGATTATTTTATAATACAATGGTTACAATTGTTTATAATAACCACTCCATCCCATGCAGTTCAGGTCAAGTAGATTGTGTTCTGAGAAAACCTTTTTTGCTGCCTTGAAGCACAACACCTTGCCCTTGAATTAGTTGTTCTGTTTGGCTGAGCACACTAGTGTTTGGTTTATCCTTGAGCAAAATGTGTCCCTCATCGATCATTGGGGAAAGTTCAATAGCCCAACTGGATGTGCTGTGAATGGTGGTGCTGTTCTATTTCAGAAAATGAGCGTTGGTTACAAGCTGCTAGATGTTTCACAAATTGTGTTAATGCTTTCAGAGTGGCACATATCAGTTCAGTGATGGAATTGGGAGTAGCTAAATGACATTCTCTGTTCAGATCATTCCCTTTATCTGTCTCCTCAGGAAAGCAATTGGCACCTTTTGGGCACGTGCTGATGACTTTTCATCAGCCGCATTAACTCATTTAGTCATTTGTTTTATACAATTAATAATTAAGAGATTCAGATGTGTGTGAATTGAGAAAAAGAATGATGAAGTGTAATGGTTTCTAATTAATCATAATAAAGCACATGGAGTTACAAGTTCATTACCCTGGGAACGGCTGATGACCAAGAACATAAATCTTTTATGACTGATATCCTAACTGAAGCTTCCTAAGAAATTTTCATGTTTGAATGTAATAGGCACAGTTATACAACTAGAGCTGTGGGAATACCCAGCTGTACAAAACTGCAACATCCTCTCTTATTGTTAAGTCATCAAGTGCAAAGTGTTTTTCATATAGATTCAAAGTTCCTTTCATAAAGATTATTCCGTTTTGTAAATATGTGGAAAAAGCTAATGAAGACAACTGCAGAATCATGGACATAATAGGCTGTTATAAAAGCAAATGCACCGTACAGATGTAGGATCTTAATTTGATCACCCTGTTGCAGGATAACTTTCCTTTAAAACGTGTAGTGTATTTGAGGTTTAAAAAGTCTTCTGAAGTTTGTAATTTCCACTTTGAAATTTCAGACTTGATTTTCCCTTACGAAAAATGTATTAACCCCTACAAAAATGTCCATTAATTATAACACACATAATAATTCACATTTCCTGTTGCTGCAGGATTATTTTCCTGCTGTAGCAAACCTGCTCAAATTAAGATCCTACATCTGTATAAGAAGCATGATGAATAAGTGATGATATACGGTGAGCTCCAAAAGTATTGGGACAGTGACAATGTTGTTGTTGTTTTGGCTCTGTACTCCAGCACTTAGATTTTAAATGATTCAATAACCGTGAGGGTAGTTTAATTTTTAAATTTTTTAACCCTTTTACTCCCCAATTTCGTGATATCCCATTGGTAATTACAGTCTTGTCCCATCGCTGCAACTCTCGTACGGACTCAGGAGAGGTGAAGGTCGAGAGCCATGCGTCCTCCGAAACACAACCCAGCCAAGCCGTACTGCTTTTTGACACACTGCTCGCTTAACCTGGAAGCTAGCCGCACCAATGTGTCGGAGGAAACACCGTACAACTGGTGACAGAAGTCAGCGTGAATGCGCCCGGCCCCCACAAGGAGTCGCTAGAGCTCGATGGGACAAGGACATCCCGGCCGGCCAAACAATTTGAGGGTATTTTCATCCATATCGAGTGAACCGTTTAGAAATTACAGCATTTTTTGTGCATAGTCCCCCCATTTTAGGGGAACAAAAGTATTGGGACAAATTCACTTACAGTACTGTCAAAAGTTTGGACACACCTACTCATTCAAGGGTTTTTCTTTATTTTTGCTATTTTCTACATTGTAGAATAATAGTGAAGACATCAAAACTATGAAATAACACATATGGAATCATGTAGTAACCAGAAAAGTGTTAAACAAATCAAAATATATTTTACAGTGAGGGAAAAAAGTATTTGATCCCCTGCTGATTTTGTACGTTTGCCTACTGACAAAGACATGATCAGTCTATAATTTTAATGGTAGGTTTATTTGAACAGTGAGAGACAGAATAACAACAAAAAAATCCAGAAAAACGCATGTCAAAAATGTTAGAAATTGATTTGCATTTTAATGAGGGAAATAAGTATTTGACCCCTCTGCAAAACATGACTTAGTACTTGGTGGCAAAACCCTTGTTGGCAATCACAGAGGTCAGACCTTTCTTGTAGTTGGCCACCAGGTTTGCACACATCTCAGGAGGGATTTTGTCCCACTCTTTGCATATCTTCTCCAAGTCATTAAGGTTTCGAGGCTGACGTTTGGCAACTCAAATCTTCAGCTCCCTCCACAGATTTTCTATGGGATTAAGGTCTGGAGACTGGCTAGGCCACTCCAGGACCTTAATGTGCTTCTTCTTGAGCCACTCCTTTGTTGCCTTGGCCGTGTGTTTGGGTCATTGTCATGCTGGAATACCCATCCACGACCCATTTTCAATGCCCTGGCTGAGGGAAGGAAGTTCTCACCCAAGATTTGACGGTACATGGCCCCGTCCATCGTCCCTTTGATGCGGTGAAGCTCTCCTGTCCCCTTAGCAGAAAAACACCCCCAAAGCATAATGTTTCCACCTCCATGTTTGACGGTGGGGATGGTGTTCTTGGGGTCATAGGCAGCATTCCTCCTCCTCCAAACACGGCGAGTTGAGTTGATGCCAAAGAGCTCCATTTTGGTCTCATCTGACCACAACACTTTCACCCAGTTCTCCTCTGAATCATTCAGATGTTTATTGGCAAACTTCAGACGGACATGTATATGTGCTTTCTTGAGCAGGGGGACCTTGCGGGCGCTGCAGGATTTCAGTCCTTCACGGCGTAGAGTGTTACCAATTGTTTCTTGGTGACTATGGTCTCAGCTGCCTTGAGATCATTGATAAGATCCTCCCGTGTAGTTCTGGGCTGATTCCTCACCGTTCTCATGATCATTGCAACTCCACAAGGTGAGATCTTGCATGGAGCCCAGGCCGAAGGAGATTGACAGTTATTTTGTGTTTCTTCCATTTGCGAATAATCGCACCAACTGTTGTCACCTTCTCACCAAGCTGCTTGGTGATGGTCTTGTAGCCAATTCCAGCCTTGTGTAGGTCTACAATCTTGTCCCTGACATCCTTGGAGTGCTCTTTGGTCTTGGCCATGGTGGAGAGTTTGGAATCTGATTGATTAATTGCTTCTGTGGACAGGTGTCTTTTATACAGGTAACAAGATGAGATTAGGAGCACTCCTTTTAAGAGTGTGCTCCTAATCTCAGCTCGTTACCTGTATAAAAGACACCTGGGGTCAAATATCTATTTCCCTCATTAAAATGCAAATCAATTTATAACATTTCTGACATGCGTTTTTCTGGATTTTTGTTGTTGTTATTCTGTCTCTCACTGTTCAAATAAACCTACCATAAAAATTATCGACTGATCATTTCTTTGTCAGTGGGCAAACTTACAAAATCAGCAGGGGACCCTCACTGTATATTTGAGATTCTTCAAATAGCCACCCTTTGCCTTGATGACAGCTTTGCACACTCTTGGCATTCTCTCAACCAGCTTCACCTGGAATTATTTTTCCAACAGTCTTGAAGGAGTTCCCACATATGCTTAGCACTTGTTAGCTGCTTTTCCTTCACTCTGCCATCCGACTCATCCCAAACCATAGCAATTGGGTTGAGGTCAGGGGATTGTGGAGGCCAGGTCATCTGATGCAGCACTCCATCACTCACCTTCTTGGTAAAATAGCCCTTACACAGCCTGGAGGTTATTCTGTTTTCCTGTTGAAAAACAAATGATAGTCCCACTAAGCCCAAACCAGATGGGATGGCGTATCGCTGCAGAATGCTGTGGATAAGAGCGTCTGTAAATGACAAAAATTTACATGTAAATGTAGCCATGCTGGTTAAGTGTGCCTTGAATTCTAAATAGATCACAGACAGTGTCACCAGCAAAGCACACTTACACCATAACACCTCCTCCTCCATGCTTTACGGTAGGAACTACACATGCGGAGATCATCCATTCACCCACACCGCGTCTCATAAAGACACGGCGGTTGGAACCAAAAATCTCCAATTTGGACTCCAGACCAAAGGACAAATTTCCACCAGTCTAATGTCCATTGCTTGTGTCCTTTAGTAGTGGTTTCTTTGCAGCAATTCGACCATGAAGGCCTGATTCACACAGTCCCCTCTGAACAGTTGATGTTGAGATGTGTCTGTGACTTGAACTCTGTGAAGCATTTATTTGGGTTGCAATTTCTGAGGCTGGTAACTCTAATGAACTTATCCTCTGCAGCAGAGGTAACTCTGGGTCTTCCATTCCTGTGGTGGTCCTCATGAGAGCCAGTTTCATCATAGCACTTGATGGTTTTTGCGACTGCACTTGAAGAAACTTTCAAAGTTCTTGAAATGTTCCGTATTGACTGTCTTAAAGTAATGATGGACTGTTGTTTCTCTTTGCTTATTTGAGCTGTTCTTGCCATTATCTGGACTTGGTCTTTTACCAAATAGGGCTACCTTGTCACAACACAACTGATTGGCTCAAATGCATTAAGAAGGAAAGAAATTCCACAAATTAACTTTTAAGAAGGCACACCTGTTAATTGAAATGCATTCCAGGTGACTACCTCATGAAGCTGGTTGAGAGAATGCCAAGAGTGTGCAAAGCTGTCATCAAGGCAAAGGGTGGCTACTTTGAAGAATCTCAAATATAAAATATATTTTGATTTGTTTAACACTTTTTCGGTTACTACATGATTCCATATGTGTTATTTCATAGTTGTGATGTCTTCACTATTGTTCTACAATGTAAAAAATAGTAAAAATTAAGAAAAACCCTTGAATGAGTAGGTGTGTCCAAACTTTTGACTGGTAGTGTATATGTTTATTAAAGTAGACAAAAGTTTAGTATTTGGTCCCATTTTCCTAGCACGCAATGATTACATCAAGCTTGTGACTCTACAAACTTGTTGGATGCATTTGCTGTTTTTATTTTTTATTTTTTAGATTATTTTGTGCCCAATAGAAATGAATGGTAAATCATGTATTGTGTCATTTTGGAGTCACTTTTATTGTAAATAAGAATAGAATATGTTTCTAAACACTTCTACATTAACGTGGATGCCACCATGACTACGGACTGTCCTGAATGAATTGTGAATAATAATGAGTGAGAAAGTTAGAGATGCACAAATATCATACCCCCAAAACATGCTAACCTCTCACCATTACAATAACAGGGGAGGTTAGAAATTTGGTGGGGTATGATATTTATGCCTCTGTAGATTTCTAAACGGCTCACCCGATATGGATGAAAATACCCTCAAATTAAAGCTGACAGTCTGCACTTTAACCTCATAGTCATTGTATAATTTCAAATCCAAACTGCTGGAGTACAGAGCCAAAACAACAACAAATGTATCACTGTCCCAATACTTTTGGAACTCACTGTATCATTATGCCGTTTCCTATATTCAAAATGTGTCTTTCGAAATCGGGCATAGCTGAGGAGTTTATAATCCAGGGGGGATGGACCCAATCCTTGTTGTTTAGTCACAGTCTCTGTATGTACTGTAGCTATGAGCTGGGAGTTGGAGAGACACAGAGGCTGCCGTCCATCACTCAAAATGAGCCTGGGTTGGCAACTCTGTCAGGGCTGTGAATGTAATACATGAACAAATCCTCGTCACTCTGCCCAGACCAAGAGAGAGTGATGGAAAGAGAAAAGAGAGAGAGCGAGAGAGCGAGAGAGACAGAGACAGAGAGAGAGAGAGCGAGAGAGAGAGAGAGAGAGAGAGAGAGAGAGAGAGAGAGAGAGAGAGAGAGAGAGAGAGAGAGAGAGAGAGAGAGAGAGAGAGAGAGAGAAAGAGAGCGAATGAAAGAGAAACAAATAGATATAAAAGAGGGGTAGATGGGTCCTCATTGCCTGTTCGTAAGGATAATCATTTAGAAACTCACTCTGTGATACAACCCTGTCAGATGACCTCATGCTGAAATGAATGCAGAGAAATACACAAGATGACAGGTTCAACTAAGGACTGACAACATTCCAAACAATATAAGTTCTGCTGTTTACAATTATCCTTAAATACAGTAGAGTGTAGCACAATGTTGAAACACTGGGCAGTCCTTGGCAGCCATTCCAAATTCTGCCTGGCTTGCTATGAAATCTTGAGCCTTCCTCCAATCAGTCAGGTGATTGGACACCTGTCAGAGTCCCTGTGGCATGGAGACATGTCTTCCTCAGGCCGGGGACATCATCCAATCAGCCAGATAAATTGGGCCTTCTTTCCCTCAATGGTCACAGTGTCTCCTGCATGCTAATGCTGGGTGGAGGTGGAGGTGAACTCTCTGCAGACAGAGATTCCCATTATGATGCTCCTGGTGCTGGAGGACAGCAGCTAGATGGTGACCCCCTGAAACAGCCTCGGCAGCACCACGGGTCAACAGGCTGACAACATTTAGTAGAGATAAGATTAGCAATCATGGCGATAATGATAAGGGTAAATCTATCAGAGTGAATCTGACAGAATGCTCTGGCAAACAGGTTGCAATGCCATTAGCAAAATGTCACGGCGTGACTAGCTTTCCTGAGGGACCTCAGGGGCTGCTCTCTGCCTCCCAATTACGTGATAAAATCAAAGCCTCCATGGGACACGGTAATCCACTTGAGCTGAGAGAGGACGGCAACAACCTTTGGATTTTCACCTCACTTAGGGGGGAAACAGATGGCATCTCCAGATAGGGGCACTCAGCCTACCCCCCGTACCCAGGTAATAATGGACTGTCCCATGAGGCTGACAACTCGCTGAGGCAATAAAGTGTGCCTCAGGTACCTAGGGTTTAGCAGAAGGGTGCAGGAGGTTGAGTGCTCAGCAGGATAGAGAGGAGAGAAGAGACAAGGGAGAAAAGGAAAGAGGGGTATCTTTAAATGAGTTCTTATCCCAGCAGGGAGAGTATGAGGTTCTTTTGGCTGACCCAACCCACTGACCCACCCAACAGCATTCTCTACAATCAGCAGTCTGCACCAACTGATACCTGGCCTTATTGACTTTTAGTGATATAGTCCTGCACAAACTCTACAACAATGGGATGTTTGCCTCCATCTCACAGCTGGCTTAATCTTTAATCAGCCTTCCCCTCCACACCAGACTGTGTGACGTTGGCCATTAGTAACAGTAGACACAGGTCGCTCACAGATACGGCAGCGCTGTCTTAAAAGACTGTGTGCTTGTGGTGGGACTCCATAGGCTCAGCTGGTGTTCTTCTTTTAAACTAGGCACAGTTTGAGACAGATCTCAGAAACAGTGGGCTCACAGAGCTGGGAGGCCATAATAACGACGAGACAAATTCAAAATACTTAATTACCTCTCCGGATGGTAATCTACAGGCAGATCTCCCTGCTTTTCCTGCTAATTAGTATTATTCCACCTATCCTTTAAATCCAGTTAGCACATCCCCTAATTAAGGACATTAAAGAGCTAGATTATAGAAAGAGAGTCTACAGGAAACAAAGGGGTAATTACTAAGATTGGAAGATAAACTGATAAACTGGAGGCCACCCGGAGCGAAAGAAAAGTACCACCGCTCAAGTTCTCAAATGAAAAGGCAATCAAACAAAATATGAGCAAGCTATGGCTGCTTCAGACAAAACACTTTGTTGCAATACACTTTAATTATGGGTAATTTCAGTTATATACAGTAATGATACTCACCGTTGTCACTGTTGTCATCAACCAGGATGATCTCTTTGAGGAGGTGGGAGGGGGTCCTGTGCATTGCAGAGTGGATGGAACGCAGGATGACGGACAAGGCCTCATTCACAAAGATAAACACGATGCTCACTTGAGGGAGGTTAGAGGGATACGTGATGTTTTTACACCTGGGAAGAAAATAGACCTGTTGTGAGTGGAGTGTGGAAAGAATGGACCTGGTTTAGAGAAGTGGACATTCTAGCTATATTAAAAAGATCTGGCTGTTTCTCAGACGCCTGGGCAATTTGTGGTCTCAATGTTGAGGTGGTTGTTATGTTAATGTCCCTGGCAGACTTCTAAACCCAACAGTAGATGTGACAGTAACAATACAATATGTGTATTTCAGTGTGATCCAGATAAAAGCATCTGTGAAGCAAACAATTGGATAAGATATGACACTTTTCACAATGTATCTTTATTGTGTGAGAACCACAGATAGACAGAGAGGGGGAGTGAGGGTATTTTATGCACCTACTGGGTACACAAGAGATGGTAATTATGGGAGATAAAATTGCACCCCACTGTTTTGAAGTAACACTTTCGTCCTCTGTTGCCTGTCAAAACAGTGAGGGCTTGAGTCAAATGCAGAGGCATATTCTCAACATGAAAACCCACTAGGCAGCTTTGTTTTTTATGTGTATGTACACCGTCAAACAAGTGGGGACTCTAATGTGTGCTCTTCCGTATAGTCTGTATCCAAAACTATCACAACTAGTGTGTTATAGTCAGACCATAGTGAAATCAGACAGTCTGGATATGAAGTTCCTGTTAGCCCCTGGGCAGCTGGTATGACTTGGGGGGACAGCAGAAGTTTAAGTGGGTGATATTCTCAGTGATTTTCTGTGCTTTATTAGGAGAGCTCAGCTTACCCATCAGGTCTGAGGTCTGGGATGGCTCTGTCAAGGGAGAGGCGGTCACTGAGGTAGCCGTTGTAGCCATAATACTGGAACATCTTCAGGGCCACCCTGCGGCTGTCAGCGCTCAGCTCCTGACCCCAGTGGGCAAACAGGGACGAGTCAGAAAACGATTTGTCTCCTAGAACATCCTCTCCTTTCAGCGGGGTTTCTGTGCGAGCCAGAGAGAGAGAAAAAGCTAGAATATTTGTATAAGCCAGCCAGCCACACATAGTCCCTGCCTGTTACTGAGGGCGCATGAGAGGTAAGAGGAACGCTTCAATAACAAGGTCATTGTAACTGCCGTTAGGACACTTGGTAGAGCTCTTACATTAATACATTAATTGATGTTACACTGCTTATGTCCACACAGCTATCACACCTTAGAAAGCAGTAACAATATTCATATCCATATACAATTCTAATTGTTGAGTAAATAATTGTATAGTATTACATTCATATACAATGAGAGAAAATAGACTATCCATTTATACAACTTTTCAAGATAATAGATTTCCATGGTCACTGAGAAAGATGTAGTCAAGCATTGTGATGTGAGCCCTCGCAGAACGCAGCCACGGGCTAGTGGTTTGTAAACCAAAGACACATTTAACGAAGTCGATAGAAATGAAGGCTCCAGTGAGCATGACAAAGTGAAACATTAAAGCTGTCAAACAGACTCGGCGTTTGTACATGTGATTACAGTGTTTACTCCTGGAATCCAATTGAATTTAAATAGATCCTGTGTCCTTCCTCTATGACTCACAGCCACACACAGTATGCCCCAGGGCTGTCATTTAATGCACTCATTCCTTTAAATCCCAGTGTGGAGGGATTCTACACTGTCAGAGTGAGGATAGAATGATACATCTTAAAGCTCTGTAAAGCTCTGCAGTGTGATTTGAATGTGACATTGTTGTACAGCTCCATGACATTTATGATCGCTGTGAAGACACAAGGAAAAAAGAGTCAATATATTTGTGCAAATCTTGAATGTCACTTCATCATAAATTACTCTAAAGGGGATCAGTGGAAAAGGTTATTTTACGATGGTTCAGTGTCTATCTAGGAGCTTTCAATGGATCCAGAATGATCCTAGAGAAAACTGCAGAAAATCAAGCTGAAGTGCTGTAGGTTTTCAATCTGCAATCTGATGACCTTAAGCCTACAAGGTCTCCTATTTCTTCTCAAACACACATCTCACATGGTGACCACAGTGGGGCTCAAGTTTACCAGGAGGACAGTCTTTGTTTAAGGGGTTTAGCCAATACCTTGTAACACAGGGGAGTTGGGAATGTCACTGAGTAGTCATTGGTTTCTATACACAAAACAAGGCAGTGTGTAAGGCCATTGTAACTTAGACCAGTAAGGAAACTGAGACTGTGGGGTCAGAGAGGTCCCTGGGCTGAATGAAAACCTGGTCTGTCAGATGTGGGCATGTGATATGATGCACACTCCCCAGACAACTACATGAAGGAAAAATAAGGTAATTCATATGCAAATGTAACTATTATACAGTGTTTTATTCAGAAACCTGGGTAACAACATACTGTAAGAAAAAAATGAGATACTTAAAATGAAAGCAAACAAAATGTCAATGGGCCAACGGATCTAGATTGCCTCCAGGTATTTCCAGTTCAACTCAGCAGACTAAAACAATTGCTCTGACAAGCCAAATAAAATTTCCCCTAACATGAGGTCATATTTTTTAAAAATCGGGTGAGAATTAGACTAGAGTTGAAACTTGAAACAACAGCACTATGAGAATCGGTTTGATGGCAGCACGACAATGAACCATTACCCTTTCACAGAAACCCACTGTTACTGATTAAAAGAAAATGAAGCTAGACAGTAGGTAAAAATCTTTTCCATTTCTTTTCCAGGTATAAAAAATGTGATGTGTTTTCCAAACCATGAATAGTCAAACATTAACAAGTAATGCTATTGTTATACATCCAACAAATTCAGAAGGAAATACATGTGATTTTAATGAATTATCTAAAACTCAAAATAAACATAGCAGATGGTTGATTATTGTTCACCTCAGATTGAATGGTATTCTGTCTGAGAAAGGAAACACTACCTCCAATAGCCTGTCTATGTCCTCTGTATAGCTTGGTAAAGGTCTCTATCAGGAACAGGAGGTTGCTGAGGGGAGAACGGCTCTTAATAATGGCTGGAACGGAGCATGTGTTTGATGTACATGTATTTGATACCATTCCACTAATTCCGCTCCAGTCATTAACATGAGCCCGTTCTCCCCAATTAAGGTGCCATCAACCTCCTGTGCTATCAGGAACACAGTGCTGCATCATAAATCAGTGCAGCATCTCTGCCTTTGCTAGCCTGCTATGGTGACAAAGTATAGCATTTAATCTTATTACTTGAGTCAGTGGTATGCATGCAGAGCGGCATTGGACTTTCCTATGAAACAAACAACCTTGTTCTCAATACTAATAGTATCTACTGTAAGTACTGTATATGGTCACATGCTATATGGTCACATGCTAATTAGAGAGAACATGGTGAAATATGGTGTAAGATTATGAATAATCACGAGAGACGCTTGAACAATGGAGGAGATGGCTGCCGTTTTACGGGCTCCTAACCGATTGTGCTATTGTGTGTGTTTTTTCGCGTTATTTGTAACTTATTTTGTACATAATGTTTCTGCCACTGTCTTATGACCGAAAATAGCTTCTGGATATCAGGACAGCGATTACTCACCTCGTACTGGACTAAGATTTGTTCTTTAATGAGTCGGACGCGAAGGATTTACTTCAGACACCCGACGAGGCCCAAATCCCAGTCATTCGCAGGAGAAAGAGACAGAGATATCGGGGACGTAGGTCGGGGTGCTTGTAAGGATCCGACGGCGAGTGGGTAATCTGCCTCTACCATCAGTCCTATTAGCCAACGTACAATCATTGGATAACAAACTAGACGAGCTACGAGCACGAATATCCTACCAACGGGACATTAAAAACTGTAATATCTTATGTTTCACCGAATCGTGGCTGAACGAAGACATTGATAACATACAGCCGCCTCCGGGAAGACAAGGGGTGGCGGTCTGTGTATATTTGTAAACAACAGCTGGTGCACTAAATCTAATATTATGGAAATCTCACGGTTTTGCTCGCCTGAGGTAGAGTATCTCATGATAAGCTGTAGACCACAATATTTATCAAGAGAGTTTTCATCTAATTTATATTTTTCGTAGCTGTCTATTTACCACCACAAACCGATGCTGGCACTAAGACCGCACTCAATGAGCTGTATAAGGCCATAAGCAAAAAGGAAAACGCTCATCCAGAGGCGGCGCTCCTAGTAGCCGGGGACTTTAATGCAGGGAACCTTAAATCCGTTTCACCTCATTTCTACCAGCATGTTAAATGTGCAACCAGAGGGAAAAAAAACTCTAGACCACCTTTACTCCACACACAGAGACTCATACAAAGCTTTCCCTCACCCTCCATTTGGCAAATCTGACCATAATTCTATCCTCCTGATTCCTGCTTGAAAGAAAAAACTAAAGCAGGAAGCACCAGTGACTCGGTCAATAAAGAAATGGTCAGATGACGCAGATGCTAAGCTACAGGAATATTTTGCTAGCACAGACTGGAATATGTTCCGGGATTCATCCGATGGCATTGAGGAGTACACCACATCAATCACTGGCTTCATCTATAAGTGCATCGATGACGTCGTCCCCACAGTGACCATACATACGTACATACCCAAACCAGAAGCCATGGATTACAGGCAACATCTGCACTGAGCTAAAGGGTAGAGCTGCCGCTTTCAAGGAGCGGGACTCTAACACCGACACTTATAAGAAATCCCGCTATGCCCTCCGCCGAACCATCAAACAGGCAAAGCGTCAATACAGGACTAAGATTGAATCGTACTACACCGGCTCCGACGCTCGTCGGATGTGGCAGGGCTTGAAAACTATTCCAGACAACAAAGGGAAGCACAGCCGCGAGCTGCCCAGTGACACAAGCCTACCAGACGAGCTAAATTACTTCTATGCTCGCTTCGAGGCAAGCAACACTGAAGCATGCATGAGAGCATCAGCTGTTCCGGACGACTGTGTGATCACGCTCTCCGTAGCCGATGTGAGTAAGCCCTTTAAACAGGTCAACATTCACAAGGTCGCAGGGCCAGATGGATTACCAGGACGTGTATTCCGAGCATGCGCTGACCAACTTGCAAGTGTCTTCACTGACATTTTCAACCTGTCCCTGACTGAGTCTGTAATACCAACATGTTTCATGCAGACCACCATAGTCCCTGTGCCCAAGAACACTAAGGTAACCTGCCTAAATGACTACAGACCCGTAGCAATCACATCAGTAGCCATGAAGTGCTTTGAAAGGCTGGTCATGGCTCACATCAACACCATTATCCCAGAAACCCTAGATCCAGTCCAATTTGCATACTGCCCCAACAGATCCACAGATGATGCAATCTCTATTGCACTCCACACTGCCCTTTCCCACCTGGACAAAAGCTACGTGAGAATGCTATTCATTGACTACAGCTCAGCGTTCAACACCATAGTGCCCTCAAAGCTCATCACTAAGCTAAGGACCCTGGGACTAAACACCTCCCTCTGCAACTGGATCTTGGACTTCCTGATGGGCCGCCCCCAGGTGGTAAGGGTAGGTAACAACACATCTGCCACGCTGATCCTCAACACGGGGGCCCCTCAGGGGTGCGTGCTCAGTCCCCTCCTGTACTCCCTGTTCACCCATGACTGCATGGCCAGGCACGAATCCAACACCATCATTAAGTTTGCCGACAACACAACAGTGGTAGGCCTGATCACCGTCAACGATGAGACAGCCTATAGGGAGGAGGTCAGCGACCTGGCCGTGTGGTGCCAGGATAACAACCTCTCCCTCAACATGATCAAGACAAAAGAGATGATTGTGGACTACAGGAAAAGGAGGACCGAGCACGCCCCCATTCTCATCGACGGGGCTGTAGTGGAGCAGGTTGAGAGCTTCAAGTTCCTTGGTGTCCACATCACCAAAAAACTATCATGGTCCAAACACACCAAGACAGAGAGAACGACAAGCCTATTCCCCCTCAGGAGACTGAAAAGATTTGGCATGGGTCCTCAGATCCTCAATGAGTTCTACATCTGCACCATCGAGAGTATCCTGACTGGTTGCATCACTGCCTGGTATGGCAACTGCTCGGCCTCCGACCGCAAGGCACTACAGAGGGTAGTGCGTACGGCCCAGTACATCACTGGGGCCAAGCTTCCTGCCATCCAGGACCTCTATACCAGGTGGTGTCAGAGGAAGGCCCTAAAAATTGTCAAAGACTCCAGCCGCCCTAGTCATAGACTGTTCTCTCTGCTACCGCACGGCAAGCGGTACCGGAGCGCCAAGTCTAGGTACAAAAGGCTTCCTAACAGCTTCTACCCCAAGCCATAAGACTTCTGAACAGCTAATGAAATGGCTACCCGGACTATTTGCATTGTCACCCCCCCCCCCTCTTTTACGTTGCTACCACTCTCTGTTTATTATCTATGCATAGTCACTTTAACTCTACCTACATGTACATATTACCTCAATTACCTCGATTAACCTGTGCCCCCACACATTGACTCTGTACCGGTACCCCCTGTATATAGCCTCGCTACTGTTATTTTACTGCTACTTGCTACTCTTTAATTATTTGTTATTTCTTTGTTTTTTTACTTATATATTTTTTACTTAACACTTATTTTTCTTAAAACTGCATTGTTGGTTAAGGGCCTGTAAGGAAGCATTTCACTGTAAGGTCTACACCTGTTGTGTTCGGCGCATGTGACAAATACAATATGATTTGATTTGTTTTGAACTGCTGAAATTAACACAATATGGTCAGCCAACAAATGTTGTACCAACATTTGAGTTCACTCAAAGTGCAGTGTTCACTGATAGCAACCGTAATGCCTGGAGCTGTGTACCCTAAGTTAAACATACAGCATTGAAAGTTTCAGTTGCTTTGATGAAGAAGGGAATGCCTCCATTCTTGATGGGAGAAGAACACAATGATTAGGCTCAGACTGGGATGAAGTTCTAAAAGTCTACCAATCCCAGCAAACATGCCTCTAGGCTCATTCATGTGACTACTTGTGCTGGTGATTAATTAGGCCTTCTGAGACGCTTTCCTCAGGAGTGAAAGGCAAGCGCGCCGGCTGGGTCAGGGGTTGGTGTTTTGCAGACAGGGTAACCTAGGCAACTTGTATTGGCTTAGTCTGGGCAGTGTGTCATCCCAAAGGCTCTTTTGTTGGGAGAAGAACTCAGAAGCCCCTAAAACATGTAGGCAGCCTCTCATGCCTGTTGAACACAGTAGAGGAACCACTCAAAGGCTGCATGCTCAGTGCTCTCTGACAGACGTGGTACAGTCATTCAGTAATGATCGCCTCTAAGACAAAATATAGTGTCGAAAACTCAGTAACACTATGAACCAAGTCTGTGTAATGAATTATAAATGAATGCATTCATATGTTTATAAATGCTTATAGCTAGTTGTATTATCCCACTTTCTTCTGACACACAAGTCCCAATCGGAGTTCAACAACTCACAGCAAAACAAGACTTAAAAAATGTAGAAGGCAGAAGAAACGTATCTCAAAAACATGACACGATGGAAGGAGAGGGAGAGTAGAATGAAAGGAGGACGCTCAACTCTGTTCTCTTCCAGGCGGAGTTGAGTTTTGATAACTGGTCGCGTGATTTGCTAGCAATAACATTGATTTACCAAGCGCATTCACACTGAGATGAGCAACACAAATGAGGAAAAGGTTTCAATTAAAAGTATGAATTTAAGCACCCTGCGGAAGGACCGCAGTTGTACAGGACAAACATAGGTACAGGTAAGCGTTTTCAGAATTTACATTTTTACAAGTATCGACTGATGGTGGCTCAATGTTGTTGATAGAAAATCGCGCGACCAGTTATCAAAACTCAACTCCGTCTCGATATAGAGAGCAGAGTTGAGCGTTCCTCAGCTAATACTTGTCAGTTCCATTTAAGTAGCCTACAACTGCACCTCCTACAATAGGAAGAGGAACACCCTGCCTGTCTCTCTCTCCTGGCTTGTTTCTCTGTGTGTGTGTGTGTGTGTGTGTGTGTGTGTGTATGTGTGTGTGTGTGTGTGTGTGTGTGTGTGTGTGTGTGTGTGTGTGTGTGTGTGTGTGTGTGTGTGTGTGTGTGTGTGTGTGTGTGTGTGTGTGTGTGTGTGTGTGTGTGTGTGTGTGTGTGTGTGTGTATGCGGTGGGTTCTGAAGGGCTCAGGAGGGGGGACCCAGTGGGGTTTTGCTTTAAACTGTGATGGCTCTGTTCCCGACACAGAGAGCAGCAACACAGGCTTATCAGCAGCAGCCCAGCCTGGTGAAGTGAGTCAGTCAGTGTGCTCCATTGTGTGCACATCAGGACAAGTCAGTTAGGGCCATGTGCTTACTGTGGCACATCCACAGAGGAGGAAGGCTGAGAGACAACATGAAGAGGGAAACAGGACACACAAAGTGCCTTTATTCCTGGTTCAGGAAGGCAAACAGCACAATATAGCGAAGGGATTATGGCAACGAGAGGCGAGGGGGAGGTTTACAAAAGGATGTCCACCGCAGAGGGAGAGAAAGTTAGATACAGTGAACAGGTCTGTATGCTGCAGCAAAACAGTATGTGTTCCCTTGGCTAACCTCCATGACAGAACACACAGAATCAACCCAGGGCGAACCGTACGAGGGAGGATTTCTGCTGTATTATAGGAAAATAGGGATTTCAGAACAATAAGACACATTGCACCAGAGCTCCACTCTTGCCTGCCTGTCACTGTTCTCCTCAGTTGTTCAGTGAGATGAATGTCTTGTCTGGGGTATAATAGGTAATTAAGACTCAACAGCTCTCATCTGTGCTGCTGTACCATGAGGCACCATATCAAAGACTATCAGATGATCTACACCAGGATGGATTAAAGCTGCTCTCCAGCAGAGAGAGGGAAGAAAACACACTGAAGATCTACATTAACCCCTTACATCCCCTTTTCAACCCAATTAAATCAAGTTTTTACCAAGTATTATTATATATTTAAAGCTATCATATCATGCCATCATTTTAAATGACATTTTCCCCCACAAAACACTAACAGTAACCTTATCTGAATAAGTGTGATAAGAGTACTCTGAAGATGAAAAGAGATAAACTGATGAAATTACATTACATCTACCGGTGGCCTCGCAGGGAGAACATATTTCAACCAGGAACTGTTTGTCTTTGACACCTCCAAGGCGAGGCCCTGCATACATGGTAACTCACTGAGGCAAAGTTGTGTTGACAAAAACACTGTAAATCTTTACCTGTCGACAGAAAATATAGGAAAATGGCCACCCTCAGTACACACCTTAGGCCCTCATAAATTGCCCTCCTGTGTAGCCCTTATTACCCAGAAACCCTTGACAGTTTTAGACTTATTTACATTTACATTTACATAATTTAGCAGACGCTCTTATCCAGAGCGACTTACAAATTGGTGCATTCAACTTATGATAGCCAGTGGGACAACCACTTTGTTTTTTTTATACTATTTTTATACTATTCCAGGTATTCCTTAAAGAGGTAGGGATTGTGGATTTTGTAGTTGACTTAAGCTTTCCACAACAGATTTTCCATGTTGCTACCAACCTTATTATAATGCCAAAATTAAAAATGTCTACACAAAAAAACATTGTTCTCACATATTAGTGTTATTTAACACTGTAAATTAAAGGAATTAGTTGTTTTGGGTGGATTTTTCCTTTAATATGTGTGTTTGGCTATGCAGGTGTTCAGGTGAGCTGGGGTCTTGAATAGACACTAGTCTGCTACTGAGACAAAAGAGGCACCTGGCCCATTGAACAGCGTCAGCATACCGTGTGGATAGACAGATGGAATACCTTGGCTTATGCACACTGCCAGAAATTATTACCAAAAACAACTTGGACCAGAACACAAACATTACCTTCAACATGCTAAATTGTCGCTTAAATAAAGAACCAATGGTGCTGCTATTTTAATGTACTGCATAATCGTGTCTTGTCAACAGTCAAAGCCCTTTACAACTCACATATTCACAGAACAAGACTTCTCCTGTGAAAATAAATAAATGCACAATTAACTTACACTCCAACTCCACACGGCTCAGCTCAGTGCCGTGACATACTGTATCACTTCTCTCTCAACGACTGTAGTTTGGTTGGTGCCAGCGCCCGCTAGCTTGACAGCACATATTACAGCTAATAGCCAATTAGCTTGCTCACAGGTTGGGAGGCTGTGTACTCTGTCATACTAGGGCCCAGTGGAGACTGATAGAGTTCTCTGGCTGGGTCTGTAAAGGGGGCACTCTCTCATTAGAACATATCAGTGGCTGACACGTCTTCCTGACATTGTTCTTTCTCTGAGAGTAGGGGAGGAAGAAGGGTGTGGTGGGGAGTAGGCCTACTCTCTGGGTTTATTACTGAGAGAGGAAATACACACTGGCAGAGTTTGGATGTAGGGTTGCCTCTACTCCCCACAACCTTTTGTTGTCCCTGCTTCTGCTTCCTTTCTGCTCATTAAAGTAATACAATCACTTGGCCCTTCAGGAAGGCACTCACATTTCCATCCCTGACATCCCTTAGGAAACCAATGGGTGGTTCACGGATGATAAATATGGCCTATTCCAACAATTCCAGGCTAGGAAATGAAAAATAACGTAAGAAACAAGAGAACATCAGAAGGGGACCTTTTTCTCTCCCCAAAGTAAAGTACATGTTAAAAAACAGCACAAAAACCTTGTTTCGTTTTTTGATGTTTGTGTACATTTTTCAGTCTCTTCAATGAGGTAGACAGCAGTCTTTGAGAGACTAGATGTTAGATGTGTCACTCTATTAAACCAGTCAGTGGAGGTGCGTCTCCTGTTGCCTCCTATCATGTTGATCTGACTCCCACTACACTTGGTGCCTGTGGATTAGTGCTCACTCTCTGAAGAGGGGAGATTTTAAAAGAGATTCTGTTTCATCTGCACAGCGCTCTGAGCATGATTTCTCCTGAAGGGTTTCTATTTTCAGTGTAGAGTATTGCCTCTGTTCAGGAACAAACTCACCACCGCAGGAAACAAATCAAAACATTTCACAGCAACACATTACAGTGGCTGAACAACCATGGTTGCCAAAGGCATGCAAAGACATAGTCAGGAATCAATATGAAAATACTGTGCATCTTCTTATCTAAGCACAGGCATCTTAAGTACCATTGATGATTGCCTCTCGTCTGTTTTCGATGGTAGAGCAGCCACTTAAGCAAAGGTTTCACAGTAAAATCCCTTGATCAATGTTTGTATAGAAATCAACAAGCGGGTGATATTTTTTCAAACAGAGAAATGTATTTCAGATCGATACATGTTTATTCTAGGACAAAGACCAGGAAATACAGTGACAGATGCATTCTTCAGGAAATAATCAGTCAACTATTTCTTCACCATTTGACCAGTCTTAAAAAATTGCTACAAAACCCTCATACATTGATCCATTCTAGAAACTAAAGAATAAATATTCAGCAGTATCAGAGGGCCGGTCTCAAGTTTATAACCCCAAAATCTATGTCTAATATCAGATATAGCAGCTCAGTGTATTCTGAGAGACGAGGAGTTGAGTATGGTACAAACTACTACCTACTAAATGTAGGAGGACATTTAAAAGAAGTACATTGAAAATGTAAATGAAATATGGATAGTGTGGGATAATGTGTGTGGGCGTTGTTAAAAAGCTGTTGCACTGGTGATATTTATATCTCCTTGAATCATTCATTAGGTTAAATGTCACATGGTCACAGATGGCGAGCACTGAGCATGCTTTAGTGAGTGCAAATTAGCATGGAGGTGTGTTTACATTTTAAACTCTAATTTCCTTTGGCTATTCCACAAAACTGCAAACCTAGAGGGGTATGAACAAACACTGCTAACTTTATGGGACAGGCATATCCCCCAAAAGTCTAATTTCTTATGTAAATGATACTGTGTCTCATTTGCTAAGATCTATACTAGCCTGTTGGGAATCATCTATCTGATTTAATGTCCTCAGTTGCCAGATAGTCTGACTCACAGCGCATCACTCAGCTAACAAGTTTGGCAGGGCTAGAGCAATTACAATTCTTTTGGGAGAATGTGTAATGACATACAATAAGCTCTAGGGACACACTGTCTGAATATTCCTCAATGTAAGACCTATAAAAAGTCTCACATTTACTTTGTATCAAATTAAGTTATAGTGTGTGCACCTTAATGTTTGACTACATTGATTTCCAGTAAGCTATTACTTGCCTTGATTGCTCACCACCTAAACTAAACCTCCTTGAAAATGTTTCTCCTCTGCCACAAATAAAGTATTGTAATGGAATTCAAAACACTTTTTTCAAAATTGAGAACATAAATCTGAATGTCACATCATAACTTTTAATCAAAGTTTCAATTATAGCCAATTAATCAACATTAATCAATGTAATATAATGCTGGGAGGATAAGTTAAAGACTTTACCCGATAACAAATGACAGCGCATGCTTGAATGTTTTCACTGCATGCAAGAGAGTGAGACAGAGAGAGAGAGAGAGAGAGAGAGAGAGAGAGAGAGAGAGAGAGATAGAGAGAGATGCGTGATGCGCCTCCCTAAGCCTTTAGAATATTTTCCTGTATGATAATAAGACTCTGAAGCTGGAAAGAGACAGAAAATGATTATCATGCCCATAACATTTCCCCTTCCCTTCCCTTTTACATTGGATCGTAAGATTCAGGAAATAAATACTTGGCTGAGCCAAATTAAATTAGATCAAGGCGGCTAAAGCTGCTTATCTATCTGATGATAATAGAGAGTTATCTGGTCAAAATCTATGATAAGTACAGACTTATGCTGCTTGATAACTTTTTGTTTGTGAGAGTGACATCGTTTAAATAATGGGTCTGCTTGTCTGCCATGATATCTAAACCATATCTGAATCTTAATTATTGTATCAAGCAAACGAGACAACATAATATTTTCTAAAGAAAACTTTGAACAACAGAAAGAAAAAAAACTGAAAAATCTCCAAAACGGAGTAGAATTCAAGTCATGCTCCACCAAAACCTATATCTTTACCCGTAACAATCCATGAAGACACCAGTAGATAAAGTGAAGAGGAACTTGAGAAGACTCAAGGTTTCTTTCGATCTGCTTTTTTAAATATTTCAGTAACACGGTAGACTGCTGTCTTTAAACAGCCATTCTACAGATGTCACACCAACCACTTGTGATGTGCTCCTGAGCTTGAGTTGTTTCTCACTGCAACTAAAAACAGACTTCACTGGCCTATATACTGGAACACTAGGTCCACATAGATTTGGAATGCAGGCCCAAACACTGGGATCTCTCATCATCATAACATCACAGTTATTCCAGCTGGTGTTGGTTTTCAATTAATTATTCACGTTGGGAGCGCTCAGAGTTTTACTGAGGGAATGTTAATGGGAATCTGGCACAGGTCAGTCCAGCCTTAGCCTTTTGCAAGTACTTCAATCAGATAACCTGCTGCTCTCTTTGAGCTTGGCTTTTGGCTGCAGGCTAGGAACATAAGTTCCTTGGCTGCAACTAACTCCTAATGGAATAGATGACACTGTGGCAGAGGCTAGGATCACACGTACACCGCCCTTCGTCACCAAAGCACAGAGTTGATGGAAGTACAGTAAGAGTGTGACTTATTTGTCTGGCATTATATCCTGCTAACCCAGCTCTGGTGAACCAGCCTCCTCTGTTCTGCTGCCGGTGTGAACAGGGGTGCTGCATCAGGGAGAGATGGGATGGGTGGAACAATAGCCTGAGGTAGTAGTGTTGTTGTTGTTTAATGGCAGAGCCTCTTTAACTGAACCAGCTGGCTGAATGTGTCACCAGCCATTGAAGGTGGAAAACAAGCCCCAGAGCCCAAGAAGTCTTCCATAAGGGTGCATGATGGAAACAGGCTGCCAACCAAATTCAAGACATCAAGATGGGAGCCTGGGAATAATACAAAATAGATGGTGAGCCTACCTATTATAAGAGGTATTTTATGTACCGTACCATCCCACATGCAAACAGCAAGAAACATGTCCACCATCGTTCTATTCTCCAGCTCGAATACAGTCACAGCCTTTTGCTCCCACGCATTGATAGAATATATGTATGATGAGAAATGACAAACAACAGCTGAATGGAAGTGAAGGGAAAGTCAGTCATCTGTTGTTATCTATTGTCCTCCCCTTCCCTTTATTCATCACTTCCATTCCACTCCAGTTAGACTGCAGTCTGAAAATAAACAGCTTTCTCTTGAGTCCTGTCTCCACATCCTCCCACTCTGTCTGAGGGAGTAATATGGGCACAAGGAGAGCAGGATTTAAATGGTTACCCCTCTCCAAATGAACCTGCCCCCTCCCCTCTACCACAGAGCCACTTTAAGGAATGTTCTGGTGACTGTGGAAACCCCGTGACAGGACCATTTCCCCCAAATGAAAAGGCCCGTCCTTCTCAATGAGGCCCAGATCCCCTCCTCTTCCAGAAGCTATTAGCTCTCTAACCAAAGGGAGCAGGACTGGAGGAGACTGAAGGAGACTGGAGGAGACTGGTGGAGGCTGAGTGAGGCTGTAAGAGGCTTGGGAAGACTGAAGGAGCCTGAGGAGGCTGGAGCAGGAAGGAAGTGGCTGAAGCAGGAAGGAAGAGGGAGGAGGCTGGGGGAGACTGGATGAGACTGGCCTTTAAACATGGCCTGACTGACTGGAGGGCTCTGTGCTGCTGAGCGTGTTCAGTCTGCGTGCTGCAGAGACAGACATCCAGCAGGGAGCTTTAGGCTCCTCTCAGAGGGAGAAGTGCTTGGCTGACTCTGCATTATGTGTACCAGACAAACACCATTACGCTTTGTTTGCCTGAGGTGGAAGGCTACTCAATGAGGCTACAAAGATGTGCATTCAGATGTCTTATATTTTTTTCATTAATGTTTTTCCTCTCTAAATATTTATGGCAAGGTAAAAGCTTTCTCATTTGTGATAATTACTATTCAACAACCTTGCTACAGCAGAGCGCTTTTATTTATCTCAAAGCTAGAGGGTTTGGCCTCTCTGCTTAGCAAAGTTTTTCTCAGACACAAACAACACATTCTCATTCTTAAGAGTGAATCACAACAGGGAACGGCAGCTGCATGGACCACCAGTTAATTCCACGTTTGCGTGCTTTCGTACATTTCCGACTTGCTAACTGGTTGAACGCGGCATGTGTATAACTACAACCTGTTAGCAAGTCGGAAATGTACGAGTTTCCTAGTTCCGACTAGCACATGAACGCGGCATTAGATTATGGGAGTGCTGAAGAGTTTGTGAACAGTTATGAAAACAACTAGCTTATATTCATCCACAGCCTACGTCTCAAGAAAACAATAGATAACCAAAGAAGAAAATAGATTTTAATTGTTGACATGACTTTAAGGTGAATTGCCTACGCTTTACAGTCTAATTCAATGATGAAACCTTCGACAGTATGTAGTCCCTGGAAGTCTCTGCATTTTGGAGAATATGCGTTGTACATCACGCACGTCTATGCTGTTTCTGTCTTCTGGCATAGAAAACACTAGAGCCATTATTCTTATACTATTAAAAGAAGGAAATGTTACCTTCAAAATCATTAAACGGAGTAAAACTCCCATGTGAGGTGAACTTGATGAATTGAAATTGACTAAGGGATGTGGAATTGGCAGTAACACTGATACTCAAATGCGATAAGATTAAGTTTAAACTGTGGCTCTAATTCAAAGAAAATGGCAGAGTCTCCTGGCATATCCAACACTGTGAGAGGAAGAAATGCTTATATGTTCAATAACTCTATAATCAGAGTAAAGCACATCCATGCTTACCTTACTGTTTGAGGGGTTTATGATAATAAACCCAGCTATCATTTTACAACATGTGCTATCATTATCACGACAGGGGTTGCAAATTCATAAATTTTGAACCAAACAATTTCCCTAACTTACAGTGGGGAAAAAAAGTATTTAGTCAGCCACCAATTGTGCAAGTTCTCCCACTTAAAAAGATGAGAGAGGCCTGTAATTTTCATCATAGGTACACGTCAACTATGACAGACAAAATGAGAAAGAAAAATCCAGAAAATCACATTGTAGGATTTTTTATGAATTTATTTGCAAATTATGGTGGAAAATAAGTATTTGGTCAATAACAAAAGTTTCTCAATACTTTGTTATATACCCTTTGTTGGCAATGACACAGGTCAAACGTTTTCTGTAAGTCTTCACAAGGTTTTCACAAACTGTTGCTGGTATTTTGGCCCATTCCTCCATGCAGATCTCCTCTAGAGCAGTGATGTTTTGGGGCTGTCGCTGGGCAACACGGACTTTCAACTCCCTCCAAAGATTTTCTATGGGGTTGAGATCTGGAGACTGGCTAGGCCACTCCAGGACCTTGAAATGCTTCTTACGAAGCCACTCTTTCGTTGCCCGGGCGGTTTGTTTGGGATCATTGTCATGCTGAAAGACCCAGCCACGTTTCATCTTCAATGCCCTTGCTGATGGAAGGAGGTTTTCACTCAAAATCTCACGATACATGGCCCCATTCATTCTTTCCTTTACACGGATCAGTCGTCCTGGTCCCTTTGCAGAAAAACAGCCCTAAAGCATGATGTTTCCACCCCCATGCTTCACAGTAGGTATGGTGTTCTTTGGATGCAACTCAGCATTCTCTGTCCTCCAAACACGACGAGTTGAGTTTTTACCAAAAAGTTATATTTTGGTTTCATCTGACCATATGACATTTTCCCAATCCTCTTCTGGATCATCCAAATGCACTCTAGCAAACTTCAGACGGGCCTGGACATGTACTGGCTTAAGCAGGGGGACACGTCTGGCACTGCAGGATTTGAGTCCCTGGCGGTGTAGTGTGTTACTGATGGTAGGCTTTGTTACTTTGGTCCCAGCTCTCTGCAGGTCATTCACTAGGTCCCCCCGTGTGGTTCTGGGATTTTTGCTCACCGTTCTTGTGATCATTTTGACCCCACGGGGTGAGATCTTGCGTGGAGCCCAAGATCGAGGGAGATTATCAGTGGTCTTGTATGTCTTCCATTTCCTAATAATTGCTCCCACAGTTGATTTCTTCAAACCAAGCTGCTTACCTATTGCAGATTCAGTCTTCCCAGCCTGGTGCAGGTCTACAATTTTGTTTCTGGTGTCCTTTGACAGCTCTTTGGTCTTGGCCATAGTGGAGTTTGGAGTGTGACTGTTTGAGGTTGTTTTTTATACTGATAACAAGTTCAAACAGGTGCCATTAATACAGGTAACGAGTGGAGGACAGAGGAGCCTCTTAAAGAAGAAGTTACAGGTCTGTGAGAGCCAGAAATCTTGCTTGTTTGTAGGTGACCAAATACTTATTTTCCACCATAATTTGCAAATAAATTCATTAAAAATCCTACAATGTGATTTTCTGGAATTTTTTTCTCATTTTGTCTGTCATAGTTGACGTGTACCTATGATGAAAATTACAGGCCTCTCTCATCTTTTTAAGTGGGAGAACTTGCACAATTGGTGGCTGACTAAATATTTTTTTCCCCCACTGTAAATTCCAGATAGTGCTATGAGAGATTTAATTGACTCGAAAGTGTCTGCAGTGAGGGAACATTTTTAGCAGTCCACTCCTTATCACTGCTCTGCAGATGCCCCACTAAAGCACATGAGAGGGAAGGTTTTCGCTGTGCCACTTCGCTAACACCTCAGGTCAGACAGAGCGGTTGGCCGCTGACGGCTGCCATTGCCCTCTGTTCCAGACTGACAAAGTGCTGCCTGGTGGCTATATTCCTCCTATCATGTTTTGTCAGAATATCTGTTTTCCAAAGCTTCAAACTGGGTTTTTATGAAAGGCAGCTCAGAAGCATCCATTTAGAGCTTTCAGAAGTAACACACAATGCCCTGTAGCCTTTCAATTCAAGACCATTCTCTTTTCTGTTCTTCTCAAGCTGCTGGGACAGGACAATATTCCCCAACCATAGCATGAAGACATTGAAAGCTGTGACTAAAGAAAGATTATCTTGTTACTAAATAGGCATTATTTGCATTGTGCTTGTGTGCATCATGCCTGCTGTAGAGTTATTACTAGTGAAGGGGGGAAAACATCTAGACAGTTAAATATCAGGATATAATATTTTATGATATATGGTATCGTATCGTATTGTTTTGAATATATCGCAATATTATTTTTGCACTAGTTGGCTGTACCTGCACCAAAACTCCAGTATTTTTCCTTCATAGCTTGTTCTCCATCTCATTTTTAAATAGGCAGCCATTTTGTTTTTAGCACTTTTATTTCCATGGCTCACTCTTGTCCTTCTGCAGCAGATGTAGCCGACAAACTGTTGTTTTATTACAGAGCAGAACTGTACTATCCTTTCTACATTGTGGAATTGACATCAGAGTTGATATAGACATGTAATAAGAGAATACAATACGCTGTTGTGGAACTAACTTTAGAAAGTAATACCTGCATCAGGATAGTTCTTAACATTCCTTTGGTCTTCTCCACGGCCTGCTATTTGTCTTCACATGGATATTTCTCTGAATAATTGCTATAGAGCGGGAGTAGCTAATGAGGCTGGACCTGAACCTGTGACCTGAGGTCTTAGGGGTCATGTCATGTGTGTGTGAAGTACTAGCAGATGCACATCATACACTTCAGGCTATTCTCTTTGATTAATGCACCACTAGCATTTCAAGGAGACTTTTGTGGGTCCAACAGAATCAGACTGCAGCAAGCCAACACTACTGGTGTTGGAATGCTCAACCTGAGTTCATTCGAGTTCCGCACACAATTCAGTGGAGGCGGTCGGATGCAAATACAAACAGCATTTTAAGCATCTTTTGGGAGAATGTGTAATGACTTAATTCCTTCCAGTATCACCACCTTAAAACATATTGGATCTATTTTTACACTTTTCATTTGCATTCTAAAGGCAGCAGTGAATATTTGATGGCTTGCACTTGTGCAGTGAGGAGGCGGAACAGAGAGGCAGAGGAGAGAGGCTGGCAGAGCAGAGCAGAGCACTCCAGGCATAAACTCCTCTTATGACCGAAGATTCTGTCTCCACTTCAGCCTCTGACTGGCGTAGGCTACTTCTCTATACAAGCTGATGGCCTTGATGAAGAACAGAGGAGAGATTCTAAATCAATAGAAAGAATAGCAGCTCTTTGAGATCCGAACAGTCACAGACAAGGTTTAGAAAACAAAAAGAATGCCTGTAGAATGTGAAGGTTTCATGAGGAAGTGGAGTATAGAAACCACACATGCTAAATATATCAGTAATGAGGTTTACAAATCCATGCCTCTCAAATGTGCAAAACCTCATGCTGATTGTGCACACATTTGTGATGCTTGTGTATCAGAGGCATTTGTGGGAACAAGTAATACGTCACTCAGACTATTTCAGGAGTAGAGATGGCATGTTTCAGAACACCACTCATCTCTCTGGGCATTCCTTCAGGTATTGCCTGCAGTGACACAGTGACAGCTCTAGAGAGGTGGACAGGACTTAACTAGTGTTGACAAGTTGAAAATACCTTTCAGACAACATTTAAAACAGAAAACATTTTATACTCATGAATATTGTGGATGATAAATACTCACACATTGTTTCTGCTGATGCACCTGCTATAGTCAGATGTGGAAATGTCCCCTGTGACACTGATGCAACTCAGGTGCAAGCTCTGAGCTTCAAAGGCCCTGATAACTTCACCTAGCATCACATCCTACAGTAACAGAAGCACAGAGTCATCTCTTATTGGCTCCCTGTGAAAACAGACATATAAAGGGCTCTCCTCCTCCAGCCCTGTGGTCTGTGCTCTTCAACATGAGGCATCTGACACAGACACTCCAAGTCTAAGAGTTTACTGAGACAGCAGAGGACAGGCTGCTATCTGTCCTCACATCTGACGTATGCTAATGCTAATGCTAATGCCAAAGTCACAGTGGGTTTCAATTTCAACTGGAGAGAAGAGGAAGAGTGAGTTGAACTTGGAGGGTAAATATATTATCATTCTCATAAAATAAGAATTTAAGGCTACTGTCTATCATGGTAATGTCACAACTTAAAGTGAAAATAATGAGTGTTTCTTTCTGATGCAAGGAGAATTAAGTAATGAAAAGAGGATGGGATAATGAGAGTGGTTGATATTCTTTGAAGCAATTTTCTCTCGATTAAAAGGTTACAAGACGGGCCTACATGGTAATGCCAGAGGGGAAACCCCCGACACAGGTGGCAAAGTTAACACAGTGGGAAGGTTTACACATCATTGGGTCTTCTTTCTGAGCAGAGCAGATTAGGGGCTTGCCTTGAAGCCTACCTGAACCATTCATAGACAACTGCTTTAAAAATATTTAAAGCACAACTATTAAAATTAATCCAACGTTTTCTTTCAAGACAACAGCCTCTTGAGTGAGCTACGCTGAATTGTAGTGTCTGATAGGCCACTTTCTACTTCTACAGCTCTGTTCTTCCTTATGAGATTAGTCAGTCTATGAGACAGAGATGACTAAACCGCTGCCCTATGCCCACTGGCCGGAATGGAGCGGTTTGGTAGTGTAGGCATGGATGATTTCCCCCTCATAATAACGTCTGTTCATAGTTCATCTTTTGAGTCGTCTGTGGTTTACAACAACAGCGGGTGCACTCAATCGGCGTAAACCCAACTGTACACGCTCTCTGGCTTCAAAACAAATCATCACTTCCAGGCTTTGTACCTGCATGCTTTTACGACTGTAACAGCATTTCAAAGGACATCGTTGCTTGCAAATGTTTTTGGCTTCAGCCAAGAACTCCTTCTGACACAATGAGGCCAGAATGACTCTTTGTCTTCACCTGCAACTGTCACTTCTGGCCTTGAAACAGACAGAAGGGTGCTGTTTTAACTTCCCTTTCAGTATATGACAACTTGACGTCTAAACTGCAATCAATAAAAGAAGACATACTGTACTTTAGTCATTACTAGTTTTACTACAACATGTCTATATGCCCACACGTCAATACAACTAGTATGAAAAATGATGGACATCACTAATGCCCAGTGACAGTGGAACATGCTTGGGATTAGGGCTGTTATGGTGACCGTATTACCGCCACACCGGCGGTCATGAGTCATGACTGCAGTCAAATTTCACGTGACCGTTTAGTCATGGTAACTAGGCTTCTCCAAGCTCTGATGCTGCTGATGGTCATTAGTAGCCTACCAAATTTGCTAACTGCCTGGTACTCAGCACTCTATTGTCCCTCTAACCACTCTGACATCAATGCAAATGTTTTTGAAAATCAAATCAAACACTTCATGAGAGCCCATGAGCTCATGTTGCGCAACATTTCTATAGGCTATGCAATTGCGTGAGAAAACAGTTTTTATGGCCTCTATTAAAAAGAGGAGGATCCCATCAGCTTTCTATAGGTTAGGCCTACTATATTTATTTATCAACTTTCCTAATATTAAGCACATTGCTTCGCATTACAACAGGAGTATAGCCTACCTGGCTGGCATGAAAATGAACCATGGGAAAAGAGTCCTCCATTCGCTATTTAAGTGCATAGATGACATCTGCTTTTTTCTCCATGCCCCTGTTCTGAGACAGGTGCATGATAATGGCCTATTCTAAATCAAAACTAATTTCACACATATATTATTTAGTATATGTAAAGACAACATTAAATTAAGAATAGTCTGATGGGTGACAATATTAGCCTATCACTTGTGAATGATGCCCAGCGTATGCATTAAGGCAAAAAACAGTGCATGCCTTTTTTTGGTGACTTTTTCAAATCATAGTCGAACACTTCATGTAGCCTAGCCCATAGGCCTATATGTTTTGATAAGTTTTGTATCACAACTAAAGTGGCCAAATAACTTCTTAAAAATAAGCACATTAATCAGCTTTACAACCGGTGTAGAGCCTAACTGGCATACATAGGCGGCGAGTGAGTTTCAAGTTTGGGGAAGATAACTTTCACCAAAAATATAAATGTAACATGTAAAGTGTTGGTCCCATGTTTCAGGAACTTAAATAAAAGATCCTAGAAATGTTTTATATACTAATATCTCAAATTTTGTTTACATCCCTGTTAGTGAGCATTTCTCATTTGCCAAGATAATCCATCCACCTGACAGGTGTGGCATATCAAGAAGCAGCATCATCATTACACAGGTGCACCTTGTGCTGGGGACAATAAAAGGCCATTCTAAAATGTGCAGATTTGTCACACAAAACAATGCCACAGATGTCTCAAGTTTTGAGGGAGTGTGCAATTGGCATGCTGACTGTAGGAATGTCCACCAGAGTTGTTGCCAGAGAATTGAATGTTCATTTCTCTACCATAAACCACCTCCAACGTCGTTTTAGAGAATTTGGCAGTACGTCAAACCGGCCTCAAAACCACAGACCTCCACATCCGGCTTCTTCACCTGTGGGATCGTATGAGGGGGGGTGGTTGGTGCTGAGGAATATTTCTGTCTGTAATAAAGCCATTTTGTGGGGAAAAACTCATTCTGATTGGATGGGCCTGGCTCCCCAGTGAGTGTGCCTGGCTGCCAAGTGGGTGGGCATATGCCCTCCAAGGTCCAGCCATGGCTGCACCCCTGCCCAGTCATGTGAAATCCATAGTTTAGGGCCTTCTGAATTTATTTCAATTGACTGATTTCCTTTTATGAAATGTAACTCAGTAAAGTCTTTGAAATTGTTGCATCTTGCGTTTATTTTTTTGTTCAGTATAATAAAGCATTACAAGCATAATCGCATTTGCGGTCACCTTTGAGAACAGTGTTTTCCCGCTAATTGATTGCATTTTGGAATATTTGCACTTATAGCCTACTGCCATGTGCGCATTTGGGGCACTTATAATGTGAAGAAATAGCCTAATAGTTTATAAACATTTTAAGCTAAACGTTCTCATCTGTTGCATCAGCCTCATTGCTTTTAAAAGGTATTTTGATGCGAGTGGTTGTATTAATTTGGGATTTTCGAATTTTTGAATTTCGCATCCCACAACTGTACCAGTGTATGTTTGGAATATTTATTTCTTGCACAGAAGGACAAGTTGACCAATAGAATAGGTAAACTTTTGTACTATGGGGGATAGCAGATTGACATAGGCTAGTGCTTTTGCTGTTCGATAGGCCTACTCATCTTGTTGGCTGACGAAAAGTATGCTAAATGTGGACAGTTCTTCTAACATCTTCAATATGGGCCTCGGAAATTCGATAAGAGGGACGCACGCAGTTGCGTCCCCGATGTGTCTGTCTTCACTTGTAGCCTACTTCTTAGCTGAGATGCCTGTGAGAAGGACCCATTCACGTGAAGGGCATTGGCTAATAAGAATTGAGATATCTGAGAGAGCCATGTGAGTGAGAGGTGCTTCGGAGCGCGGCAGCCGGGATAAGGGAATTACAATTGTCATATTCAGCCCAAGGGCACAACGGCCACCGCAAAAGGCATTTTTTAGGGGGCATTACGGCCACACAAGGGGGATACCGCCGGGATATTCAAGGCCTGGTGAGAATATTATCAAGTGCTTGTCAAATTGTGAATGAGAGACTGATGAAGTATGTAAAGCCTGCACAAGAAACAACTCAGAGCTCATGCCTTTCATGCAACTTTTTACAAATCATCATTAGAGTTGCATCATGCAGCCTTAGAATGTATTAAAAATCTAAACATATAGCCAACGTTTGTGTCACAACTAAGGTTGCATAAATAACTAGAAATTAAGCATATAGGAGGACCTGTTTCTTTGTTAACCGCTCAACACAGAATAGCCACATGTGCGCACTTCCTTGGAAATCGTTTGGAGAAAATATCCATTCTATTTTATTCAGCTATGTTCAATTGTATTCTTCATACTATAAAATAATACAAAATTATGTGGAATTCTAAGCAAATCTTGTCTGCTAAATGAACTAGTGTAGCCCACAGCCATATGGTATAGCCACATCAGGGCCTAACAGAAGGACATCTCATTATGCTTTTCTGTTCTTCAGAAATAGACTACATTTTCTTCGTATCATGTTTATTTAGACCTGTCTAAAATAAATAATGGATGTATTGTGATGGTGTAGGCAATATTAAATGGATTTATTAGACTTTTTAAAATTGAGATGTTCCAAAAGTCTGCATCAGTGGCTTGTACGCTATGCGTGGAAGCCAGGAGACACTAAACGTGTTTATATTAATTAACAGTCAATTACCGTGAGACCGGCAGTTATTTGCTTGACAATCACTGACCGCCACAGCCCTACTTGGAATATGTTCAATTTAATGATGAATGAATAAATATAATGATACAGGAAAGCACATTACTATAACTGATTGTACTAATGTGCACTATAAGAAAACATGACAGCATGAATGGGGCATGTTTTAATGCGCACAGGGCAGATTGTGATTATATGGATTGGTGATAACTATTATGAATGACAGGACGTGTTGCAGCCCAGTGGACGAATGTGGCCAGATGCTAATTGCTATAGCGATTTTAATGAACATCTGAAAATAAACCTGTGTGGTGTGTGTGTTGCCTTCAGGTGGTTTGTGAGGAACACTGAAAAACAATTAGATAACAGGAGAATTTAGCGGCACAAAGTAATTAAGTTCCAGGGTAAAAATAATAAAATGAGACATGGTGATAATTGAGGCTGATTTTCAACATCCTGTGGATATGAAATGCATTAGTAGTACTCTCTCCCAATACATCATCACACATGCCAGTCTGCAGTGGAGCGCTAATTTCTGTCAGGTTCAGGGAATGTTCAACTCTGGCTGATTGGGCCTATACTCATAGCTCCTCACAGGTTCTTCATTCCCTCTAATTAACTAGCAATTAGGTCCCATTGCCGCTAATTAGAATCCCCTGCTCAAGATATGGGAGAAAAAAAGTGGCTCCTCTGTAATTAGCTGCTTCATACACTCAATAGTTAGTATAAGTTAGAAAGCCTCTCCACTCGGTACACTCCATAATAAGAACACTGATGCAGGAGGGAGTTGTTTCACTCACTGACGGTTCAACAACAATGACATAGCTAACAACCTCAATAGTCTCACAGCTACGCATGTGCCAATGAATAACTATCATAGAATAACACACAATGACCCACAGTATGACAGTTAGTTAGGTCCATTCGGTTCACTCCTGGATCAGTGATGGGATTATTAATGTGTTATGAGCCCTGGGAGCCAGTGAGCAGGGGACATGATGAGACATATGCGTTTTGATTAACATCCCAATTAGGGTTAACAGTGATGAATCCCCGGGCAGGCCACTGGTGATGCAGCCTCCTACCGAGTCTCTTCCTTCCTTCCTTCCTTCCTGTCATCATCTCTCTCCATCTCACTTCTATCAGTCTCTGGGTTATCAATCCACAGTTTACACCACCCTTGCGCAGGATACAGATGTAGGATCTTAATTGGAGCCAGTTTGCTACAGTGGATAAAGAATCCTGCAGCAACAGGAAATGTTAATTATTATGTGTATTATAATTAATAGCCATTTTTGTAGAGGTTGGTACATTTTTCGTATGGGAAAATTCAGTCTGAAATGTCTATGTGAAAATGTCAAACTTCAGAAGCCTTTTTAAACCTCAAATACACTACGTTTGAAAGTTCTCCTGCAACAGGGTGATCAAATTAAAATCCTACATCTGTAGTCTGCTAAACCTTCCTGAAATGCAGGAAATGTAAAACTTGTAGTGTATTTGAGGTTTAAAAAGGCTTCTGAAGTTTGTAATTTCCACTTCAACATTTCAGACTTCATTTTCCCTTACGAAAAATTTATCAACCCCTACAAAAATGTCCATTCATTATAATCCAAATAATACTTCACATTTCCTGTTGCTGCAGGATTATTTTCCTGCTGTAGCGAACTGGCTCAAATTAAGATCCTACATCTGTAAATATCTCCAGACCTGTTTTCGAATGCAGCCATCGACTGTGCTGTGCTCTGCATGACCTCGATTTGCACCACTGTGCCAACTCTTCCTTCATTCTTGTCAGGGAGTTTCTATATGAATTCCTAAATAAGCAAATGTGTTTGTGCATTTCCCCTGTGTAGTATATCCTGGTATGTTTCCTGCTCTATGAGAAAGCAGTCCTACTCATAAATCAATACATCAAAGACTAATACAGTATTAGAATAGAAAGACTCTAGAACTCCAGAAATAAAAGTTTTTTTTCTGCTCAAACCAAAATGTTACTTTCTTACTCAGAGGCATGAATTATGAATTATGAAGTAAATAGGACAGCAGATGAATATGGGTAGACAATCTAGCATGTAAAAACAAAGCACTCCAATTTCTCTAAGTTACTGTCACCTTCACTCAGCTTCCTCGTTTCGCCACATGGAGATGAGCCTTCCCTAAAAAGCCTGTCTGGTGGAACACAAGCTGTCTTTGTGCCCATGTGTGCACTTAGCAAATAGACTGGGCATATATGAGGGACTGAGACAAATTGCTTGGGATGATGGTGGGGTATAGAGGAGAGGCCGAGTCTGCATGGGACCATCTTAATCACAGTATAGCCAGAGAGGGCTGTCAAACGCTTTTGTTTCAGTGGGACACTTCTAAACGCTGTCCTGAAGTATCTGTACGTTGCTTTCTAGATATTCTAGCAGATACGGAGTAAACCATAAAAATAACCCCCTCCTTACACTTCTCCAGCAATGAGACATGAATCTACCTCAGAATCACAGTAGTGACTAACATCAATTACATGAAGACACTATTTTATCAGTTAATTCAAATAAACATGGCACAGTAGCCTTGAATAAGTGCCAGAGATATTTTCCTGTTTAGAGTAAATTGTCAGGGGACACTCTTTGAACTGAAATACTTGCAAGGGAGGTATTCTAATTTATTCAGATTTTCCTCATGATGCTTTTGCCCTCTGGATTCTTGGTAATTAATTGTTTTCATTTGCAATCGTCCTCCAGTGCATTTGTTTATCTGTAATTCAATAATCGTTCCATTACTGGAAAATCAACATTCTGGAGACTCCCTTTCCCCTCCCTATCCACACTCTCACACTTCACCCCTGCTTCAGCACACTTTCACTGACACCACATTCACTTAGGACTGGTAGATCTTTATTGTCATTCCAGTATGTTTACAATCCTAAAACCACTACATACATTGAGGCTGTGCTCTGTAAAGAACAGACACCCTTTAGAGAAATGCTCAACATTTCTACTCTGTTACCGTGGCACCAATGTTACCCTGACACCAACATTCTACCAATCCACAACCTGCTTAGGTAATTAACTGTGGGAGTTGCTAAGAGGAATTGTGAGAGTAAAATAGAAGCATGGGAGAATGAGATACTGTATCTCCACTTCCCTTTGAGGGAGAAGGGTTACAGCATATCTGCATTCTTGTCACGACTTCCTCCGAAGCTGCCTCCTCTCCTTGTTTGGGCAGGCTTCGGCGTTTGTCGTAACCGGCATTCTAGCCACTGCCGCTCCTCATCTCATCATTTCATTTGTTTTGTCTTGTTTATTACACACACCTGGTTCATATCCCCTCATCAGTACCTGTATAAGTGTTCCCTCTGCCCCCTTGTCTTTGTGTGTGATTGTTTATTGTGGAGATTAGATTAGCTCGGTGGAGGTCCTTGTATTTTGTATCGCCGGGATATTCACCAGTGTGCCTCGTTGTGTTCCAGTGCGCCTCGTTGTATTCCAGTGCGCCTGTATTCCGCACTGGAGTGTTTGACACATTGCTGCGTACCGCTGTGTTTACAGAATAAACCTTTTATTCTGTGATTTGCCCTCCTGCGCCTGACTCCTTCAAATCACTCACCACAGAATCACACACCAAGACATGGAGTTAGCAGGAGAAGAGCACATGCCTGGAGTCATGGCGCGGGTCCGGGAGTATTCTACGATGCTAGCCAGCTTGGGAGAAGCTATGGATCGGGTTCTCCAGGTCGTCCAACGCCTGGAGAGGAGAGGACCCGACTCTTCGGGACCAGCTGAGCGACCGGATCCAGCCACCCACACCCTAGCACCCAGAGGGATTTATCTATCCCGATCAAGGGATTATGACGGGACAGCTGCCCGCTGCCAGGGCACTCCATCGGAGTGGGAGAAGGTGTCCGCCCTTGTCTCCTGCCTCTCTGGGAAAGCCCTGGACTGGGCCAACGCGGTCTGGAGATAAGGAGGAGCCGCGTTGGACAACTACGGGGCAG